>NC_061509.1:252014167-252179026 GCF_022539505.1 Lolium rigidum | reverse complement strand
AGAGCGCGTTGAGAGCTTGTACAGGTCGCCTCGTCGCCTCGTCAAACTCCACGTCAGTACGGCTCCTCCCTAGCGAGCCCCAAATCGAGCGCCTCTACAACGAACAAATCGAGGGCCGTGCCCATCAAGGCCTCCAGTCCGTGTGACCATTCAAGGACCGGTCCAGAGCGGCGCCTGAGCGGGACCAGAGAGAGGGAGGCTCCCACGAGAGTATAGATCGAGAACGAGCGGCTCCCTATCCCTCACCTCTCGGCCGGATTCGGGAGGGACTCTTCGTCGCCGGCGCTCGAGAAATAGGGAGCCAGAGGCCGCCCCGCCTTCTCACCGCGCCCACAGCCACCGTGGACTACGCCATTACACGTTCCTCGTTGATGCGTCGCGTGCCATCGTTTCTCTACTCCAAAAACGCCAGCGAGGACCAGTCAACCAACGCTCGTGGAGGAGCGGGTTCAAATCGATTCAACAACGATGCCACGACGGGCCAGTCAATCAATGGAGCTCGGGAGAGGGCCAATGGAGGTGCGGCTTCTCGCCCATGGAGGCTGGACGGCAGGCGGCGTCGAGTGTCATCCGCGACTCGCGTCTTTCGCGGTGGCCATCACTGTTGTCTCCCGGCCTGGCTGGAGTCGACTCGCGGCCATCACTAGAGCATCCCGAGCTCGCGAAGGTGCTAGATGTGTTGGATTTTGGGGAGAAGAGTCGAGTTCGATGGAGGGGAGTGCTAATCATCCTTAGCTGTTAAGTAAGGGTACAGTAACAGGCGGAGGAGATAATGACGTTTGACCAATGGGACACGTGTTAGCTCCGGAAGGGGTGTGTAGCTACTCACATGGGTAGCAGCGTTCAACCGTATGACCATAATCATGTTGGGCAACTCATATGGTACTAAGATCTATGAAGAACAAGAGACAAATAGGTCAAGCTACTGCCACAAACCCATAGTCCCAAGGTGGAATACCCCCTTCATCATGGTGATGATGTTGAAGACATTGGAGAAGGTGGAGATCCCTCAGGAGGCGACCTCGATGGAGTTTCCCCCTCCAATCTTGGCTGCTCCAGATTCTGTTTTGGTGTTTCGATGTTTCTACGGCGCTCTCCTAGAGGAAACCCTGGGGAGTCGTATATATAGGGGTTTTTAGTTCAAATGAAGTTGGTGGGCGAAAGAATCGGGTCAATCGGAGCGCCGAGGCTCGAAAGAGCTTGGGTGGCGCACCCACCCTCACTGGGCGCGCCACATGGTCCCTTTGGGGACTCCAGGCCCCTCTCGTGAGATCCAAGTTCTCCAGATGATTCTTTTGGTGAAATATTGGCAACCCCAAAGTTCTAGCTCAATTTGACTTTGTTTAGGTGCCTAAAAGTAAAAAATACACAAAACAAGGTTTTCCTATCCTGCTGAGTTATAACCCAAATAAAGGGGTGATACGTCTCCAACGTATCTATAATTTCTTATGTTCCATGCTAGTTTTATGATAATACCTACATGTTTTATTCACACTTTATAATGTTTTTATGCATTTTCTGGGACTAACCTATTAACAAGATGTCACGAGTGCAGCTCTCGTTTTCTGTTGTTTTTTATTTCAGAAAGCTAGTTTACAAATATTCTCGGAATTGGACGAAACAAAAGCCCACGGCCCTATTTTCCACGGAGTGTTCCAGAAGACCGAAGAAGAGTCGAGGAAGGTTAGCAGGGGGCCCACACCATAGGGTGGCGCGGCCTGGCCCCCAGGCGCGCCGTGATGTGGGGAGGGAGCCCCCTGGCTCCCCCGACTCTGCCCCTTCGCCTATTTATTCCTTCGTCCCCGCAAACCCTAACATCGAGAGCCAAAATATGAGAACAGTTCCAGAGACGCCGCCGCCGTCAACCCTATCTCGGGGGGTTCAGAAGATCTCCTCCGGCACCCTGCCGGAGAGGGGAATCATCACCGTAGGGCTCTACATCACCATGCCCGCCTCCGGACTGATGCGTGAGTAGTTCATCCTTGGACTACGGGTCCATAGCAGTAGCTAGATGGTTGTCTTCTCCTCTTGTGCCATCATGTTTAGATCTTGTGAGCTGCCTATCATGATCAAGATCATCTATTTGTAATGCTACATGTTGTGTTTGTTAGGATCCGATGAATATGGAATACTATGTCAAGTTGATTATTGATCTATCATATATGTTATTTATAATCTTGCATGCTCTCCGTTGCTAGTAGAGGCTCTGGCCAAGTTGATACTTGTGACTCCAAGAGGGGGTATTTATGCTAGATAGTGGGTTCATGTCTCCATTGAATCTGGGGGAGTGACAGCAACCCCTAAGATTGTGGATGTGTTGTTGCCACTAGGGATAAAACATCAATGCTTTGTCTAAGGATATTTGTGTTGTTTACATTACGCACAATACTTAATGCAATTGTCTGTTGTTTGCAACTTAATACTGGAAGGGGTGCGGATGCTAACCCGAAGGTGGACTTTTTAGGCATAGATGCATGCTGGATGGCGGTCTATGTTCTTTGTCGTAATGCCCTAAGTAAATCTCATAGTAGTCATCATGATATGTATGTGCATTGTTATGCACTCTCTATTTGTCAATTGCCCAACTGTAATTTGTTTACCCAACATGTTATTTATCTTATTGGAGAGACACCACTAGTGAACTATGGACCCCGGTCCATTCTTTTACATCTGAAATACAACCTACTGCAATCATTGTTCTCTTTTGTTTTCTGCAAGCAAACATCATCTTCCACACCATACGTTTAATCCTTTGTTTTCAGCAAGCCGGTGAGATTGACAACCTCACTGTTAAGTTGGGGCAAAGTAGTTTGCTTGTGTTGTGCAGGTTTCACGTTGGCGCCAGAATCCCTGGTGTTGCGCCGCACTACACTCCTTCACCAACAACCTTCACATGGCCTTCATCTCCTACTGGTTCGATAACCTTGGTTTCTTACTGAGGGAAAACTCGCTGCTGTACTCATCATACCTTCCTCTTGGGGTTCCCAACGGACGTGTGCTTTACCGTCACAAGTAGCTACTTTTCTGGCGCCTCCATCTGCACCTTCATGACCGACCACTCCTGGTAGTTGGTCTTGGTCAACATCCGAGGATGCGATCCACCTCCTCCTTAGATAACCCGCTTGGCGACACATCCTTGCTTGTCGTCTTCTAGGGACAGTTGTGCCAAGGACTTCGTTGCTGAGGCCGCCGGCAGCTCGTCCTTCTTCTCCTTGTCTACGTCCCTTGGAGATCTAGTCATCCTTCCGTCCCGGATCAGACACCGCGCAACAGTGGCGAGGCAGATCGAACACCGCAGGCTTTGATACCACTTGTTGTTGCATGATGACGATCAGAACAAACACAAGACAAGGATTGAGAGAGTGAGAGTATGCATGAGAGAGGATGAAGACGAGTGATTTGTGTGTGTCACGCACAACAACTGCTACTTTTCTATTTCTTCTCATTATTTGTAGTGGTCATCAAGACCCACCAAAAGCTCAACAAAAAACGGCAAACATACCCGAGCCTACCGGCCATGCCATCCCATGGCGTTGATCGTGTGTTCACCACTACCAACGCTACGACCAGGGCAACCATCGTGCTATCCCACGATGCGAGGTCATACCGATAAACTAGGCTACTGTAAAACTGAAACTAACCTAGCTACATTGGACGGTGAACAAGCTCACAACGCTCGACTATTATTCTGACGAAGCTGAATGTGAAGCTAGGCCACATGGTTTAGTTCATCACGACAACTCCACATTGGAATTTAATTTTAGAAACAAGTGCAATTTAGTTGTTTCTTCTCGTAGGATGGGGACACTGGTAGATTTGGTCTTATCTCGATCAGCAGTTAACACCGTCCAATCAATGTAATAAGACCAACTCGCCATCGCCGACCATAACACATATCATAAGTTTATTAGCAGATAGAAGATATATATGATCTGGTCTTCTTTTCTTTTTGAAAGAATAACTTGATTTGCAGCTATGCTGAAGAGAATAGAATTCAGTTAACTAGGGTGGATGCTACATCGACCTTGTCAGCTAGTTAACTCTGATACTTGTCAGCTGGTTAACTCTGATAGTACTCTGAGTCTCTAACCCTAGCCCAATGCGTGCATGCATGCACACGCATGTCATGAACATCCGATACATGGAGTACAAGAGCACTAGCTATGGGGCAAAGTGAAAAGAGCTTATGTCCAGTTAATAAACATAACTCCCACAGACCTTGACTCTGACGGCTCCGGTCATTCATGTCCCAAGCACTCTCCTCAGGTGGCCCGAAAGATATGCATGCAAACCCACGGCCATAGGCACGCTCTGTTCGTGCTCCCCAGAATTTTCCTTAGAAAAAAAAATCTGAGAGATAAAAATAGAAAATATTTCTCCCTTTCCAAAATAAGTATTGCAACTTTGTGTATATACATCAAAATACCGATATATGCGTCTAGATACATTTATTGAGACGCTTAATTTGAAACGGAGATACTCTCCAATCCAAACTACTACTAGTCACAGGTTCAATGAGTCTAGACATATTTCACACAGCACTTTGCCTATATACATCTGCGATAAGTAATTAGTATCAGAATGACTATTACTACCCAAAGGTGGTGACAGAGAGAGAGAGCCTAGCTAATTCTTCTTCCTCCTTTGCCCGGAAGTGGAATATTAAACTGAGAATGGAACATATTGCTAAGCCAGCACTAGGAAGACAGGACAGGCTGAGGGAGGCGCATACGTGACTCGGATCCCCCCATGGCTACAGTGGTAAACTACACTTTGCATCGATCCAACTCCTGCACCCTCCTCCGTACTGTTGCGCGGCAGCACAACCATCGGCTATATAAAGGAGACGGTCTGGGTGTGAGCTCATCACCTCATTTCATCACAGCCATTGCTTGCGTCCTAGCTAGTGTAGGACAAACCGAGCTCGAGCTAGCGGCCAGAGAGGGAGAGGACCTGGCCGGACTTTGAGTAGAGGAAGCTAGCCAGTGAGATCAGCAAGAAGATGGGCATGGGGTGGAAGGTTCTGAGCGACGCGAAGCCGTACCTGGCGATGGTGCTGCTGCAGGTGGGGTTCGCCGGGATGTACATCGTCGCCGTGTCGTCGCTCAAGGGCGGGATGAGCCACTTCGTCCTCGTCGTCTACCGGAACATCGTCGCCACCATCGTCATGGCCCCCTTCGCCCTCTACTTCGAGAGGTACTACAAATTCCATATCTAATTCATTCAACAATATATCTCTCTCTCTGCCTCTCTCATACGGTCGCCGGCCCCGCCGGCTCAAGTGGTGCCGGAGAGGTGGGTTCCGGCGAGGTGGGACGGAGAGGAGAAAATCGGGTATGCAGGGAGAGGAAGGGTACAAGGCGATGACGAGGTGGGGTGGGGCCTGCGCGTCACCCCATGACCGTCTGCATGCACGCGATTCTCTTGTCAGTACATCGTCGTGCCGGCCGTGCGTGCGTGCCTAGGTGTGCATCATATAGAATCCTCGTTCGCCTGCATGCATCAGGCGAATGTGACCAGTGTTTTTTTTCCAAGCGAATGTGACCAGTGTGCATGCTGCATGTCACTGCTTACAATTTCTTACTTGGACAAACGTCATCTGGCATATATGGTAGGATCAAATCAACACATCTCTTATACAAGGACAAACATCTGGTAAGGTTCCCACGTGCGTGCATGCATGCATGGCCGTTCATGTTTTACCACATAAGGTCACAGCATTCACAAGTATATGCAGGGCTGCCAGAAGCCCCATCATCTAAATGACTCGATCAATCAATCTGTTTGGTTCAGTTACGTTAGCTAGGCATGCAAATATATGACGGTGACAGATATCATAATGTTGTACCACTTCTTTCAGCTACACAAAACTTTGAGGGAGGACAATACTTCCTCCGTTACCTAGATAGGAATATATCTAGACGTGTTTCAGTGTGTAGATGCATCCGTATCTAGACCGAATTAAGTTACCTATTTTCAATCAGAGCTTGTGGAAATGAAAGATCAATCAGGAAAGGAAACAATAATAGGCAACTTGCTAATCGTCCTGCTGCCTGCTCGATCATCCCACGATCGACCAAATACATTTTATTTCACTTCTTTCAGTTTTTGTCTCATTTAGATGGTGCAAGCTGCACGAGCAGCACTCGTGGATCCTAATCCAGAAAAAGTATAGCTTTTATACCTTATTATTCTATTTTGTACCGGCAACCTGCTGGCTTTCCCTGTCACGCTTTAAATCAGAATGTGCACGTACCTATATGTAGATCCACCCGAATAAGTGAATATCAGACTGGCATAGCACAAGTAGAAAGTGATACATAGCCAGGTATATGGTATCTGTTGGTTTTTTTCTTTGTTTGAGAACATCTGGCTAGCTAGCTAGTTGGACGCTGGTTAAACACACTTGGACGACCTCCGCTAGGCAGTGTGCCCTGATTGGCCATTAATTAGTATGTGGAGGGCCTACCAGCTCCAGTTGGTTACATGCTTTGAACAACAAGGCCCCACGTGTCAAGCTGGTGGTGACTGAAAACCGGCCTTTAATTCATGGGAGCGACTAGTAGATCTCACCATATTATTAGCAAAACCGTTTATTCATAGTTACAGTTTTTGCAGTTCACTCTGATTCCGATTTTTGCCTGGATCTTGATATATTCATGGAAGATGACTAATGTGCCATTTGTACATTTGCTCCCACTTGACATGTACAGGGGACTGAGGCCGAAGATGACCATCAGAATCTTCATTAAGATTATGGGGCTCGCATTTCTCGAGTAAGTCCGGTTGATTACATTGACCCGACCGCGTGCAGATAATGAACTCTACTTGATACCACTGACACCTTCGTTTGCTGCATCTGCAGGCCCGTGCTTGACCAGAACCTCTACTTCACGGGCGCGCAGCTGACGTCCGCCGGCTTCGCGTCGGCGCTGATCAACATCCTGCCCGCCGTCACCTTCGTGCTGGCCCTGATCCTGCGGATGGAGAAGGTGCGGATGCGCAGCCTCCACAGCCAGGCCAAGATCGCCGGCACGGTGCTCACGGTGGCCGGGGCGGTGCTGATGGTCCTGTACCACGGCCCCGCCGTGCAGTTCCCGTGGACCAAGGGCCAGCACCACGTCACCGGCGGCAGCGACGGCCAGGGCGGCGCGGGGTGGCTCAAGGGGACCATCATGGTCATGATCGCCTGCCTCGCCTGGGCCTGCTTCTTCGTGCTCCAGTCCAGCACACTCAGGGAGTACCCGGCCGAGCTGTCCCTCACCGTGCTCATCTGCGGCGTTGGCTCGCTGATGAGCGGCTCCGTCGCGCTCGTCGCCGAGCGCCGGAACACCCACGCGTGGGTCATCGGCTTCGACACCCGCCTCTTCACCGTCGTCTACGCCGTGAGTCCCGTGCAACTAGAGTGTTTGGTTCTTCGAATTGTCAGTGGCTGACAGGCACGAGCGACTTGTGCGTGTTGCAGGGTATCGTGTGCTCCGGCGTGGCGTACTACGTGCAGGGCATTGTGTCCAGGCAGAGGGGCCCTGTGTTCGTGACGGCTTTCAACCCGCTCTGCATGATCATCACCGCCGTCATGGGCTCCATCATTCTCAAGGAGGAGATCACTCGTGGAAGGTATGCAAAATTACCTACGCTAATATATATGTATACAAGTACAATTTGATCAGGTATATTCAGATCAACGAGGATAAATATGAGTATATGAACCATTTCCCTCTGTTCTTTCAGTGTGATTGGTGCGGCGATCATCGTGGTAGGGCTCTACTTTCTCATCTGGGGCAAGAGCAAGGACGACGTCAGCCAAGCCTCAGGCGGCAGCAAAGGCGCCGGCGACCTTCCGCTGACCTCGGCGACCAACGGCCACGGCAGCGGCAAGCACGAGCTCAGCAACGGCAACGGCGGCCACGTCTTCGACGTCGAGACGCCGCCGGCAGCCAATGGACACTACTAGTCAATCAACAATGGCCGGATGAGCTAGCAGCTACGTACTAATACTACACGCACGTCTAGCTATTTTTCCTGGTTGTGCATCTTCGACGATCGATCGATCATGCCACCAAGGAGACGATTTTTCTGCATCATTTTCTTCTTTGTCAGCTTCTCCTAATTAAGATCCTCGTGAGAGTGAGTGAGCGAGTGAGATGTTCTAATCAGCAAAGTGTAACGGATGAGACCCATGGTGTGTCTGGATCTTCGTTATTCCTTGCTTAATTTAATCAAATTTGCTTTGCCTTAACTAGTGAATCCCCTTGCGTACGTTGATGGTGCTTCTACTGATTAGTACTTCCTCCGATCCTAAAAGAGTGTCCGATGGCTAGTTCAATTAACGTTTTGCAGTTAAGTCCTTCTAAGATGTAAACTCTAGATTAGCTAGGCTGGCAACCAGGCTGCAACCCGAACCAGTTGCATGCATGAGGAGGTGACAGCTACAGCAGGCAGGCTTACTTTGCAAACAGGAGGGAGTGCGGGTTGACGTGAACACAAACAAGAGGATTACTTTGCAAAAGCGTATTTAGGACACTCTTTCCGGATCGGAGGGAGTATTTTTTTTCCGCACCATGCAGGAGAGCTTCTACTGGTTAACTCACATTTAGTTGTGTGTAGTTCATTATTTATTTATTTTGTGGAAAGTCCACCAATCTATATATAATCCTTAACAGCGGTACAATGAATCCTAGGAGTAATAAAAATTATAAACAAGTCCCTCGACCATCTAGAGACGATTACAAGAACTCGAATGATCCGAAGGCGCGCAACCGTCCTCACCTCTTTCTCACTGGAGCCAGGCAAAACTTGTTGTAGTAGAAGGCTTGTTGCAATATAAATAGGGAAAGTCATCGTTCTAAGGCCTCAAAAGACTAGCGCACATGAGTAGTTACCATCATCGATGAAGAGAAGCGTAGATTAGAAGAAACACCAACCAAATCCGGCGAGATCCATCGAACCATCGCGACTGGGGTTAGACGGGAGGATTTTATTCCATCTTCATGAAGGCGTGTTAGGGCTGCTTCAGGACCGGTGGAGGCTACTCAATTTAGTCCCACCTCGTCTAGGGGAAGAGGCTACGATCAGCTTATAAGGGGAAGTCTTCCTCCTCCCTTCAGTCCAGGCTTTTAGGATGTAGCGGGCTCTCACTTGTAGCTAGCCCCGATGCGTATAGACGTATGAACCTAAGCCGAGTGTTGGGCTAAGCCTGAGTGGACGCTAACATCTGGTATTAGAGCCACCATCGCCATGCCTTCCTAAGAGATGTTAGGGCTGTTGTTGACTAGTGAGGCTACTCAGTGTTCAGTCCCACCTCATGAGGGAAATGATCAGCTAGGGGAAGCGACCAACGTATAAGGGAGAGTTCCCCTCCTCTTTCAGTCCTAACTTTTGGGATAGAGTGGGCTTTCCTCTTGTAGCTAGGCCATATGCGCATAAACATCTAAACGTAGGCCGGGTGTAGGGCTAAATCTGATTGGATGCTAACATATATGGTATCAGAGCCAGCATCATCATGCCTTCCTGAGGGGCTTCTCAGGGGGATGGGATGTTAGGGCTGCTGCAGGACCGCTGGAGACTGCTCAGTTTAGTCTCACCTCGCTTATGGGGAAGAGGTTGACCAGCTTATAAGGGGTAGTTTCCCTCCTCCCTTCATTTCGGGCTTTTGTGATGGAGTGGGCTTTCCTCTTGTAAGTAGTCTGCATGCGCATAAACGTCTAAACATAGGCCGGGTGTTGGGCTAAGCCTGAGTGGATGCTAACATATGGTATTAGTGCATCTCCAACGGGGCGACCCAAACCGCACCCGCGCGTCCGGATGGGTCGAGCCGGGCAATAACGCGGCCCAGCGCGCGGACCCATCCCTAAAACGGATGGCTGCGACGTCCGGGACGACCCAAACCCGGCCCAAATCTGGGGCGAATTTGCGTGGCCGCGGACGCCGAATGCTGGTCGCTCGCGTCCGCCCGTTGTCCGCCCATGGCCCGCGTGTCATAGAAATAGAAACTTTTTTCATTCAAAGGAACCATTACAATTTTTTTTAGCCTACTAGTTCTATCCTAATATGTACGGGGCCGGCGGCCTCGCCGGCGACTCCCTCCCCGGCTCGCCGTCGGGGCCGTGGATTTCACTCGACGCGGGCGGCCTGTACGCGTGAGGATTCCACTCCAGCTTATGAGTTGGGTGGCGCGGCGAAGGACTTCATCCTCCTCCTTTCCGCTCGCGCGCCTCAGGCGCGCTCGCGCTCCGCCTCCTGAGGCGGCACCATCCGCTTCCCGCATAGCTCCAGTTCCTGCAGGGCGGCGCGTTCCACAGCGGTGCGCGCCTCCAGGCGGACGCGGCCGGCGACCTGGGCCTCTTGGGTCCCGTTCCGCCGCCACATGCGCTATTGTCGGCCGCGCTCCGCCGACGCAGCAGCCTCCCGGGCGCGCCGCTCGGGCGAGTGCATCTGGATGAGGTGGCGGGCTGCTCGCATAGCGAGCAGCTCGTTCTTCTGCCCGAGGAGGTCGCCTAATCGGCGGCGACCGGCCCGGCAGGTCGCCTCGTGCTCCTTTGTCACGCGCGTGAGGTCGGCGAGGCGTTCCTCGATGGCGGCGTTGATGTTGGCCAGCGCGAGGTCCTCCTCGTTCACGGGCTCCTCCTCCGCGGCAGCCGCGGCCTCGTACCAGCCGTCCGCGGTCTCGTGCCAGCCGTCCGCGGCCGCCTCCACCATCTCCGCGTCCCCTTCCTTCTTCGCCGCCGCCTCGGCAGCGATGCGGAGCGCGTCGTCGTCGGCGACCCACCGCGCGTCCGCGCGCTCCTCCTCCTCCATCCGCGGGAACCTAGCCCGGGCGGCGAGGGAGAGCTTGGCCCATGTGGCCTGCAGGGTGCGCGGCATGGCACCGGAGAAGGTGGAGGGGGAGAGGACGGTGGAGAGGGTGTGATGCGGTCTCTGGCCGCCGCCGTCTTTTATAGCCGGCGGCCTGGCGGGAAACTTGGGCGCGCGCGCCAAAGGGTTTTTCGCGCGCGCGGGAACTTTCCCGCGCGTTCCACCGTCCACCATTGATGTCCCGTCGAGGCCTGCCATGGCGCAGCGCCGCGCAAGGAAGACGAACCATGTGGCGTCTGTTTGGGTCGCCACGTTGGGCGCAGCGTGCGACCCAAACGGACACGCGGACGCGGGCCGCTGTCTGCGTGTCCGCTCGGCCACCCAAACGGTCCAAACCGGACGGCCCAACGCGTCCGTTTGGGTCGCCCGGTTGGAGATGCCCTTAGAGCCAACATTTCCATGCCTTCCCGAGGACTTCTAAGGGGGATGGGATATTAGGGTTGCTGCAAGACCAGTAGAGGCTGCTCAGTTTAGTCCCACCCTTTCCTAGGGGAAGAGGCTATGACCATCTTATAAGGAGGAGTTTCCCTCCTCCCTTTAGTCCGGGCTTTTGGGATGGAGTGGGCTCTCACTTGTAGCTAGACCAAATGCGCATAAACCTCCGGACCTAGGCCGAGTGCTGGGCTAAGCGTGAGTGGACGCTAACAAGTCGCCACCACCACAAACCCTAAAAAAAGCAAAATATCAAAAAGTGGAGCCCTCCCGCTGGCAAGGATTGGGATCCACCGTGCCTCTCTCTGAAGCCACAAGAAGCGAGACAGATCAGCGGCGGTGGCACTGGGAGTCAGGATGCCCTAATCGCTAGTCTCTCTCGTCAGCCAAGGGATATGAGCGGGGAGGACTATGCTTTTAGTTCATTACTATTCATTTGTTCTCATTATTGTTAAAAAAAATGTTTGGCTTTAAGGGGAAGAAACCCAAAGCGCTGTGATTTTACTAGAAGTGATTGTGTGTACGACACCAAATTGCGAGTGCGGAGACTCGAACCTGGGCGGGCGGGGATGCATCAGCCCATCCCAACCACCGAGCTATGCCTCGGTTCACATTTGTTCTCATTATTGTTGCTTGTGTCGGCATGGAATGCATCCAAATTGTGCTTTAGCTTTGAGAGAACGTGTACGTCATGCATGCAGACGTATGCATGCCATGATCTGCTCCTTGCTTTTTCTGATATGCTGTTTGTGCTTCTAGTTAGCCTGGTGACTGTCTACTGGATCGATGACAGTGATCTTTTAATTATCTATCTTATCTTCCCACTCTCGTGGGAACAGAGCGTGCTATGGAAATGTGACTATTGGAAAATAAAGAGAAGTTGTACTGCTAGTAGTTCCTGCACTGCCAGGCTCCTCTTAATTAGTCATTGTCCCACAGTTAGTCAACCTCTGTCAACTCCTACCTCACAAATCTCGTTTGGAAAGTGGCGGGAGCATCCGTGACAACAAAGTGTGTAGTGCCGTGTTGCGGGTACACGCAGATGCATGACTGAAACCGAAAGCGAGAGAATTGAAGCGAATCGAATCCAGGACGTCCCATCTGCCAAAGATCGATCAATCAATCGCTCGAAAGTAAGCAGCATATATTCCAGCATCAGCCCCCTCGATCGTCGGAACTGCGTGCCCGCAAGCAAGTTATTTCATCAATCTCCTTTGTGTCACACTCACATATGCATGAACAGTACGCGTCGCGTACCTTCTCTTTTCTTAATTTGTGTATGAAGAAATTCAGAATCTCTTTCGAAGAGGGAATCTCTGGATCGACCGGCATGGTTTTCCTGCAATTTATTCTATGCATGTTTACTTTCGAGAAAGCCTTACGTTGGAAAAGAGCAGGAGATCGATCCGAGCACCGAATGCTAGCTCGGGAATCCTCGGTACTAGTACCTCTATTCTAAAATAAGTTTCATAGATTTATCGTGATATAGATTTATCTAGATATATTTTAACTAAATAAAGTTATGATATTTATTTTAAAACGAAGGGAGTACTTTCTTTGGCTGTTGAGTTGATTCACTTCCATCCGATCTTTCTGCGTACGTGCGTCGGACTGCAAGAGGCTATCTCTGCCTTTCGACAAAAGCTCTACTGTCAATGTGAGCCATCAATGTCAAATGAAAAATAAAAGGGAATTAGAGCATCTTCACCGGCGGTCCCGATAGCAGACCCGATAGCTTTTTGGGGGCCGAGGCGAAAATGGGCTCGCACCGGCGCGCCCCATACGGCGCCGGCCAATTTTCGAGCCCAATAGAATCGCCGACAACCCCGTGCCGGCCCCTTGACCAAGGGCGTGAATCGGGCGCGCCGGTGCCTTGCGGAACGACGGTTTTCGCGGGTGGGGGCGCCTTGTCAGCGACAGGACGCGGCGGTTCGCATCGGCCGCGACGCGGGAAGGTTGGTCATCGGCGTTTATTGGTCTGTTGCGCGCAAACCGAAGCGGCCACGAGGGCAGCGACTGGCCACGTGGCGTCCAGTCGCGTACGTCGTCGTTAATGCGGGTAGCTGTGGCCGCTATATAGTACGCACGCTGTCCACCGCTATCCTCTCATCTCCACCACCGCCGCCGGCGCCATTCTCTCCACCTCAAATTGTCGCGCCGTATGAAGACGACGTACTCAATGCTGGGCCTCAACGGCCGTGCGCTGCCACCACCACCACCACCGCAGCCGGAGCTGGAGCCGGAGCCCGACGCGGACAACAGCTCCGACGACGACGGAGACCCAAGGTTCGCGGTGTGGCGCGAGGCCTTCTACGTCGATGCGGAAGCTGAGGCGGCGGAGGAGGCAGCGGAGTGGGGTGAGCAGCCGCAGGCACCCCCGACCCGGAGCAGGCGGCGATCCTGACGTCATTGAACGCGGAGCGGTTCCGGAGGTTGAAGGAGGAGCAGCGGGAGTTCATCAACGACGCTAATCTCGAGCACGCCCTCGAGATCTCGCGCCAGCGAGCGGCCACGGAGGAGGCGGGACGCCTACTGATGGAGGCGAGCGACAGAAGCTCGCCTCCCTCAACGCCCATCGCCACTATGACATGTTCGCCCGCGAGCAAGCGAGGCGTGCCGACAACGAGCAAAGGCGGGAAGCACGGGGACGGCGCCGCCGGCAAGCTCCTACGACGCCAACCGCCATGCTCCACCGCCAGATGCTTGAAGGAAGGGCCGAGAGGCGGGCACGGATGCAGGCGGCAAAGGCGAAGAACGACGACGAGGTAGGCCCGTCGCGCGCCCTGTAGTAGATTGATTAAGTTTACGTTTTTAAATTCGGTTTTAAATGTCCTTTGAATTTCGTTTTGTATCAATTCGACGTACTTTTGTATAAATTTCGTATGAATTTCGTTTAAATTCGGTGTTTAAATGTCAATTTAAATTCAAAATTCTATCGGAGCCACCTGTTTGGGGGCGCCGGTGTGGGAACAGCTCCCCCAAATAGAGGATGCAGTGCCGGCGCCCTCCAAACGGAGGTGCCGGCGCCCCTACCGGTGGAGATGCTCTTGGCGAATGTCTTCCTCGCGGGTTCCAAAACGCACCCGATTGCATTTCGATCAAGTGAGGACGCACATCTATCTTTGTTATTAAAGTAAAACCTATAATATCTGATGTCACACTTTCTACGCCACCACCGATCCAACTAGCTACCCGACTACTGCCCTCCTAGGAGCTGTGTGTCACACTTTGACTAACAAACTTCATGTACGCATGCAACCCTTCGCCCCAAATATTGTTGGGCTAACAGCCCCAAATACCGCTTGAAACAAAGTCTATGCATGCACATGCAACAGACAAACAAACTTATGGAATGTTCTTGCAACCAGCCATAGAGTTCCACACAACACTCACATAATACCTCGCCATCAACCATCTCTTCTACGCGGACATAAGTCTTTCACTTTGTTATTGTTGTTCAAGATCTGCACCAATCTTGGGTAGTTTGTTGCGCCAGTTTGCAACACACTCCATGTTGCCTTCGAGTCACTACTGTTGTTTAAGAGCACCCACCGCGAAAACCATGAACTCACCCATCCACCGCGCCAACGATTGGATCACCATATCTAGGACCCTACATGTAGAGTTTTGGATCCATGCACTCCACGTTCATCTATTTCAAATCTTCACCAAATATTGTCCATTTGTAAATCTTATACTCTCTCTGGCTCTATATAATGTTGGATCATGTCCCTCCACATGGAGGTGTGTTGACATCCCAACATCAGCCCAAGAAGTCCAACACATATCAACCGTTGATTGAGATCACATCCAACGGCTAAGCTGCCTCCCTGAGAGGTGGAAAAGAGAAAACCCTAGCCACCTTGGTAGGTGTGTGTGGGTGAGAGAGCAAAAGCAAGCCAGAACGTAGTTACTGTTGTGTGAGGGTGAGAGAACACACTAGAACACTACAACCAAGTGAGAAGGGAGGTGATTTGTGTCCAAATTTCTAATCTGGCCAGTTTGTCTTCAGGTTGGTGTTTGGAAGCTTAAACATTCTTTGAGTAATTCGATATGGTTAGCTGGTTTGAGATTTGGGTTAGTGAAGAATCAAATTTGAGAGTACAGTGTGTTTGAACGGCTGCAGTTTCGGCACAAAGAAATTATGGGAGACAAACAATTTTGGCAGGCAAACGGTGTCCATTTGCGCTGATTTTTGGTCAGTGTGTTGGAAACTCATATGTAGAACTGTCTCCCAAATTTTTGATCAGTGTGTTTGGTCAGTGTAGGGGTGTAAATGGTACGGATAATTTTCGCTTTGAATCCGCGTCCGTATCTATGCATTTTTAGAAATCCGTCGTATATGGACGCGGATGTAGATAGTGGTCAAGCGGATATCCGGCGGATACGGTAGCGGATATGACATTGGTACTATCCGACAGAGTATTATCCGCCGTTTTTACGGATTATCCGAGGTCCACGAAGAGGATAATCCAATAAAATTAGCCCAACCGTAAATATTTAGACAATATAGTTAGTTCATCAGCTAAACTATGTACGCTATTAGCATGCAATTTGCTTTGTTGTACAAACAAGTGTGTACATTTAGCTATAGTTTATAATTACAAACATATTTTACATAAAAAATATACTTCTATTTTTTAATGTGTATATTCGTTTAATAATCCGCTTTCGATCTGAGTTTGGTCCAAATCCGCTCCATTTCCATAGTTCGATTTAATTCACATCCAACCATTATTCGCTTCTATCCAAATTCATTACAAAATATGGTAAATGATATGGTAATAGCAATATCCGATCCGATCCGTTTACATCCCAGTCAGCGTGTTGTTGTTGTCGGGGGCTGTTTTACACCGACCTGGTCGGTGTCAAGCGTGGAGCCGCACACCCCCGGCCGTTGTTGGGCCCGGCCCACTATCCCCCGACAGGCTGTTTCATTTCGCTGCCCCTGTGTGGCTGCGGTGGCTAGGTGGGCCGCGGCCCACTAGAAGGTAATTCTCGTTTTGTTTTTTCTCACTGTTTCTTTTTATTTTCCATAATCCGGGTTTTTTCAGAAAAAATTCTATTTTTCACAAACATGAATTTTTTAAAAAAGAATATTTTTAAAATATAATTTTTAAAAAATTAGAACAATTCTCAAGTTTGAACGATTTTTAAGTTTGAACGATTTTTAAATTTGAACGATTTTTTATTTTGAATGATTTTTATGTTTGAACAATTTTTTGAATATGAACAAATTTAAAATTTGAACGATTTTCCGATTTGAACATTTTTCGAATTTGAACGATTTTTTATTTTGAATGATTTTTATGTTTGAACAATTTTTTGAATATGAACAAATTTAAAATTTGAACGATTTTCCGATTTGAACATTTTTCGAATTTGAACGATTTCAGATTTGAACATTTTTTAAATTTGAACAAATTTTAGATTTGAACTTTTTAAAATTTAACAAAAAGAAAAGAAACAAAAACAAAAAAAAGAAACAGAAAAGAAAAAGAAAAGAAAAGAAAAGAAAAAAAACAGAGACAGAAAACAGAAATAAACGAAATGGGCCGACCAGGCCGGCCCATACCGCGCGCGCGGGGGTGTGCGGCGCGCGGTAACCACCGACCTGGTCGGTGTATAGGAATTGCCGTTGTTGTCGGCCTGGCCGCAGCCCAACCACATCCCCTTGCAGGTTGTGGGCCTGGCACGGCCCATGAAGCCACGTGCTGAGCCAGACACGTCACAGGCCTGGCAAGCATGCTTTGGGCCGGCCCGCGACTGGCACAGCCCGTTGACCATCTTTACTCGCACCATCCGAAGAATTTACACCAGCTCTGCCACCGCACATACATAGCCACTTCAGTTGAGGAAAATCTGAATCCCGAATCGTTTCGTCTCATTTCCCCATCCCCCACCAGTCACCACCAGCGAGCGAGCCCCGCCCCGCCCGCTAGGGTTCCGGCGCCGCCTCCTTCTCCCGTCCCGGCCTCCGACCCGATCCAGTCCGACCGGAGGCGCCGCCAGAGCTACCTCAGCGACAAGCGCCACTCTTCCCCGCACCGGCTGCAGCCGCGCCGGGCCGGAGCCGACGCCGCATTCGAAGAGGAGGGACTAAGCTCGCCTCTGCTCGAAGGCCTCCGTGCAGCTCGTCTCCGACCCCCTTCGGTGAATTATCAGTTTACTGTTTTTTTTGCCCATACAGATTCTTGCCTTCTGTGCATGTATGCGTGTGTGATCTATTTCTTCCCTCTGTCATGGTTAAACACAAATTAGGAATTCAGAGTGGCATCCATCATATGAGTACGTATGCTGTGAGAGTGCGAGTGTTCAATTTCAGTTTATTTTACAAACCGTAGTTCTTTCCTACCAGCAGGGGGAGGAGCCCCTGCGGTTTTTTAATTAAAAAGAAGAAGAGTGTGAGGATTTCGAAATCAAGGAATTAAATCGCGTCCACTGCGGTCCTTACCACTGGACTAATGGCCCATTCACACGTGACGTAGTTCTTTGTTTGATAATTGTATGTTTATAGATGGAAATGGGAAAGGTAGCAGCAAAGAAACATGTGATGCCACTGCCAACAGAACAGCTATGTATAAATACATAAGTACTCCAGAATGGTCAAATAACTCGACCATCACCGGACTATATTTTCCCTGGACTATATTTTCCCGTATATACGATCACATGCTACCAACAAAAGCTCCTAGACTGCTGCTGCTCCTTGACATTTTGATCACTTCCTTTTTTTGTTCTGTAACTCATTAATTTCAGACTCTGGATTTTAATTGGTGCAGATACCTTGCCATATGCTCCATCCGTTCCTAAATATTTAGGAACAGACTGATATGTATATATTTATGTTAAGTGTTTACATCTAGGGAAGAGCTCCTATTTTTTGGTCTCTTTACATGATCAAATGTGTTTAGAACTATACAATATGGTCTGGACATATCATAAAAGGACATCTTCATTACATTAAATTAACTTGCTGCACCACAACCTTATTTGAACGAAATTTATATCGCGCTCACGTGCCCTCCCATGTGCGATGGCGCAACGCAATAGGAAACTTTAGTTTTTTTGCCTTGCCACGTGGCGAACTGCCATTGTGTCGCTCCGTAAAATCGCCGCGCGCGATTGGGATCCTATTTTAAACCATAGAACACAAATATTTATTTAATTAATTGTCTAGTTTTAAAAACAAAGAAGAAAGCAATTCATATGTTCTGACCCAACCTAATTCTTTTTGCAGTGTCTTGTGTCGAAGAATTCGAGCTATTCCCATTTGTATTTGTGTTATACTTGGCTCGCATTGAAGGCTCCCTTGACATTTTTGAGGGAAAATGAGTGGTGCTCCAAAGAGGTTGCATGATGAGGGTAGCCACTCTACACCTGCGAAACGTCCTTTAGACGAAAGCAGCTTGTATTCGAGCCCGTCTGGGAAAGTCATTCAACCAGGCAGCAATGATTTCCATGGCTCTTTTGAACATGATGGAAGATTTTCCAAAGTACAACGTGTTGAGTCTCGTGATGATAACAGATCATCTCTGACACATCGTCTGCCTGTTGGCTCCTCCAACTTTGTAGACCACTCAACCTCATCTGACAGCAGATTAGAAGCAAAGCAAAACAAAGATGCACGAGACACCAAGGCTGATGACCGGGAGGCAAAAGCTGATGCTCGGGATGTCCATAGTGATACCAGGATTGAATTTCAAGGCAACAAAGTTGAGACTGATGTAAAGACTAGCAACAGAGCAGATGCCAATGAATTAAGAGCTGACCGAAGGGTGCATGCTGACTTCTTGGGCGATGTCAAATCAGATAAGGATAGCCACCCTACTGGAACTTCAAACTTAGCATGGAAAGATAATAAAGACCATAGGGGTAAAAGGTATGCTGAACAGCCAGACGATGCAGTTTGGCGCTTTCCCCGTCCTGGTTTGCAAGGCACAGATGAAACTCTCAAGGCTCCAGCTCCTGTGGAAGAACGCAACTCCAAGGATGCACATGAATCTACTGGTGAGAATAAAATAGAACCTAAAAGTGAAGATAAGTTCAGAGACAAGGACAGGAGAAAGAAGGATGAAAAACATAGGGATTTCAGTGCAAGAGACACTGATAGAAATGATCGCAGAACTGGCACTCAGCTTGCAGGAGGTAGTGTTGAACGAAGAGAAATTCAAAGGGACGATCGGGATGCTGAAAAGTGGGACAGGGAAAGAAAAGACCCCCAGAAGGACAAGGAAAGCAATGATCGTGAGAAAGATTCTGCCAAGAAGGATTCATTTGTAGCAGTTGACAAGGAGGTTGCAACGCTGGAAAAAACTGCATCTGATGGACCTTTTAAACCTGCCGAACATGAGAATACAGCTGCTGAAATGAAGACACTAAAAGATGACACATGGAAATCTCATGATAGGGATCCTAAGGACAAGAAAAGAGAGAAGGATGTGGATACAGGAGACAGGCATGACCAAAGGAGTAAATATAATGACAAGGAATCTGACGATGCTGGTCCTGAAGGAGATACAGAGAAAGATAAGGATACTTTTGGAAGTATTCAGCGCAGGAGGATGGCACGTTCAAAGGGAGGTAGTCAAGCATCTCAACGGGAACCTCGGCTTCGGTCCAAAATGCGTGATGGTGAAGGGTAAGCTTAGCACTACATCTTTTTATGTTTCTCATACTTGATTCAAATAGCATAATAGTGGTCGTGAGCATAGCTATAACAAATTACATCCATCTTTTTTTTTCTCGAAATTTGTACTTCTTTCACTGAGGATGAAAGAAAGGTCCTTCTGGCTTCTGTTCAATAGGCCATAAATTATGTATGAGTGACGACCCCTCAAGGAGTCTAATTTTCATTATTTATTTCTTCTTGCAGGTCTCAAGGTCAGTCAATTATCTCTATTACTAGCGGAATAAAATGGAACATGTGATAGTGGCGCTTCTCTTGAAACTGGAGTCATCAAAAGCTTAGTGCACATTGGAATTTACTGCACATTCCCATACTGCGAAACTTTACTGCTCTGGCCAACCCACTTCAATGTTTGAAACCCCTTTATATTCGCACCTGCATGTTTTTATTTTTCTAACTTAATATATGATCCAGCTTTTTGAAATTCCTTATATGTAGAAATTATGGACAAGTATCCAGTTTGTAGCCGCACAAAATGATTTTTTTGCCATGGTCTATAAGTTCGCTAGCTTTGTATTTTTTATCTTAGTATTCTCATCGGTGCAGGTAAGTCTGAGGTATATGCTATTGTCTATAAAGCTGGTGAATGCATGCAAGAGCTTCTGAAATCATGGAAAGAGTTTGAAGCAACCCCAGATGCTAGAAATGCCGAGAATCAACAAAATGTTCCTACTCTTGAAATTCGAATACCTGCGGAGTTTGTTACTTCCACTAATCGGCAAGTAAGTGTACTGATTTCACAGGTGATTTTTGTGTTAGACACTCTTAGTTACTTCATCAACCACCAAGCATGTGTTGCTGGATTTATTTTTCCCTTTCTCCACAAACAGCAGAAGGAAAACATTTAATGATGAATTCACTTGGATGTGCATTATTCTCTTGTAATCATATAGGTCAAAGATTACAATCTTCATTTTGTTAGCAAGTATTGTTTAATGATTGTAGCGAATTTCTTCCCTTGGCTACTTTATTCACTGGTTAAAATTAATGTTTTGTAGGTAAAAGGTGCTCAGCTTTGGGGAACAGATGTTTATACAAACGATTCAGACCTTGTGGCAGGTAGGTTCTTCATTTACTTTTCCAATCTTCTAAAGTAGCTCAGAAAGCTGATTCTCTGATTGGCGTTCTTATTTAGTGCTAATGCATACTGGTTACTGCTCCCCTACATCATCACCTCCACCATCTGCCATCCAAGAACTACGTGCAACAGTTCGTGTTTTACCACCACAAGACAGTAAGGCGTAACTAATTTTGTGTCAATTCAGTTACACTTGGTTAAAAGGTGAGATGATTTTTGTGTACTCTTACAAATCATGGTATATCTCTCAGGCTATACTTCAACTCTAAGGAACAATGTGCGCTCACGTGCTTGGGGTGCTGGTATTGGTTGTAGCTTTCGTATAGAACGCTGCTGCATCGTTAAGGTAGTAAGACTATAAAACTGTACACGATATCAGAATGTTTTCTTTTTCTTTTATTCTGTTCATGCTACAACCTCTTCTACGAGTTCTTTTTTTTGAAAGTTGATGCTACAACCTTGTGAAATCTTTTTATTGATCACTGTTCCAAGACTGCTTGCTTAGCATGCTTTATGCTTTGCAGAAAGGTGGTGGTACCATTGATCTCGAGCCTCGCCTTAGCCATACATCAGCTGTGGAGCCTACACTTGCTCCAGTTGCAGTGGAGCGTTCAATGACAACAAGAGCAGCAGCTTCTGTAATTTTCTGATGATCCTTGCTCTTTTCTCTTAACAAAATTGTCAGCTAAACATGTATTTTACAGTATCTATTTATTTTTCTTCTTTTAACTGGTGACCTTTTTTTTCCTATTCTTGTACTAAGGTTTTACAAATATCTTTAATGCAGAATGCATTACGTCAACAAAGATTTGTTCGGGAAGTCACAATACAGTACAACCTCTGCAATGAGCCATGGTACTTTCCTGACTTGCCTTCTAAAGCCCCTCATTTTCAATTCATAAAGCACCTATGTTGCTATTTCTGTGTCACACTAGTTCTTGTGTTTTTTAGTTCTCATGCCACTGCAGTTCTGATTGTAAAAGGCTAGAAGCTACTGGCTTGTTCTGTTTTGAGCTCAGGTTGCTCCTAGTAAGCTCTTTTTTTCCCTTCAGGTTAAAATATAGTATAAGCATTGTGGCGGACAAGGGATTGAAGAAGTCACTATATACTTCTGCGAGACTGAAAAAGGGTGAAGTGATATACTTGGAAACACATTTCAATAGGTACAAGTGACTGTCTTATTGCATTGAAATATGTTTTATGTTTTGTTGCATCCTCTAGAAATTGTACTTCTACTTGCGTATTACTCACTTCTCTTTCAATTCTGGTCTTGTTGGCCTAAGTTCTCACAGGTATGAGCTGTGCTTCAGTGGAGAAAAAACCCGTTCTGGTGGGTCAAGCTCCGATTTAGAGCCGGAGAAACACCAGAACAGTAGCCACCACCATTCACAAAATGGGGACAGGGCCACCGCAGAGCATGAACTCCGGGACGTGTTCCGATGGTCACGGTGTAAGAAAGCCATGCCCGAGATCGCAATGCGATCTATTGGTATTCCACTGCCAACTGAACAAGTTGAGGTATTTTCCTGCCTTGCTACACCAGCTGTTAATACAATCGTTTTTTTCCACTGAGTATAGACATTGATCATTCAACTTTGTTATCTTGTTCTCTGGGGCGCAAAGCAGGTGCTGCAGGATAATCTGGAATGGGAGGATGTGCAGTGGTCGCAGACCGGCGTCTGGGTCTCCGGGAAGGAGTATCCGCTCGCCCGAGTGCATTTCCTCTCCTCGAACTAGCGGGGCACAGCTCTGGACTCTTGTAGCAGCCAGGCAGCCCATGAAGAAACTATTTTATCTGAGCAACGCAGGAGCTTCTTTCTTTGTTGCTGCTGCTGCTTCCGTGCCATGCCATGCCATGCCATCTGTGTATAAAAGGAAAGAAAGGAAAGCTCAGCTGTTGTAGAATGTTGTGCCTGTAGTTTTTACATATTATTAACCGTTACACTATATATGTCTGTAATTCTTGGTTCTTGATTAAGGCAACTTGATTATTACTCGCTGATTGATTATCTGTAACTTAAATTGTTTATGTTATTGAATGTTTTCTTCAGTGTAGCCCATTGGTGATCATGATTTTAGCATCTGTCTGATTGTTTTGATGTTTGGAAGGGCCAAAGCTAGCAGTAACACGAAAATTTCTGGCCCACGCGGAGAGCTTGCATATCTTTCTTTTTAACACAGAAGAGCTTACACTGGTTCCATGTGGCGAATTTGAAGATTTGAGACGTAAAAATGCACTGCCCTCTCATTTCCAGCCTTTCTCCCTCCCATCGTGCTACAGTACCTGGTCGTCTCCTTCTGACCGGGTCGATCCAAGGCTGCTCCGCTGGAATAGCCGGCCGGAGTTTGTTGCGGTGGCGCGCCGGAGTAGTTTAGGGTTAGTATAGGTCTAGTTCTTGTCTAGTTTTCCCTATTTACCCTCGTGGATCTTGGCGTCATACCCGTTTTGAGGCGGTGGTGGCGGAGTTCGAGCTGCTCCCTGTAGCGTGCGGTGGCGCTGATGCTGCCCGTGGTGCTCCGGTGGTCGGAGACGGAGGCGGGCGTCGTCTTCAATAAATCTCTCTCGTTGCTCACGAGATCTGGGCGGATTTGATCTGGTTGCTCCTCTCTCGTGCCACCGTGGTGGTGTGGACAGGAATCTAGATGAAGCCGCTTTTCTTCAATCTTCTGAGCAGCACCCTGGAGCAGATCTTCTTCGTGCGCATCACGCGATGAACAAGTTCGTCATCGCGATCTTCGGCCAAGATGATGGCCCTTCTTCATCCTCCATGGCAGAGGCCCTAATGATCAACTGCTGGAGCTCGACGCTGGTGGAGGGTTAAGTGGTTCGTCCCCGACCATCCAGCGGTAGCTAGGGGTTAGATCTTCTCGCCGGAGTTGAGCGTTTGAGCTCTCCGCGCTCGGAACTCGGCGGAAACGCCTGGAGTTCGCCGGCGTTATGTGGCAGAGGCACTACTGTCCTTGATTGCTTTTTCTTATTATCTTTGAGGATGCTTTTTGTAAAGTGAAGGGCCTCTTCTTCAAATGTTAAGTTTCTTAGGGCAAGAGATAATAAGGGGTCTTTCTGTAAATTGTACCTGCCACTTGGTGATATATAAATGCTCCACCGGGATCTTCTGACCCCACTTGTGTTTAAAAAAAGACGTAAAAATGCTGCAAAAAAGTGGAAAACACCAAACTTGTGGCGTCCTCTATGGTGTGTCAAGGCTTAGACGCTGCAAGGTTTTGTTGGCCCCAAAGAATACTCCATCTCTTCATAAATAAGTGAACCTGTGAGATTTTTTAAAAAAATTATCAAGTGGGGAGATAATTGCATTAGAAAGTTACAAACCAATATTTAATTCTATCAACTCCAATAACACATGTCGAATTTTTTTTTTTCGAAACGAGTGGCAAAAGATTTGCCACTATTCATTAATTAAGGGGAAGAGTTTAGACAAGACCAAAGGTTCACCAAAGAAAACTCGGAGGAAAAACTAAGGGATTACTCTCCCGTTGTTACAAAACTCAAACACTTCCCACCCACGGCAACCCAAAGCTTCACTTCGATTTTGATGATGTTGAGGAGGACGGCGGTTGGTGCGGACCTATGGTTGAAAATTCTAGCATTCCGCTCCTTCCAAATAGTCCAACTAACAAGCATGATAATGGAGGACAAGGCCTTGCGATTGTCCGAAGCCTCATTCAACAACTTGGACCACCATCCCTCAAGGTTGAGATCGTCCGTCCACGCATGGAGGTGGATGGAAGGAATGTCAATCCAACTTTTCACCATCCCCCAAAGGCGCTTGGAGTAGCGGCAATGGAAGAGAAGGTGAGCCGCTGTTTCTTGAGTTTGGTTGCAAAGCGTACACCGACCGCAATTTGTTCTACCCCTTCTCGCTAGACGGTCCGCCGTCCAAAGCCTATTATGGAGAGCCAACCAAGCGAAGAACTTGATCTTTGGGGGGCGGCCCAAGCCTTCCAAACAAGCCGATTCATGTTGGTAGTCATGGCTCCGAAGAATTGTGCTTTGTAAGCCGCGGCCGTGGAGTACTCTCCATTCTCGGTGGTGGTCCATGCGATTGTGTCCTCAAGAAGCTCATTGAGGTGAATGTCCCGGAGAAGATTCCATAGCCGAATGTACTCATGCAAATGTTGGATGGTGATGTTTGTGTCCATCTTGATTTTTTTAATACATGTCGAAAATAAAGATAACATGTGTTGATTATTATTAGGCTTGAATTCCGTGCGATGAGAGGAGCAATTTTTTTACTAATAAAGTGCATTGCGAACTTAGAGGCTAAACGTTCACTTATTTGTGGACGGAGGGAGTACAAATGAGTAAGAGCATCTCTAGCAGTAGCCCGCTGGAACCGAACTTTCTCGGCCAGTTTACGTGTTCGGCCGAAAGTGGCCCAGAGTAGTGCCTGAACTCGCGGCCTGACCCGTAAACTGAGTTCGGGGGCCCAAGAAAAATCTTGCCCGCCCCCTATTTAACTAGGGCGGGAGGGGAGTTTGGTTCCAAAACCCTACTCTCCTCCGCCGCATCCGCAGCTCTGCCGCAAAAAAGCCTTCCACTCCGGTGAGGAATTTCCGGCGCTCCCTCGCTCAATCCGCTCCGTCGCGACCTCCGCTCCGTTCCCCATGGCTGGCGTAGGAAGATCTGGTAGAGGAGGTGGCCATATCGATGGTGGAGACTCGCCGCCTCGTCCGCCATATTTTCGCTCAGAGGCGGAGCGCGCAAAGTGGGTGCGATCCGAGGGAGCGCGCAAGCGGTCAGCGCGGAGGTGGATGAACTGGGGGCTCACGCCCTCGGGGAAACTCGCGCGCTACGCGAATAGCGGCGAGGGGTCTTCCTCCGGCGGCTCGTGCCGCCCGCTGCTTCCGCCGCTCCCAACAACAGCAGCAACGACGAGGACGACGTGCCGCCGCTTCGCCTCATCAGCGGGGACTATGTCCACGACGACAGGGAGGAGGCGACGGAGATCACCATCATTTCGGAGGCGGAGGCGCGCGCGCTTCCGCCGCGAGGAGCAGGAGAATGTGCTTCGGGTCATGGCATACGAGGCGGCGCATGCGGAGGCACGCGTCCGCCATGTCAAGCTCGATGTCGTCACCCTCGACGAGGAGTAAGACTCCTCCAGGCTCCACCTCCACCTAGTCGTCCTCTGCCGCGCGTAGAGGCCCAGTGACTATCCCGGGACCAAATTTTGGTCAAAGTAGTCGCGTGGCGGAGGATTAGTAGTTAATTTCTGTTTCATATGTAAATTAAGTTTGCACCTAAGCTCAATCTAAGCATGGCACTCCTACATTTCGTAAGTTCATCACCTAAAATTTCCCACGAAAATTTGATTTTGTTTTCTTAGTTCGTCTATTCGATTTCTATTCTGCGCCTGACCTAATATCAACAAAACTCTAAAGTTCGCGAGACTGCACTCGCCGTTTTTAGTTTCGGAGAATTAGCTCTAATAATCTTTAAAAACGTGACAGGCCCACTTGCCCACGCTAAAAACAAGATTACTACTTCACGTGAACCACCCAGGAGAAGTAAATAATTTCAGAAATGCCCCTAACTTCGGCCCCCGGAAGCCCGTCGCCTACCCACGCCGTCTCTCCCCTCGCACTACCGCAGGCGTGCGCTCTGCAGCTCCCTCCCGCACCCCTCGCAAGGCGGAGATCCCCACATCGGCGGCTATGGCACGCTCGCCGGCGGTAGCCCTCGTGGCGGCTCTGGCACTCGCCGTCGCATGTCTCCGCGCTGAGGCGGTGTGGCTCGATTTGCCGCCGACGGGGACCAAGTGCGTGTCGGAGGAGATCCAGGCGAACGTGGTGGTGCTCGCCGACTACTCCCTCATGTACGAGTCTCGCCCCACCTCCCACCCTACCCTCGCCATCAAGGTAATCTATCCTTAATCCTACTCAGTGCAATGGTTGATTTAGTTATCTTTGGATCGATAAATTTTTGGGCGAATTCAGTTGATTATGCGGCCGCATAGAAGTTCGGCCGCGGCAGAACTCTGATTTAAATTGGAGTGACTGGGCAGCGATGTCGTCCTCGTGCTGTTGCAGCTGTGCTCATCTTGTTCAGTCTGTCAGGATTTTATTCTGCATTGTGCGATGTGACGAAAGCACTAAGCGGAGTGTTGGCTCTAGAATATCTGGCGGTTGCTTTTAAGTAGATTTGTAGACTCACATTGCTGACGCAAACGTAGTGGTGCTAGGTGACGATCTCTAGATTCATCGGCTTAACTGAATCGCTCTGATTCCTTCTGTCTTAAGTCATGGTGGGTTTCTTCCAGGATGCCACTCGCGACAGCATATAAACTAGGCGATTCATCTTGCAGGATCCACATTTCCTTTTCTACTGGCATCTTTATTTAAAAAAACCTAGGTGTGAGAAGTAAATGGGGAGTGATATGAATTGCACCGTTGCAAAAGAAATGGGAAAGCAGAATAAACCAGGGGACAGTCTTCTTGTGTAAGCTTGCAAATAAGTAGATAATTGATCCTATTTTATATGAACATATCTACTCCATGTAACTTTATTTATGTGAAAACAATGGTTATTCCGTGATCAGATCTATCCCGTTCATGGCCATTGATGCTAACCATATCCAAAACTACCAACTAACATAATCAGATATTTTACCCGTCTTTTCGATTTAGTAATTGGCACATTTGCTTACCTTTGCCTTTGCTACACGTTGAACAGGGTTTATTGCTATTTTGTTAGCAATCTTGGCTGGAATTCTAGTTTTTAATTTGCAGTTGGATAGTGGGGGAAATAATGCTTGTCCAATCCTCAAGTCTCAAGCTTAGCAATTTGCTTTTTCATGATATTGTAGTATGAATTAACGTATTGTTGTTAAGGTTCTGTAAACTCTTCTGCTTTCTCCAGGTTACTTCACCATATGGGAACACCTTGCATGAAAGTGGAAATGCTACAGTTGGTCAATTTGCATTCACAACCAAAGAAGCTGGAAACTATCTCGCCTGCTTCTGGATGGATAGTGCAGAGAAAGAATCGGGAGTATCTTTAAATCTTGATTGGAAAATTGGGATTGCAACCAAGGATTGGGATGCTATTGCCAAGAAGGAAAAAATCGAGGTGGGGCTATGAATTGCAAAACTACCGGCCAGTCAAGTCTCATTGAGCTCAAGTTTAATGCAATAACCTTTTTGTTTCTCCCATCGATCGTATCGTCTCTACTTACATGCAATCTGAATATTTGTATGTGCAGGGCGTAGAACTAGAACTTAGGAAGCTTGAAGTGGCAGTAGAGTCCATTCATCAGAACATGATATATCTCAAAGCAAGGCAAGTCGTATATTCTTAACTTGGATGTCACATATTGTAACAGTTATGTGGTTATCAAGTCCCGATCCCAAACTTGTTCTAAATGGCACCACTGTTGGTGATACTTCCGATCTGCTGCCCACAGAGGATCTAGTATATTTATACTCAAAGATCTGCTGTGACTTGATTCATTCACATGTTCTACTACAAGATTTTAAATTAGCAGTACAGTTGGTGATCTCTTTGATCTATCCATGCAGGGAAGCGGAGATGCGAGAAGTGAGCGAGAAAACAAACAGCAGGGTTGCTTGGTTCAGTATTTTGTCGCTGAGTGTGTGCATCGCTGTTTCAGTGTTGCAGGTGTGGCATCTTCAAGGGTACTTCGCGAAAAAGAAGCTTATCTAGATTAAACTCATTTTTTGTTGCGCTGTAGCTCCTGAATGTGCTGCTCATCATGGAGAAATGGATATGTTTGTTATCTTTAGTTTGAAGTGAACACTTCACCAGTACTGATGAGCAACGTGTACTGTATATGTAGTCTAACCGTGATTCAGTTTAGATTGTGCTGTGAATTGTGGTTGGAGGATATCTTGGCTACTTGTATTCTTGTTGCCTTCACTTTGGTCTTTTGGTACCATCCATATTTCCTCTCGGCAATGACGACTCAGAAACAGCATATTGTACTCCTGTACTAACATGATAGTTTCTCGAGAGTCTGTATTCTGCGAGCACTTGTCTAAAGAAATCATATTACTAGCTTTGTAAGCACCGGCCGAATAACGAGGAAGCATTTTAATGTTGTTATGTTATCGTGACGTGCGATCGTACGTCTATGGCAACCTATTTTCTAACCTCTGTTGTCTCGTTCTGCTTGGTTTTCTCTAACTAACCTTGCTTTCAGACAGAAAAGTAACACTGAGAGCAAAGTAAACACAAACAAAAACCAAAGCTGACATAGATGAGAACAAAATCGGCAAGATCGAGAGAGAGCAAGGATATTCTTTTATCTTGAAGTGCTACGGAATAGTTTATCTTGCAATTTGCATCAAACAGTGCAAACAAATGGCAATACAACTGAACATTTTGGACATGAAGTTCCCAGTGTTCCACATTTTACAAACCGGATTTTGACCACAGTAACGCACAACCAATTTGTGCCAAAATTCGATCCTAAGAGAGTTTCTGAAATTTGTCAAGCTAATCCGAAGATATGTTAGGCTTACACATGGCATGCATTGACAGCGTTGTTTTGCCACGCCGCGGTTACTAGATAGTGCTAGTAAACTGTACTGTCAAAAAAAGGTTACTTAACAGCGATAAACTAAACTCTAATTACGATCAAAAGTCAAAACAGCCGGCCTATGTCGTGACTACCCATTCTTCCCATCCGCCACTCCTAATACCCACCCACCTCTACTCACAATAATCTGATGCTATTGCCGCCCTGTTCACGTCACCGTTGCGGCAACGGCGATCACCAGCGCCAGCCAGAGCCAGCTTTGCAGCTGCCCCCGGACGCAACGCAGCCGGGAGGTCGCCTCCAGCCTTGACGATCCACACAGTATAGCCTCGGAGCTAGAGAGACCTGTGGCAGATGCGATCGCCATGGGCAAGGCCAAGGCCGGTGAAGCTGCTGGAGACCGCCCTGGTTCAGCAGCCAACCAAGAATCCACACTTCCCCTTTGCGGATTCGCCGCCACGATCGGCAAAGCTCTCAGCACCAAGTGTGTCGCCGCGCTGTTCCTGGGCGTCGGCGTCTTCCTCTCGGCCTTGTTCCTGCTCCTTCATCTCCGGGCACCAGGGAGCGTCCCTGATGACCCTGGCACCCTCATCGGTATGACCAAACAGCTTCTTCAACACAATATTTCAGCAATAATCTGTTATATCAGTTATCCAGCCATATAGTTTCCAGGGTTCCCTGTTAATAAGTTCAATAGGGCATTTGTCATGAATCTAGAAAGTAGAATACCAAAAGCTTGTTCAACAATCAACCACCATAGCCCCAGCTTTTTCCTCCAAAAAAAGAGCCAACAATCAGCTACCGTGTTTCCACCCGTTGACGATAAATCATCCACTTCTCCAGGTGGAATTCAGGCTAGTTTCATCTTGTCGAAGCCACCTGCACAGCTGGCTTCACATGTCACCATGCTAGAAGAAGAGATATATAAGCAAATAGGGGTCCCCAATACTAAGGTAATTGTACCACCCATAGTAGTACTACTACCACCCCCAGTTCAAACCCTACTGACCGCTGACTCACAATTCTGCAGGTTTCAGTTTCTATGCAGACACTCAAGGAAGTCACTTACGTAATATTTGGCATTCTTCCTGACACTATGAACACCTCCATAAGTGCCCAATCCATGCAAGTACTGAGGAACAACTTGATACAGCTTACACTCCAGCAGCTGAATTTGTCTCTGACGCCATCGGTTTTCGGAGATCCGTTCTGCGTAGAGGTGCTGGGGTTCCCAGGAGGGATCACCATGGAAGTAGAACACCCGCAACAGAACTCTACTGTAGACCCCACACAGCCTTTTTTCAGCATGACACTTGACTTGAGCATTCGCCAGTTAAGGAGATTGATTCAGAAGATGAAAAGTAGTTTTGGACACATGTTGGAGCAGGTACCATATAAGGCACACCTCTCTACATCTAATGTGCATATTTTATTAAGCACAATATTTTTTCTATAAGAAGTTGACATAAAGTGACCACATGATATCTACGCAGGAGATATACATAGATCTAACAAACAAGAATGGCTCGACGATTGCACCACCGACTACAGTCAAAGTTTTCATTTCCCCAAATGATAGAAGCATTTATCAAGACCCTAACAGGCTGAAGCAACTAGCTGAAACCATCATGCGCTCATATTCAAGGAACCTAGGCCTAAATGCAGCAATTTTCGGCACAATTAAGGATCTCTGGTTGGCTCCATGCCTACAACACTTTGTTCCATCATTTGCACCAAGCTCATCTCCAGCGCCAATACCATCCCCCTCCATGCCTCCATATTCACAGCCAACTCCAACCAATCTTTGTGAACAATGTTTGTGCCCTGACTGGTTGACAACACAAGATGCAACCATTCCACACCGCAAGTTAATGCGTTTTCCTCCCAAGGCAGTCTTTCTTCAAGTATCAACACAACTTCATAGCAGGAACGCGCCTGGGAGCAGGAAAAATGGAATTGCAGTGCCAGCACCAACCTTCATTGCGCCATCATCCCAATAGTAGTAAGGTAAGTTGCTTTTGGATTCATCAATGTAGCCCATAAATTGTTTCGATCTTTTTATGAGTCTATCATGTATCTTGCATTGCCAATAATAAGAATACATGAATACATCTCTTACCTTATCAGTGTTAAGAAAAAACATAAAATTAGGACTGTGTAACAGTAATAAGGAATTCAGATACATTCTTGTTGTTGTATACTGGTCTGAATCATTTTCTATGTTGAATTTTCTCCAGGTACTTATAGTCAAAGTTTCAAGTTCCAACCAGAACTCTACGAAACCATGCCCTGTCAGGCAGATCAGAATTTGCATGTTAGGACTGTTTTGCAGCTCATATGGCAGTGAAAGGCTTCACTGGCATTTTGCTAGTTGCACCAAAGTTACGATGTGGCGATTCCATGAATAAACTAACGTCCTCATAGTCACAGTCAAGTGTAAATACAAAATGATGTTCACAAGAAAGGTGGATAAATCCCAAGGTCCATGTGTAATAGCAGGTTACAGCTACAAAGCTGGCTGGCCACCATATGTTGTTAGTTGTTTACCATATCAACAGAAATTTTGCCCCACACATCAGGAAGCTAGTGCATTTGTGTACGTTGTACATTGTTTATCATAAAGAGCACCTTGAATATCGGCTTACTGCTCTGCATCTTGCTGATGCATCGAATGTTTTCTAAATGCTTGTGGCAACAAGGCAAATGGTTTCAACTTCGTTATGAGAGAAAACTCAGCATTGCAAGCTTCCGCATCTGTATTTTCTTGTGCCATGGCTGACTACTGAGTATTAACATGAGTATCTTCTCGAGAACCATGAAAAGTATTGTGCATGTCTCTATATGAATTATACTTTAAATCCATACATAAACCCAACAAAATTTATAGAAAATAATGGGCTGCATTGTTACAACCAAGGAAAATTACACAGTAGAAAAGCTGACCATTGATTTTTTTTTTCCCTTTGAGAAAGTATATATATCCTTACTGATCAAACACGCTAGATACTTTCTTTTGTATGAGCTCCACACTTAGCCTGGGAGATAGTCTGGGTACTATTTCCTGTAATATGAGTAGTTTATGGTCACTAAACATTCCAAACACTGAAGACTAGAATAGTAAAAAACCCGACAGGGTAGCTCTCACAAAGTAAAGCATCATCAGAATAATGGAAATATCAGAACCCAACAAGGAACTGTGAATCAGCGAATGATCAGTAAGCGACCTGGAAAGTTATTACAATCTTGTATATTGTGCTGCTGATTTGGTAGCTAGCGATCGTTCTTAAGGTGCGTGTAGGCCAAGTAACGCATGTCTGGTAAGTCTGTAGCATCAATTTTGTACTAGCCATAATATTTTCTTGTACACCAACCATGGTGGCCATATCCTTCGTCTTCTTTCTTTTGTAATGTTTTTGTCAATTTGGGATAGTGCAAATGTTATCATAATATGACAACTACTTCCAAGCTTGCATTGCATAGTTCAAAGCATGTTATCAGAAGGAAAGGCAGAAAAAGGTACGGAGTACACAAAAACATTAACAGTAGGTAACAGCCAGCAAGTCAATAGATACCTCGGTGCCGTCCGGAAGCACCTTGGCGAGCACCGGGATCTCGTACTGGTAGAGCCGCTCCCACTCTGGATCCGTCGTGATGTCCCTCTCCTAATCGATCCCAAGGGTAAGCGTCCATGTCAGGGCGAGAAAGAGAAGGCGCATTAGCTGCGAGCTGGGATTGAATTGCTTTGCTTGCCTGGAGCTCGAGGGAGGCGAGCGAGTAGGGGGTGCCGGCGAGAAGAGTGGCGGCGTGGAGCTTCTCCTTGAGGCCGTCGCAGAGGCAGCACCCGGGCTTCGTGTAGAGCACCAGCCTCCGCGGGGCTGCGGGCGAATTCGACGGCGCCCCGGCCGCCGCGGCGCAGAGAAGGCGGGACGCGGATGCGAGGCCACGCGGCGCGACGAGGCGGACGGCCGCCGCGCGCGGGAGGAGGGATAGCGCCGCCGCCATGACGGTGATGGGGCTTGACTGCTCTGCTCTGCTCGGCGGTTCGTCGCTTGCTGACGAGGGAGGCCGGTCCAGTGGCTAGCCGCGGCGCAGATGAGGCGCACGGCGGCACCGGGCCGCGCGTGAACGGCACATGGCCCATGGGCTGAATGAACACAGTACTGTAGATAGTCAGGATGGGCCTTAGGCCCTAGCGAGGGACGGAGTGAGGACTGGGCCGGACATTTCTCAGAATTTCTGAGCTTACTGATTATTCAGGTGAAACAAGTAGGGATGTAAATGGTACGGATAATTTCCGCTCCGAATCCGCATCCGTATCCATTTTTAAGGATATGGTATGCATTTTTAGAAATACGCCGGATATGAATACGGATGCGGATAGTGATTAAGCGGATATCCGACGGATACGGTTCATCGGCCAAAATTTGTATTCTATTAGCACGTAATTTGCTTTGTTGTACGAACAAGTGTTTACATTTAGCTATAGTCTATAATTACAAATATATTTTACATAAAAAAATATACATCAATTTTTTATATGTATATTTTCTTAATAATCCGCTTCCCATCCGAGTCTGATCCGAATCCGCTCCATATCCGTAATCCGATATAATCCGCATCCGGAATCCGCATCCGACCATATCCGGAATCCGCTCCATATCCGTAATCCGATAAAATATGTTTAATTAACGATTAATAGAAAAGGATAAATATGCTATTAACACACCGGTTAATATGTAATTAACGGGTCCTTTTCCCTTCGTGGTAGAGGCCGGACCTAGCGGAGCGGCCGCCTACCCATGCCTAGCAAGGTCACTGCCCGCACGTATTTAGCGAGGCCGTTTCTGTCGACTGGGTGTGGCGCAGACGTAGCAAGCTCGCTGCTCGCCATGCCATGAAGGCCGCCGCCGCCGAGCTAGGGAGCCGCGTTGAAAATCAAGCCCGCCGCTCATCGCGCCCTGGAGGTTGCTGATGCCGAGCTGGGGAGCCACGCGGAAAAACAAGCCCACCGCTCGCCGCGACATGGTGGCCGCCGCCGAGCTGGGGAACCAGACATACGACGGTGGTAGGTGTCGGAGTCGCGTCGACGGTCATGGATTCTCAGGTGGCTAGTGAGATTAGTCATGAAATTCACAGATCATATGGTCCCGCCTTTCTCAGAAATATTCAGTTTTTTGGATAGGATCATCCATATTTTCTGGTCACGAACCAAACGCACGTTTACCCCCTTCAGGTTTGGTTGGAAGGGAATACTGAAGCACGCCCCGTGAAACAAACACCTCACCCTCTAAAGAAAAAACACCTGCAGTGAGAACTGGATTACAGCACCGTCAAGCCACGACTGAACTTTGAGATTATAGTGTATATCCAGGGACGTGCTAAATACTGTTCTGCATGGAGACTGCATTACACTTTTGCAACTGCTACTGAAAAGCGCCAAAAAGGATTCCTGCAGGGTTTTTTTTTACAAAAAGGGGCGTACACGGCTGATACATACAACCATTTTTATTGCAACATTATCATTTGCAGTAAGAGTTCATGCAGGATATGGCGTAGTTACAACCTTACACGAAAATTTCAGTTTGCCTTTGGTAATCTGCAGCTCTGCACTGGGTAATAAAACTATCACCTCTGCGTTGCTTCCCTTTCATGTTCCAATGTCAGCATAGGAGATACGCTCCTGCGCATTAGCTGCTTAGTATCCTCTCACTAGTCACTTAGCATTTCACTTCCTGGAGGACAAAGTATTTCTAGTGTATTCGAGTGTTATCGGGGCTTTGACGGTCCTATAAAGTACAGCTGAAAATACACTTTTTTTTTGCATTTGCATGCATCTGTAGTTTTTCTCGCATCACTTGGTGAGAGCGAGAAGAGAGTGATTCAAATTCATATTCATCATCGTTCGTGGAAGTGATATAGATCGGCTACAGAGATTGGAGGATTACCTAAGCATGAGCAGGTCATCAATAGTGTCAGTATGTTGTGTTCATTTCTGAACATGAATCTCGATATGTGTTCATTTCTCTGGATATAGTGCTGGCAGATGATGGCCTCTTTTGTTTGCACCCGAAAAGAGAATATTGTGTACAAACGCGTTTTCCTAAATAGATAGATTACTGTAACACGATGCTATTTTATCTTGGCCTGTCCCTTTTTCCCTACATCGTTTTCAAATAAATAAGTAACTGAATAAATAATTTTCCTGGGTTTCGTATGCCAATGCTAGTTGAGCATCTGGACAATTGATGCCACGCGTCGTGCATTACAGTCTGTCATGCAATGTCTACCAATTCTGAAACAATGTTAAGTGAAAACGACTGATGTTGACCTTGAAAAGGAATCGAGATGATCTTTCAACCGGTGGATTTATTTTCGTTATGGAGAGAAACGCACTTGTCAGCACAATCTGATGTAAAAGAAGCGGATCAGTGATGAAAGCTACTCAAAGGCCATTGTTATACCCGCCTAATCTACCGTCTATGGTTGCGGTTGTTGCTGGCTGCTGTGGCAGCCATATGACGAAATTATGGGCGCTTATTTGTCGCATGCAGAATATTGCCAATTCTCGACAACAACTTATTGATGAAATACAATACTTACCAATTTATGTTATCGGACTGCAGAAGATGCACATGGCGAGATGATCCTAGAATATTTTTTTGGGGACTTTCACTTTGTGAAAATGGATTCACAGTTGTCACTAACATTTGATTCTGTTCGGATTAGCGTATCATTACTCATCCTCATTCCATCTTGACAGATTGTATCGGACAAAGTTGGGAGCTCAATGCCCAAAACATAACAGCTATGTTGGTCCAGATATTCTCCTGCACTTGCACTGGCTGTATGTTATATTCACCTGTAAACTATCGTGGTTTCATAATCTATACTACCATCTATCTAGAGCTTAACTTGTAGCTAGTGGGCGCATTACGGGTGCACACATGTGCTAGTTATTTAGTTTTGTATTATACGATTCAGTTAGAGCAATGGATGCAATCTTACTTTCACTATCTGTCTTGAGATTACAGAATATATGCCTGCACCTGTCTGTCCATCTGCTGGTAAGCACCATCAAACTAATTCAGGTGGGGAAGTGCGACATAGTGGCTCTAGTGCTCGAACAAAGACGCAGGTAACATGTCATACTATTACTTCTGACGATGAGATCTCCCAAGTATTTGATCTGTCCTAATATCGTCAGGTCTGAAGCAGCTTCCCGAGAAGATGGCTATACTACCAACAAGCACTGGCTAAACTTAGGTTGGGTCGGCGTTCTGGGGGTCCATGTACAGGTAGTGAGGGGAAATTAGAAGAAATGGGCCAGATAAAAGCAGATTAACTTTTACCACAAGATGCAAAAACAAGATAACATTTCTAAAGCCTAATCACGTTTGTAACTGATGCACTACTGTTGAGGTCTCACTCGCAGCAGGCAAAGAATTAGCCAGGTTAGCATGTCTTTGCTCTCCACAGATAGAAAAACAAGATCACCCACAAGCAAAAAACAAAAACCCCAGCACGAGGAAGCTTCTCCCCTTCTTCCTCCCGCCCATCCCAGTGTCCAGTGTCCCCCGCTCCAAATGCATTCCAGCTCCTCGCCTCGAGGCCGCAAGATTAAACCATTCCCGCTGTCCATTTCCCCTCCCTTTGACGATCGCGCTCCTAGTAAAGCGACTGCATCATCATCGTGCATTCATGCGGGAGAACCAGGGAATTTTTTTCTTGTGCGAGCTAGGCTGTGAAACCGCGTGAGTCGTGGGGGCCTTTGCGCAACGGCACGTAGAGGCAGCTAAGCTCGTTTGTTCCCTTGCGCGAGCTTGTTTATTGCACTAGCGTTCTGCTGACATCTCTCTCACTGAGACTTGGTCTTCTCCGGACAACTGTATGATACGAAGTGGACGGATGCTTACATGTATGCATGAATTGATGGACTGAAGATAAGATCTGAAAGCAACCTTGTGGTAGCTAGCAGATGCTGATCGATGAGGTGACCGATCGATCGAACTGCAGGATTGAATGCAGCATATCTGATTAGGATTATGTTACTTAATTGATCTTTTTGAAAAATGAAGGCTAGCTAGGCTGTTCTTGGTCGCCTCTCTCTTTTTGACCATCCTGGATTTCAGGTTGTCCACCGGCCGATTTACTGAAGAAGTGAAGAGAGGAGACTGCCTGTCCCCTATCCTATGTTGTCTTGTTGGTACGCAGATGTGATTCTGTGACGTGCTGCTGAATGGGATGTGCATTTACCGGAATTAAACTACGGGGGTGGTCGTGATCAGGTTGTTGCGTGAGAACATAAGCATGCTCAGGGGTTTCTTTACTTTTACTATGTTTCCTTCTGAAGAAGAAGAAGAGTTTTCTAGCTAACATTGAAAAGGTGCACTGGTATGTCGACGGCTGCTCGTCGGCAGGTGAGTTTTATACAAGCTGCACCAACAATGGTCTTGTGCACCGAAAATACGTGGCTGATCTTAGGTGCTGCTGAACCTGATAAAGGGGAGGCCAGCAAATCGGTATTTTCACGCCTTCAAATATTCCAAACAACTTTTCTCTGTATGTATAGGATACACGTACATACATGTGTGTCATTTTTTATACCCAAATTCGAAAGTATACAGCTTAGACAGAAATGACAAGTTTCGAATGATCAACAGTGTGAAAAAGTTCAAAATCTGAAATTAATTCTTGCGGCTTTTGAGCAGTTGTCGGGATTAAAAATCAATTTCCATAAAAGCGAATTGTTCTGTTTCGGTGATGCCCAAAATGATACGGCTTGGTTGTGGGCAAGACCAATTTCCTATTCGTTATTTGGGTATTCCGATTCATTATCGGAGACTTACAATCGCGGAATGGAAAATAGTGAAAGAAATATTACAAAACCGCCTAAGTAGTTGGAAAGGTAAATTGTTGTCCCTGGGAGGAAGATTGGTACTCATTAATTCGGTACTAACAAATATGGTACTGTATATGTTATCATTCTTCCTTCTACCGAAAGGAATTCTGCATAAACTCGATTATTATCGATCCAGATTCTTTTGGCAAGGGGACAGCGAGAAAAAGAAATACCGACTGGTTCAATGGAGTATAGTTTATAGTTCTAAAGATCAAATAGGGCTTGGAGTTCATGACCTGGAGGTCAAGAACTCAGCTCTACTGGGTAAATGGGTGTTTAAGTTACTTACCGAGGATGGGATTTGGCAAACTATTCTTCGGAGAAAGTATATCGGCTCGAAGACATTATCCCAAGTGGTTTGGAAACCTGGGGATTCACACTTCTGGGCTGGTCTTATGGTGACAAAAAATGTCTTTTTTCGCCATGGTACTTTCTCGATCAAGAATGGAGCACATATACGGTTCTGGGAAGATGCTTGGCTAGACAATGCACCCTTAACTGAACAGTATTCTGCTTTGTATAGGATTGTTCGTCGCCAAGGTGATACCATTGCCACAGTAATGGCTACCTCACCTACGAATGTGACGTTCAGACGGGTTTTACTTGGACAAAGGCTTGTGGCATGGAATACCCTAATTCACCGGCTCGGAGATATTCAACTATCACCTGAGCCAGACGAATTTAGATGGAATCTTCATGTAGATGGTACTTTTTCTGTAAAATCATTATACAGTGCGATCCTTCATTCTGATATACCAGTTGATAACAATAAGAAGATTTGGAAGATGAAGATACCATTAAAAATTAATTTTTTTGGATGGTATCTTCGTCGAGGGGTTATTCTCACCAAAGACAATCTTGTTAAGCGTAATTGGCACGAAAGTACACGGTGTGTTTTTGTCATCAGGATGAAACCATTAAACACCTATTCTTTTAGTGCCAGTTTGCGAGATCTATATGGTCAGTCATCCAAGTAGCGTATAGCCTGTATCCTCCGACTAGTGTCGCCAATGTCTTTGGCAATTGGCTTCATGGTATCGAATCAAGGTTTAAGTTGCTTCTTAGGGTGGAGGGCCTAGCAGTTATCTGGGCGCTTTGGCTATGTAGAAATGACAAAAAGTTTAATGATAAAAGTTGCTCTTTGTTGCAGGTCATCTACAGATGTACAGGTATTTTCCGTTCGTGGTTACCTCTTCAGCGAGTGGAGAACCGAGACCTATTTATAGAGGTCTGTACACGGTTGGAGGCTACGGCGAGGGATACTTTTTCCCTACATGGGTGGCAACATAGTCTACGGATAGAAGCCCCACCTACACATTAGGCGTCATATGATTCATCGTTCCGATATGTATCTCGCCTAGTTTTTTTATATCTTTTGACTTGAGACAACAAAACGGCTGTGTGCATCCTGGTTATGCAGAGGTTGGATGTAATTGCTTGTTAAAGTAATAAAGCATCCTTTATCGAAAAAACTGTGTGAAGGAAGCACCCTTCCTGATGTATCTGTAACTTAGGGATTGGTATACTGTGTAACTTCATCCCAGTCTAAGCAATAGCGGATTCAGGAGTCTCCTTGTGCCACCCCGTTGCCACAGCACCGCCCGCGCCGCAGTTCCGCCTCCTCGTGCCGCCCCGCTTACAGCTGTATCCATGTTGATTCGCTCTACCACTCCGCCTCCCACCGCCCCACCTGCAACTATGCTTGTGCATGCTAAAGATACGGTACTGGTGGAGGCCATGTCGGGTGTGCGCCGGTGTCGGTATCTTCATCGCCTATGCCTCCAGCTCCCGAGACCTCCGGTGGTTTGTGTCGTCTCCAGCTCCCGCGGCGATGGCTAGGCCAGGCACTGGCCAATGTTGTACCAGAAGGCCAACGCCCTAGTTGCACGCCAAGCACCCACGGTCCATCGCCTCCATGTTGTGGCAATGACCTCCATCTTTTTATCCTTTTTTCCTGCCATGTTGCATACGCAAAGCAGAGGTTCTACCATAGGTCAATGGCGGTGCTACTATAGGCCGAGGACGGTGCTACATTTCTGTCGACAACATTTGCTACCATGTGTGGCGGAGGTGCTGCAAATGGCAGACGATGATGCTGCAAACGGTGGTTGGGGCTGCTACAAACGGTGCTCGGTGTTTCTACCAAGGGGTCGCGTTTTCGGTTTTTTTTTGTTGTGGATTTGTTACATACTTATATATTTTTGCTATAATAGTTCTATGGTTCTGCTACAATGCTGCAAAAATTTTGCTACATGATATATGTCAATGTCTCCGACAAAGTTTGTTTTGCTACAAGAGAAAATAATCCCCAGCAAGGTATCCGATGATGTCCCCGGCTGTCAATGTCTCCAACAAAGTTTATTTTGCTACAAGAGAAAATAATCCCCAGCAAGGTATCCGATGATGTCCCCGACAAGATCAGTTTTTGCTACAATAGAAAAAAGTTTTGCTACGACGTCTAGTGAGGTCTATGTGTTTCGTGAGTGAACCGTTTTTTTTCTTAGAAGCAAAAGTGAGATTTTGGTAGGAATACATTTTAATCCAAATAAAACATTTTTTGCTACATTATCAAAGCAAAAGCTGGAGAGGATGTCTAATGACTCGATCAAACTATCCAAAATGGTCCAATCAAATGGTTGGGGACCCGGGATATCCGGGGTTTGATCTCCTGGGATGCCCATCAAGCCCCTACGGATAAGGTGCACGTAGTTTCAAAACGAACATTGAACGAAAAAATTGAACACCAACATCTTTACTATACTATTTTGATATCAAATCATACTTTCTAACGATGCTAATTTTATATTAAATATTTCTTATGTGTATGAATTAATTCTTGGTGGAAGACAAATCCTGGAAACGTGCGCGTCTTACTCCTTCATTCAAATAGAGGGGATAGATTTTCCTCGTTATTTTTTACATACGGAGTACTATACCTACTCTAATAAAATTGAACGCCACACCTCTGTACACTTTGACCAGCTAGGTCCTGGCTTCCTGCACATAATAAGTACGGCCGGCGCCGTCCATGACCAACAGATCGAACCCAGCCCACAGTTAAATCCTCCACACAACGAACTTTTTGTTGCAAATGACTCCACACACCAACTTACTTAATACTCCTTCTGATTCATATTGATTGTTTTCAATTTGATATATCTATACATATTTTAGTATTAGAAATAATATAAATCCGAGGAAGTATAACATTTTCTAGAATACAGTGACTATGCAACCGAGTAGCAACTCGAAGAACGCGAAGAACCATCCTGGGTCCCCCACAACATGTTTCATTTCTCCAAGCTTAGTCATGGACGTGCTCATGGGAGAAACCATTTTGTTCCTTCAGTCTCCTACTCTCCTTAGACCAATCACGTGACACTAGCATGCATACGGAGACTAGCACTCTAGCATATACCCTAGCTACCGTCCGGTCTTGCGGTTACCATCGGCGGCACGAGGTTCTGGGTGCCTCGACCGAGCTGCTCGAGTCCAATAGCACGACACTCGGATCGAGGAAGATGAGCCAGGGAGGGTACCCCAAGTCAAGACCGATCGTCCACGCGGTCGGACAGAGCAGCCTCTGTACTTTTCGATCTGGAATATACGCCTTTTCCCTCAACAGTTTCTCTTGGAAAAAACCATCGTGCCGTCGTGAGCTGGTAGTGAAACTCGTGCGCCGTCACAGTTGGCTCTCCCGACCGATCAGATCCTCGTTTCTCTTGTGAGGAAAATAATTAGCACCGTCACCGGCACGAGAAATCATACCTGCTCGATAAGGATGAAAAAGAAAACACAAGAATCAAACTCTTACTACCTCTAATCCAAATTAGCTATCAAAAGGGTTTATTAAAGCTAGATTTTTTTGCCTAAATCCACGATGACGGTTTAATTAGGATCGGAGGGTACTCCACTTATTTACCTGCTTTGAGAAGCCTCAACGATGATTAATCTGAATTTTGGAGGGCACTCCACTTATTTAGCCGCTTTGAGAATGGGTTGGATTGTTGGCAATATGTCGATAGACTGTTGCTTATTAATTTTGTTCTAACAAGTTTGTCTATATTTATGTTATCTTTTTTTTCCTAAATATATCTACGGGTTTCAAAAATATTAGATTTCTCCCGCTCTCGTTTCTTCTGCCAAAGTGATTAGCATAAATGAAAATATAGACTTGCAAGATGGAACATCATTCGTCGATCCAAGGACCAAAGTGGTCTTGGGCTGGAGGTTCTGGAAATTAAGAATACATGTTTGACCAGAAAGTGGTTGCACATATTTCTAAACTAGAAAGGGGTGTGTCAAAGAGTTGCTACGTGATAAACCTCAAGCATAAAACATTCGCTACCGGAACCACCATTCAAGGTGCCGACGGTCGCCATGCCGTTGGCGCAGCCCTGTGCCGACGGCCGCCGTCCGCACAATATGGCCTCGGCACAGACCCATTTTCCATCGGCACAGCCTGATCGTCGGCATAGCATCTTGTGCCGATGGTTTTGTCGTCGGCATAGAACTAACGGATGTTTGGCTGGAATATTAAGAAAATAATTTCAAAAAAAATTAATCTCTCACATGAATCATTTTAACTGTAACTACATTTAATCTTAGGTTGGTCAAATTATCAAACTTCTCAACTTGGTCACCCATCCTCACAATGCTCTAATCCTAGCACACTTAACTTCTTTGTTCCTTTCGGTTGAGCTTTCATGAAAGAAACAAAACCTTATTCCCTAACTCTAACCATATCAATCCTATTAACCCTTAGATGGTAATATCACAACTCTTAATTATTTTGATATTCTAAACAATTGTTTAAATAAACATAAATGATTAAGTAATAATAATCTTTATGCAGAATGCAATTTTTAATTTTAATTTTTTAAAAAATAAAAAATCCTAAATTTCTGGCAAAAACTAAAACCTTCCTCCTTTCATATTTCCGTTCGAAATTTTGAGAATCTAAAAAAATGGCAACCAGGTAAGCCCGGGTGAATTTGGATGTAACTTTTTGAGACGGATTATTTTGATATATTATACATTTTTCCGACGTCGTATGCAAAAGATACAACCATTTTATCAAGAAATATTTTTTTGCAAAAAAATCAAAAATAATATTTTATAATTTTCCTTCAAACTAGATGACATAACACATGCTCATTTCAGAGGATTTTATTTTTTGGATTTTCTTTTATTTTTTTCCAAACTGGAAAGGCGATACCAATCCAAGGAGGGGGTGCGTGGAGAAAAAAAATCTTGTGCCGGCGGCATAGAGCCTACACCCCAACGTTGTTTTGCTCGCTGTCACGGCGGAGGACCTGTGCCGACGGCCAGCCCATGCCTGTGCTCGACGGCCTTTTTCTGTGACGACGGTGGCTGTGCCGATGGCTTCCTTGTGGCGACGGCCTCCTTCGCGGTCTGCATGTTCGGAACTTGTGCCAACGACCTTGATAGAATTTAGCTGTCGGCACCTTGATGTTTTCCTGTAGTGATTTTCACATTTGATGGCTGAACCAACAGATATAGGTTTACCATATTGGGTATTGGACGTTACCATTCCTGGTGCGAATTAAGGAAGGAATAGGTGAATCCCATGAAGAAAATCGCATGGAGCCGAAGCCCAATAACTATGTAAAATAGGTAGGTTAGGCTCATATCGGGTTAACCGACATAGGCAATGTAATCAACCCAAAGGTGGACTTTGATACCTAGCCCACTATATAAGGGCTAGGAGGAGCCACCGAGGGGGGATTCAGATTCACAACCCGCAACACCCAAGTAAACATAGTTTCATAATACAATTTCGGCGATTTTTTGCGCTTGATCATACTTTTCTTCGGCTACCTAATTTGATTGACCGGTCTTCGAATTCACCAGCGCTCTCCTTTCACGAAAACCCAAATCCATCATCAATGGGCATTGGCAAGGTTTAACCTTGTCACCAACTAACTCTCAATTCTAAAAAGGATTAATTGGAGTCAAAGATGAGGTTTTTAGTAGAGAAGTTTTTAGTGTATGAAATGGCCGAAGGACTCGGTTTGGAACGATACTTGGCTAGGTGACACACCGTTGGACAAACAATACCCATTCCTTTATAATATTGTGTGATGCAAAAAATGTTTTAGTTGCCAATGTTTTCACGGGGCTCATCTAGATAGATGGGAAACCTTGCTTCAACTAGTGAGAAAACAAATGGGACTCAATTTAACAACCAAAGAAGATAGATTCATATAAAATCTTTCAACTTCTGGTTTTTCACAGTAAAGTTCATGCATGCGGTTATGATGAATTATCAAACGTTTTTCCTGAGAAAGTACATTTGAAAAATGAAATTACCTTTAGAGATTAAGATCTCTATGTGGTTCCTCCATCACAAAGTTATACTCATGAAAGATACTTTAGCTAAGTGAAATTGGTATCTGCAAGAAATGTGCTTTGTATGACTGAGTGGAGTCTATTAACCATACCTTTTTGGCTTGACCCTTTACTCATCTTGTTTGGAGAGTTGTTCACTTTACCTTTAGTATTCCTCCACCCATCAATGTTACCAATATGCCCAGTAATTGGCTCAGTGAAGTTGAAAAGCAAACTAAAGCTCATATGCATAGAGGCATTTGTGTTTAGTATGGGCGTTGTTCAAATGATATGATCTTTAACCAGGTCGAAACTGCTCATTTGTTACAGGTTATCTTTATGGCTACTTTCTAGATTGGTGAATTGTCCTATTTAATACCGGAGTCGCAATAGACGCACGTGGACTCTGGATGCCAGGGGCGGTTTGTTAGACGTCTTCATGATGCTTAAGAGATTTGTTTTTCACGGGTTGATCCTTATGTTCACCCTAAGTGATCCATGAAGTGGTTAACTGTTCTTGACCCCCAGCCTCCCCAACCCCAACCCCCTCCTCTCCCGACCCCTTCCCAACCCTAATCGCCGCCGCCGCCGTCGGTAGCGCCGCCGGGGCAAAGACCCTCGGGGCGTGGCGGCGGCGGGGGCCTCTCCTCGCCGACGTGCGGGATGGCGGACGGGCTCTCTCCTCCTCGACGCACGCGGCGGCGGCCGGCGCGGATGGTGATGGGCGGCGGCGCTCGGTCCTCCCCCTCCCCCCCGTAGGCTTCCACCCGCAGCACACCGGCAGGGGCTGGTGGTCTGCGGCGGCCAGGCCCTCGGTTAGCACCATGCCCTCCCCCCCCCCCCGCCTCTCGTCGGTGCGTGGAGGCGATCTCGGGCTTCTTCCGCGTCACGAGGGCGCCCGGGGCAGCAGCCTTGGGTTCGACGGAGGAGGTGGCTCTCTTCTACGCCGGAGAGGGTCGGCCTGCGTGGTGGTGGATCTTTTGATCTATCACCGCGATCCGGTGGCGAGATGGAGGGGCATGGAAGCCGGTGATGGTGTCTCCGGTGGAGGGTTGGATTGGCCAGCCCGAGATGGTCGCCGACGTGGGGGTCCGACCTGTTTAAAGGCGGCGGTCCTAGGGCTTCTCTTGCGTGAAGAGGAGTACCTACCGGAGGCCTGGACTCGTGATCTGGCCGGTGGATTGAGTTCCGGAAGGCTCCGCCGGTGAATGTAACAGTGCTTTTCCTGGAGTTTGCTGGATCGGAGGTATTCGGTCGTGCGCACCCATGCTTTTATTCCAACCGATTGGTTCTGGAGGGAGCGGCACGATGCTCTTTTTCTGTGTTGACATCAAGTGACTATGGATCCATGATGAAAGTCGGAAGAAGAGAATTTCATGAAGGCCGGAGGGGAGGACTAGCTAAGGGAGGTTCAAGTCTCCACGCTGTTGAGAGACTTGCTTGGTGTTCCGGGCTTCACAACAGCGGTATGAAAGTGGGGGCGACAACACAGGTGAAGTGCAGAGTCCTACCTTTCAGGGTGAAAACCCAAGGTCTGGCCTTAACTGGTTGTGTCTGGCGATGGCCTTGGTGGAGGCATTGTTTTGAGAGCGGGGACTATCTTCAGGGTGAAAACCTAAGATCTTTGATCGGGCGATGACGGTGTTTGAGCACTGTTCCCTTCTTGGAGGCGTTGTTTTTTGGAGAATCTGTAATTCAGGTGTTGTCTTGGCGGTGGATGTATTGCTGTTGTTAGGCCCGAGATACTGTAGCGGGACTTTTGTTTCTTAGTTTTCTTTTCTTTTTTTGGTTGTGTGCATCCGTAGTGCCATTAGGGTGGTGCGTTGTTGCAGAGGTTGGGTGTAATTGGTATCTTATTGATATTAATATATTCCCTTTATCGAAAAAAAAGTGATCCATGAAGTGTAAACCTTTGTTAATCTGAAACTCTAAAGAATAATGTAATAAAAGGTTGTGTGCATTGATTGGTGCATAGGAAGGAGCTTTGCTTCCCATTTGGAGAAGGGTGTGGCTAAGTCTCGTTTCACTAAGAACCAACTTAGTTCTTGGTATAATATCATCAAATCTGAGTTGCAAGCATGTTGTTGCTCATAGCTATCACAAAGCAAATTTAATAGTTCGGATTATTTTTCTTAGATGCATCACCACTTAAAGCTGAAAAAAACTCAGTTGAAAACTCAGTTGTTATCCAGCTTACAACTCATATGTGCATGAATCGCACCGCAATGACTAAAACCTAACTTAGAGCTAGCAAATCCGTTTGAGGGAAAGAAAGAAAAAAAAAACCTGCGTGAGACTGCCATGTCACCAGTACTCGACAGCGTAGCAGAGTCAAAGTTAACAGATTTGATTTGGGATGCACGAATGCCATCCAGAACTATGGAAAAATGACTACCGGCTCGCTTTCCTGCTTACTTTTTTCTGAGAAGCAAAGGTTGGGTCTTTTCACTCGCTGACGGTGCAAGCGTACGTACACGTGTTGTTAATTTGAGATTTGCAATCATACGACCAGGTGGAACTTTGCAAGACACTTTTCCAAATTTTCATGTCTTCAGATGCATGCCGGTTAGCCTGGTACGAGACACCTGTCCGCCTTTTGTGCTTTGCGCCGCGTATGCGTGCGTGCGCGAGTGGCTGGATTGTTTAGCTGGCCTTCGAGTTAACCTTATTCCTGTATGGTGGGTCTCGGGTCGCATGCACTATGTGGATATGTTTTAACTGATGATTGTACATTATAACGATGTGAAGGGACGAATAACAAAGGATATGACTTGCACATTACTCCACTTTGCAAAAAAGCATACTCAGTCGTGTCTCCTAAACAACTGACCCCAGGGTATATCAGGCACCTCGGACAAAAAACCATGTGCAGCCGCGTGCTCCCAAGAAATTTTTCGTCCAGCGGCACGGTCCAATAACGTGATCGATGCCCGAGGCCATCCTCACCCAACAGGAGATGTCTTGGATGTAGCATACAAAAGTCACGCCCCTCGCCACTCGGTGGGTACCACCTATCAGCGTCACTTCCTATTCACCCCTTCTTCCGCGACGCGCCTCACCTCCCGTCCCTCCCACAAGCCACCACTGTCGTCGCCCATTTCGACGTATGTAGTTCGCCTTACACCTAGGCATTCTTCGGGCCGGGCCGGGTTTTGGGCCAAGCACGAAAAAGCCCAAACCTAATTTCCCAGGTCCGAGCCTGGCCCGGCCCGACAAGCCCGGCTCGAACTAGGCTAAAATCCTGTTTTCTTCAAGCCTGAACCCGGCCCGGCCCGACCTTCGGGCTCCAATTTCAGGCCCGAACCCGGCCCGACATGCAAGCCCGGCCCGGCCCGGCCCAAAATCTCGGGCCGTCCGGGCCGGGCTGCCCATGCCCAGTTGTAGTACTTCACCTACGCATGTTTCCAGATCGCTTCCCCCTCACGTCCCTCCCATTTCCCCGCTTAGAGTTTATCGACGTGTTTGACCGTTTTCTTTGGTAGGCAACATATTTGTAGTTGTTGCCTCTGCTGCTGCCGCTCGTTTGGTTTTTGATTTCTTGTGTTGACTTGTAGTCATGGACTCATGGAATGTGAGAAAGACTGGGACGGACTGTTGGAGAGGGCCAAGTGAAGCGGATACTAGAATCATGACACGAAATAGGTTGGAAACAGATTTATGACTTGTACGTTTAAGAAGTAGAAATTGCAAAAAATTATAAAATAAAATTAACGACATATTCGAAGGACGCGGCTAAAAATGGACGTGCTCCAAACACAACACGAGGTGGGAGCTTACCCCGATCGGGCGTTGGTTCCTAGGACGCTAGCTAGTGCCTGAGCGTGGGTGTTGGCGGGACACCACATCTCTGCGCGCCAAAGATATGTATGCCTGCACGTTGACACGCCCGATCACGAACACAATTAAGCGCCAGCCAGCTCTCTGACAAGGTAGTCCTAGACAGATCATCTCCGATCCAACGGACGGATCCTACGCGAAGGTACGTCAGCTGGACCCAGCCGCCGGCCGTCGCTGTCCCCAAAGCTAGCCAGGATCTTCCGATCGGTGCAGCCCGCGCGCCTCGACGGCGACCGCAATCCGTACGAAGGAACGTCTATCGATCGTGTCAGCTCGTAACTGCTCCCCTCGCCGTCAGCTACCTCCATCGACGCGGTTTGCTGCCCGCCGGAGGCCAGTGCGGCTCCAGCTAGCAAAAGCCTCATCAGCGACGTACTCACCAAATCCAAAACTGGCCGTACGCGCCACCGGCTGGGCTGGCCGTGCGTGCGTCGCCCCCACCGTGCGCGCGCGGCCGATCTCGACGGAAGCTGCGCGCGAAGGCGCATATAAACGGAAAAGAAAATGTTTCCTAGCTACTGTCCATGCATGTTACCGGCAGCTCGATCGATCGGACTTCCTACTACCTTGGTTTGGTAGCGGTGTGCGTGGTTTCTCACTACTGTGCACGCCATGGCCATCCGAGGCCAAGCCCCAGCCGGTAGGTTGGGTAGATCAGCTCGTGCATGCATGCTAGTATTTCGCTAGCTTTTCTGCAACTTTTGCACCTCAAGTCGCGGCAGCCAGCTCGCTAGGCCTGTACGGGGAAGATCGGAAAGGCCTGGCGGCCGGGGCTCTCGCGCGCGTAGAAATTAGTCGCGCGCGCGGGAGTACGTGCTCATGTGGTGTGGCAGCTGGCTACATGTCGAGCTACAACGATTTGGACGGTGGAGCGTGTATGTATAGAGCTCCGGTATGTATATATGCACCTGTAACGGGTTCCTGTACGGAGTCAACACGTACGACATCCGCTCTTCACTGTTGGAAGAAGCTAGCACAGCTGCACCTGCACGCGCGTCACTGTTCGAGGTGAACCACGCTGTAAAAGTAAAACATATGTGCCTGGCCCCGGGGGGAGGGCTCGTTAGAATGACGTCATCCCCGCATAATGTACACATAATTTGTACATGTGGCATGTACAACGGTCAACAAGACAATCTCTCGGGGAGGGTGTTATACAACATGCATGTCATCTGCTAGTGTTGTCTTCTCTACCACCAACAACAACTTACCAAAATACGGCACGATTAAAATTAACCAAAAATTAAACTATAGAAAATGTGTAACTAAGAGAAGTAGTCTTGTGCAATGCAGAGATGAAGTCATTCTTTTTCTTTTTGAAACTTATGAAGTCCGGTCTTCTTTATTAAATTTTTTTTTATCTCAATCTTGGCTAACTTAAGGAAAATGCTCTATATCCTTCGGAGGCTACCAACCTCCCAACCTCCGGTTTCCCCACCGTTGGATCCAATCAATCTGAGTCGTTAGATCGGGTTCTCTGTTTAATTTTGCATTAAATCCCACTTTTGCTTCATTGAAACAAAACACGGTTCGACTAAAAATAAAAACACAAAGACCATTCGGTTGTGGACCTCATCGGAGACTTCGCCGGAGCAACGTACTTCGCCGGATACCTCGCCGGAGCACCGTACTTTGCCAGAGACCTGATGACCCACAAGTATAGGGGATCGCAACAGTCTTCGAGGGAAGTATTACCCAATTTATTGATTCGACACAAGGGGAGACAAAGAATACTTGGAAGCCTTAACAACGGAGTTGTCAATTCGATTGCACTGGAAACGAGACTTGCTCGCAAGAGTTTATCGGTAGTAATGAGTTTTATAGCAATAGCGATAGTGAAATAACGAGCGACGAGTAACAAAGACAGCGGTAGTGATTTTAGTAAACGGCGAGGATTAAAATACTGTAGGCACGGGGACGGATGACGGGCGTTGCATGGATGAGAGAAACTCATGTAACAATCATAGCGAGGGCATTTGCGAGATAATAATAAAACGGTATCCAAGTACTAATCAATCAATAGGCATGTGTTCCAATTATAGTCGTACGTGCTCGCAATGAGAAACTTGCACAACATCTTCTGTCCTACCGGTCGGTGGCAGCAGGCCTCAAGGGAAACTCTCTGGATATTAAGGTACTCCTTTTAATAGAGTACTGGAGCAAAGCATTAACACTCCGTGAACACATGTGATCCTCACATCACTACCATTCCCTCCGGTTGTCCCGATTTCTGTCACTTCGGGGCCATTGGTTCCGGACGGCGACATGTGTATACAACTTATAGGTAAGACCATAAACAATGAGTATCATGATGAAACAATAACATGTTCAGATCTGAGATCATGGCACTCGGGCCCTAGTGACAAGCATTAAGCATAACAAGTTGCAACAATATCATAAAAGTACCATCTACGGACACTAGGCACTATGCCCTAACAATCTTATGCTATTACATGACCAATCTCATCCAATCCCTACCATCCCCTTCGGCCTACAGCGGGGGAATTACTCACACATGGATGGGGGAAACATTGCTGGTTGATGGAGAGACGTTGGCGGTGATGGCGGTGATGATCTCCTCCAATTCCCCGTCCCGGCGGAGTGCCGAACGGAGACCTCGGCTCCCGCGACGGAGTTTCGCGATGTGGCGGCGTTGCGGAGGGTTTACGGCGACTTCGACTTCTCTCCGGGCGTTTTTAGGTCGAGGCGAATAAGTAGTCCGAAGGAGGGCGTCGGAGGCCGGCCGAGGGGCCACACCACCCGGCCGCGCGGGCCCCCCGGGCCGCGCCGCCGGTGGTGTGGGGCCCTCGGGCCTCCACTTCAATTGCCCTTACGGCTCCATTAGTTTCCTGGGAAAATAGGGCCTTCTGCATAAATTCCGAGGTTTTTCCCGAAAGTTGGATTTACTGCACAAAAACGAGACACCGGAGCGAGTTCTGCTGAAAACGGCGTTAGTCCGTGTTAGTTGCATCCAAAATACACAAATTAGAGGCCAAACAATAGCAAAAGTGTTCGGGAAAGTAGATACGTTTTGGACGTATCAACTCCCCCAAGCTTAGCTTATTGCTTGTCCTCAAGCAATTCGATTAACAACCGAGCGATAAAAGAACTTTCACGAACACATTTGCTCATATGATGTATATATTCTCATGCTATGGCTAATACTTAAGCGAGTTCATGATGAGACACATGCAAATAAGATCATCTAACAGACTATGTCAATCATGGAGAGGTACCAACAATTAATAATAAGCATCATGAATCATGTATATAAGCAGGATTGCAATGTTCATAAGAGAGCATGATAAAGTGGTATCTCGCTTGCTCGTATTTGATTGGCAAAACATAAATGCCGGGCACCTTTGAAGTTCATAGAAAGACTAGAAGTAGTGATTGTCAAAGATAAAAGCATCAAAGTTATACCACAATCAATCATATTTTGAGACAAGCATATTATACTAAGAATGACAGGTTGTGCTCTCAAGATAGTACTCAAAGAAATAATGGAGACACAACATAAAAGTAAAAGATTGACCCTTCGCGAGAGGGAAGCGAGGGATTAACATGCGCTAGAGCTTTTCATTTGTAAAGTAGGAGTAAAATTATTTTGAGAGGTGTTTGTTGTTGTCAACGAATGGTAATGGGTACACCAACTACCTCGCCAACCGGACTTCCAAGAGCGGCTCCCATGAATTATTGCATATTTGTTTGGCACTCCTTCCAACCTTTCTTACACAAACCATGGCTAACCGAATCCTCGGGTGCCTGCCAACAATCTCATACCATGAAGGAGTGCCTTTTTATTTTAGTTTTATTATGATGATGACACTCCCCCAACCTTTGCTTACACAAGCCATGGCTAACCGAATCCTTCGGGTGCCGTCCAACAATCACAAACCATGGAGGAGTGTCTATTTAAGTTAATTAATTCGGGACTGGGAATCCCATTGCCAGCTCTTTTTGCAAAATTATTGGATAAGCGGATGTACCACTATTCCATATGAGAGTCCGTCAAAAGTAAATGACAAGGTTGAAAGCTAAACACCACATACTTCCTCATGAGCTATGAAACATTAACACAAATTAAGAAGCATTTTAAAGGTTTTAAAGGTAGCGCATGAGAATTTACTTGGAATGGTTTGAAATGCCATGCATAGGTATTTATGGTGGACACTCGGAATAACTTGGTTTTCATGTGTTTGGAGGTACGAGCAGCGTTCCCGCTCAGTACAAGTGAAGGCTAGCAAAAAGACTAGGGAGCGACAAATCAAGAGAGCAATGACTCGTCATAATCATGCTTGCGGCAAAATAAATTAACCGAGGCATAAAAGTGATACAAGAACTACGAAGCAATGTAAATCATTGAGGCTTAATTGACTTTTGTTCAGTCATATGCATGCGTGAGCATGTGCCAAGTCGATATAAATGAATTATTCAGAGGAGGATACCACAATGCCATACTTACTTATGAATAAAACAATGCAAGCAAACATCCATGACATGCTACTCATATTAATACATTGGAGCTAAACATGAGAGATCATAAACTACTAGACTTTCTCAAATAACATATACCTCACATGAACCAACTAAGCATGCTCACATGGATGAGTATATGTACAAAAATGAAAACAAATAGAGTCCATACCAGCCTCTCACCACAATCAGATTGTCGTAGATCGTCATTATTGCCTTTTCACTTGTGTAGCTTGGATAATATGAAATGAAAACCACGCTCCAGCCACCGAGGACCATTGAACTCATAAAGAACTTTACAAACCAAAGAAGAACAGCAAATATTTTTGGTGTTTTCAAATTGCAAATAGGAACAAGAGGAAACAAGCAAACAAAACAAAAATCTTTTTGGGTTTTCTTATAGCAAACTAGCAATAGCAAATAAAGCGAAACAATTGCAAGGAACCAAGATAAACAAATGATGAAGAGAAACAACAGAAATATTTTTGGTCTTTTTGTGTTTTAGGAAAGAAACAAAGTGGAAACAAGAAATAGCAAACTAAAAGAAACACAGAAAAGCGAGATGGCAGAAATCTGCCAAAACCTGACAGCAGTACAGAAATCGATTTTTACAAAAATCTTACGTTGCTCAGTTCAAAAAGTGTTCAACTAATGAAAGTTAGATAACAACCTGGGGAACATGCACAAAAATTTTCAACTTAAAATAACGTTCTGGCTGTGCACACGAATTTTTACGGTAACAGCCCAGAATCTGTTTTCAGGCAGCACTTCCCCAAATATCATCTTCCTCTTGTTAGAAAACCATTCAAACGAACAAAGCAAGTATATACAAGTATCCAGCAATCATAATATGCAAAGAATGAGTGATGCCGGTATACCTCCCCCCAAGCTTAGGCTTTTGGCCTAAGTGGAGTTCAACCCCATCGAGGGTCCGGATTCCATGCCGGTGGATCATATGTGGAATAGTCATAATAAAGCTCCTGCGCGAGAAGAAAAGCGTGGAGGCTCCGCATATCCATCATGTTGGCGCGAGGAACTTGCTGCATCGGATGATGAGTCGAGGTGCTCCTCGACCTCTATGTCGTCTCTTGCATGTTGGCCTCCTCTCTCTATATGTGCATCTAGTGCACCTTACGTGACCGACCAATCTCCCCGGAATCAAGGTTAGACAAAACAGGCGCGAGCAATCTTACTAGTTTCTCGGTTTTCTTAGTTATTCTCCAAACTTTCTTATAAAATATCATCTTATAATACAGGTTACCCAAGTTGGAGGAATCTGAAACGAATTCATGTTTAATCATAGAGGCTATGTCAAGTTTTTCTACGGGGAATGGAATATCAAAATGATGAGGTTCTATATTATGAAAAGCTAGTAAACGGGAGGCGATGAGGCCTCCACACATTCCACCTTTCTCACGGTTAGTAGCAAGTCTATAAGCTATTAATGCCCCCAAATTATAAGACCTACTATTTTGCGAGTCTGTTACGACTAGAAAAGCCAAATCCGGGATAGAAAGTTTACCACCAATCCTTTTAGCGAGAACGCATTTGGTAATAAAATAAGCAAAGTAGCGGATAGCCGGGAGTTGAATACTAGTGATTTTACCACTTTCACCTGAGAAACTCCTTCCATCGCAAATCATCTTGTAAAGATCCGAGAGTTCTTGCGGCGATCCCCTTATCTTCTCGCACGACCCCCATTGCGGTATTCTAATTGCTTGCACAAAAAGCACTAAATGGCAAGTTGACAGTTTTATTGTAAATTTTATACTTGGACCGTGGGGTTAGATCGCGACCAATTAAACTTGAAGTCCTGCACAAAAGCCATAGTTAATTTTACATATTGTCTTGGTTCTCCTTCAACAAAGTCACTCAGTCCGCACGAGAAATTTAGAGTTTGAACATCTTCAAATATCCCCGCGCTTCTCATGAAATCCGCGCACGGGTAGTAAGAGGGGTATACTCCCTCTTCACGATTGACTATCATAACTTGTTGGACTTCCAACTCTTGCTGGTTCAAGTGGTATCTATTCCGTTCCATTTTCTGAAATTTCAACAAACAATATAAAAAATTTGATTTGGTGACATATAATTGAGGGAAACTACCATAGGAACTTGCTAGAGTACTAATCATGCATCAAAACTAATTTCTACCAATTAGAACAAGCATGCAAGCTCACCAAACATGTTACCTACAGCAGCAAAATATTCAAGATATACTCAACCAAATGAAATTCTACTTGGATGGGTGGAGGAGTCACATACCGAAGAGCAAATGTGCCAAATTTCAGACAGAAACTGCGGGCTGAGCAAAGAGATCGAAAAATCTGGAGCTCTGGAGCAAAAACGCGAGAGAGATGAACTTGGTACGAGTTTTTTCGGGAGAGAGAGTGTGCTGGGAGGAAGAGATGACGAAGTGGGGCAGAGGGGAGCCCACACCACATGGTGGCGCGGCCACCTTGCAGGCCGCGCCGGCCTGTGGTTTGGCGCCCTCTGGTGCCCCACAGGTCATCCCCTGGTGCTCCCAGGTGCCACGTCGAAAAATAGGACCAACGGTATAATTTTCGCGAATTTTTGAAAACTTTGAAAAATGCACATTTTCTGGGTATTAAGTTTATTATTACTGGCCAGGAAAATTTTAGAAATCTCAAATCAACTAAGAAACTTTGCAAATTAAAAGTGCTACAGCAACTAAAGCAAGTGAAGAAAGAAAGAAATGTTGTTTACCTCCTCTATGCATATAAAAGGTATTTGTTAACAAGGTTGATCAAGTCTTGCCACCAAATAAATTTTACATAGCATATGAAGAAATAAACCTCAAATCAATCATGTTACCTTGAATTGTATTGATATGGATCCAATCACAAGAGTTTGATATTCTTCTTTAGGCTCATATATAGGACAATCGATGGTTCCCACTTTGATAGTTCTCACATGAGAGATAGTATTAACTCCGCACGCTTTTTCAATCCTCTTGGGGAAATAGACGGTGTGTTCCTTATCATCAACATTGAAAGTAACCTTTCCTTTGTTGCAATCAATAACAGCCCCTGCGGTGTTAAGAAAAGGTCTCCCAAGAATAATAGACATATTATCATCTTCGAGGCATTTCCAACACAACAAAATCGGTTAATATCAAGCGAGTTAGTAGTAACTTGAACAGGAACATTCTCACATATACCAACAGGAATAGCGGTAGATTTATCAGCCATTTGCAAAGATATATCGGTAGGTATCAACTTATCTAAGTAAAGCCTCTTATAAAGAGAAAAAGGCATAACACTAACACCGGCTCCCAAGTCACATAGAGCGAGTTTTAACATAATTATTCTTGATAGAACAAGGAATAGTAGGTATACTGGGTCGCCCAACTTCTTTGGAATTTTGCCATTGAAAGAGTAATTAGCAAGCATAGTAGAAATTTCCTCATTGGGGATTTTCCTTTTGTTAGTAACAATATCTTTCATATACTTGGAATAAGGTGGCAATTTAATAGCATCAGTTAAAGGGATTTGCAAGAATAAAGGTTTCATCCAATCACAAAATTTATTATAGTGTTCCTCTTCCTTTGATTTCAGTTTCTTAGCGGGAAAAGGCATTGGCTTTTGCACCCAAGGTTCTCTTTCATTACCATGTTTCTCGGTAATAAAATCTTCTTTAGTATACTTTTTATTTTTAGCATGCTTTTCGGGTTCCTTTTCAACCTCTTCTTTATCGGGAGTATCATTCTTATCATTATCTTCATTATTATCATGTTCATTGCCACTTTCGGTTTCGGCATCGAAATAGAAATACTATTAGGATCATTAACGAGTTCGAGAGGATTCTACAACATTTTTATGTTTCTTCTTCTTTTTCTTCTTAGAATGAGCACTAGGTTCAATGCGTTGAGAATCTTGTTCAATTCTTTTGGGATGCCCTTCGGGATATAGAGGATCCTGGGTAGAGACACCACCTCTAGTTGTTACTTCATAAGCATGTTTCTCTTTAGAATTATTCCCTAACAAGTCATTTTGCACTTTAGTGAGTTGATCAATTTGAGTTTGAATCATTTGAAAATGTTTAACAAGCATCTTAACATCATTGGAGGTTCTCTCCACAATATCATGCAATTGACTAATAGCTTGAGAATTTTCCATTAGATGATTCTCTACTCTCATATTAAAATTTTCTTGCTTAACAATATAATTATCAAACTCATCTAAGCATTGCGCGAGAGGTTTCGAATATGGAATATCTTCCCTAGTAAAGCGTTGAAGCGAGTTTACCTCAATCATGGATGAAGGGGGAATTATCTCACATATATCTTCTATAGGAGGTAGATTCTTCACATCTTCGGATTTAATACCTTTCTCCTTGAGAGACTTCTTGGCTTCCCTCATATCTTCATCATTCAATTTAATTAAACCCCTCTTCTTCACTATTGGCGTTGGAGTTGGTTCGGGCGTATTCCAATCATCATAATTCCGGCCTATTTTAGCCAATAATTCTTCGACGTCGTCCGGAGTTCTTTTCTGAAAACACAACCGAGCACAACTATCCAGGTATGCCCTAGAATCAATGGTTAGTCCACTATAAAATATATCAAGTAATTCATGCTTTTCTAAATCATGGTCGGGCAAAGCTCTAATAAGAGAGCAAAATCTTGCCCAAGCCTCGGGCAATTTCTCTTCATCTCCCCGATCAAAACTATAAACTCTTTGCAAAGCGAGCATGTTGAGCACTAGCGGAAAGTATTTCCGAAAGAAAACGACAAGCAATTCTTTTGGACTTTTAATAGAACCAGGTGGCAAATTATTATACCAAGTTTTAGCGTCATCCTTTAATGAGAATGGAAATATTTTAGCAACAAAGTAAGTACGCTTCTTAACATCATCAGAAAACAAGCTACTCAAAGTAGATAACTCGAGTCATGTGTTCAACGAGCACTTTCTTTTTCGAGTACCACAAAAAGGTGTTTTCTTAACAATAGCTATATGAGATAGATCAAGAGAAAAGTCATAATCTTTATCCCTAATGTTTATAGGAGATGTGGCAAATTTAGGATCGGGAGACAGGTTTATATCTAACGAGTATGTTCCGCAAGCAACTTTTTAATTTTTCTTGCATCGGTAGTAGCATGGCATTTTTCAATAAAATCATCATCAAGCTCCACATAATCTTCATCAAGATCATCACTAGAATATTCAAGTTCGAGGTGAATTAACGAGTGTAGTAACATCGGGAATTTCAGCATTTTCAATTTGTCTAGACCTAGCAATGGAAGCATCTAGAAAAGTTCCCAATGAACCACTATCATCAAGCACAGCAGAAATGTTATCGGTATTATGAGAGTGTTCAGATTCAGCGAGATGTACCCGCATGCGAAGCATGTGGCGGTGAAACAAGTTTATCAATCACGGATGGTGAATCAAGTGTAGCGGAGGTACTCGGAATTGTACCTTTTCTTGTAGTGGATGGTAATATGGCGATCTTAGTATCGCGAGGTTTACCCATGATGGAGAATTTGCAGCGAACAATATCAATCCAAGTGAACTTCCAAATAAAGCTATGCTCCCCGACAGCGGCGCCGGAAAATAGTCTTGATGACCCACAAGTATAGGGGATCGCAACGGTCTTCGAGGGAAGTATTACCCAATTTATTGATTCGACACAAGGGGAGACAAAGAATACTTGGAAGCCTTAACAACGGAGTTGTCAATTCAGATTGCACTGGAAACGAGACTTGCTCGCAAGAGTTTATCGAGTAGTAACGAGTTTTATAGCAATAGCAGTAGTGAAATAACGACGACAGAGTAACAAAGACAGCGGTAGTGATTTTAGTAAACGAGCAGGATTAAAATACCGTAGGCACGGGGACGGATGACGGGCGTTGCATGGATGAGAGAAACTCATGTAACAATCATAGCAGGGCATTTGCGGATAATAATAAAACGGTATCCAAGTACTAATCAATCAATAGGCATGTGTTCCAATTATAGTCGTACGTGCTCGCAATGAGAAACTTGCACAACATCTTCTGTCCTACCAGTACGGTGGCAGCCGGGCCTCAAGGGAAACTACTTGGATATTAAGGTACTCCTTTTAATAGAGTACCGGAGCAAAGCATTAACACTCCGTGAACACATGTGATCCTCACATCACTACCATTCCCTCCGGTTGTCCCGATTTCTGTCACTTCGGGGCCATTGGTTCCGGACAGCGACATGTGTATACAACTTATAGGTAAGACCATAAACAATGAATATCATGATGAAACAATAACATGTTCGGATCTGAGATCATGGCACTCGGGCCCTAGTGACAAGCATTAAGCATAACAAGTTGCAACAATATCATAAAAGTACCATCTACGGACACTAGGCACTATGCCCTAACAATCTTATGCTATTACATGACCAATCTCATCCAATCCCTACCATCCCCTTCGGCCTACGAGCGGGGGAATTACTCACACATGGATGGGGGAAACATTGCTGGTTGATGGAGAGACGTTGGCGGTGATGGCGGTGATGATCTCCTCCAATTCCCCGTCCCGGCGGAGTGCCAGAACGGAGACTTCTGGCTCCCGCGACGGAGTTTCGCGATGTGGCGGCGTTCTGGAGGGTTTCGGCGACTTCGACTTCTCTCCGGGCGTTTTTAGGTCGAGGCGAATAAGTAGTCCGAAGGAGGGCGTCGGAGGCCGGCCGAGGGGGCCACACCACGGCCGCGCGGGCCCCCCAGGCCGCGCCGCCGGTGGTGTGGGGCCCTCGGGCCTCCACTTCAATTGCCCTTCGGCTCCATTAGTTTCTCGGGAAAATAGGGCCTTCGCATAAATTCCGAGGTTTTTCCCGAAAGTTGGATTTCTGCACAAAAACGAGACACCAGAGCAGTTCTGCTGAAAACAGCGTTAGTCCGTGTTAGTTGCATCCAAAATACACAAATTAGAGGCCAAACAATAGCAAAAGTGTTCGGGAAAGTAGATACGTTTTGGACGTATCAAGACCTCGTAGCAAAACATTTATACTAAAGTAGAGACATGACAGAACAATTGTAGAAAAAAAAATACTATTACATCATTGCACCATTTGTACTAAAAACAGGACCTCGTCGAAGAACATCGCCGGAGACCTTGTAGCAAAACTTTTCTACTAAAGTCGCAGAATAGGGGAACAATTGAAGCAACAATATTGTACCATCGTAGCATCGATGCCCACTCCTTGAAGCACCGCCTCCACTAGATGGAGTGCCATCGCCCCGGCTTGTAGCACCACGTCACTGGCTTGCAGCACCAACGTTGCCGGTCACAGTATCCCCCTCTGGTGAATCTCTGGCGAGGTCTCCAGTGAATCTCCAGCGAGTCTCCCGACCTGCTCCATCCGACATGTATTTTTATTTTTTGTATTTACGTGAACCATTTTTGCTTCAATGAAGCAAGGATTTTTTTGTTGCAACGAAACAAAGTCTGAACGAGTCGCAACACTCCTTCTATTTTAGTCGAACCTTTTTTGCTTCAAGGAAGCAAAAGCGGGAGGTTTTTTATTGCGATGAAGCAAAGTCTAAATTTTAGGTGAAAGTGGACACGTGTCACGCATGCAAGCAGGAGGCTAGAAAGTTTAAAGCCTCCGGAGGATTTCTAGCACTGCCCCTAACTTAAGCATGTTTTTCTCTCTACTCCGGCCCAACAATCATCCTACGTGACTTTGCCAAATATATAGTCTCATTGTACATTGCCCTAGAGTGCACCAATCTAGTAGCTAATAGGTATGCCCTTTTCAAAAGCGCAACCGCATGAATAATCTAAACGTTGCTGCTAATTTAACACGCATAATGAAAGATATAGAGGCTTTATCACACCCACGAATCGTGATCATAACTTCCCTCGTGCATGTATACATCGGTAGGAAGAATTACATGCTAATGCAATTTTTTTCAGGGGAGGGGGGCATTGGCCCCCCTTTGCCTCAGTTTAAAGCTCCAACACGATTGGATTTGCGGTTACCATGGTTAACGGTATATGCCCAGTGAACAATACAAAACAACAAATATGATGTATTGTAGTATAACGAAGGCTCTTGTATGATCAAGAGATAAAAAAAAAGTATTACGTACATTGTAACAAATCCATTATTCAGTCACAGCTGTATGTGAGGGTGTGAAACAGGCGCAGTTGCAAGCATAGGTTCCCAAAATTTACTAAGTCTAGTTACTATTACTGTTAAGCTTTTTCAAAGAAAAAACCAATAATATTAGTACTACTTGTGTCTATAAAGAACTAAAGTCTTTATGCCACTCACACAGCAAGGATATTATAGAGTAAGTATAATGTAATATAATACGAGTAGTATATGATAAAACAATGATACTTCCTCCATACCAGTTTATAGGGAAATTACACATTTCAAGAAAAAAGTTTGACTACAAATTTAGTTAACAAAAAATAAGATATGTGCCATAAAAATCATACCAATGGAAACTTCTTTTGAATATGAATCCAATAATATAATTTTTGAGGCATATATCTTATTTTTTGTTGACTAAATTTGTAGTCAATTTTTTTCTCGAAATGCGTAATTACCCTATAACCGGTATGGAGGGAGTAGTATCTTAAAGATATCTTTTAATAGTATATAAACATGGTGACATTTACGATGGACCTATCCTCATTAAAAAATCGTATTGGGCGCCATTATATCATACAATATCATAATATGATATTGCTACTACTATTCTTTTTTTTCTTAACTGCAATGCAACCTCATCTTTTTTTTACTTATATGACATTGCATCGTGCCAACTATGATACTAACATTGGGGGAGGCCTTACTCATATTGCACAAAAACTAACATGTTAAGATTCTTTTGAGATAGATTTGTACCACATGCAGCGGGGGTGGGGGGGTACCACCAAGTTATTATAATATATTTCAATTTTTATATACTTGGTATTGCATACAATATTTTGATCCACATTTGGACCATATGTGTACTACTCCCTCCATTCTTATGGTATTAGCATAATTTTTTTCCAGGATTTTCGCCAAATTTTGATATGCATATTTACCACATGGGTAGGAGTAGGGGGTTTGGTTTGGGGTACTGCCAAGTTATATCACAATTTTTACTTGCTATTGCATACAAAACTTGTATCCATATTTCTACCAGATTGGTACTAGTAAGTGGGTGGGGGGAGGGGGAGCTTCTTTGGACTCAATATTAAGCTCCGGCAAAGTTTTGCCTACCAAGTGAATACTTTTACGGAGGGAGCTAGTATTTGTAGTACCTTAATAGGTTGCTACTATCAAGTTATATTACAATTTCGCTATACTTGACCATGACATGCAAAATTTTGATCAACATTTATACCACATGGGTAGCAGTAGGGGGTTGGGAGAAAGGACACACATACCGCTTAGAGGGGGTTTGAATAGGCAGTGTAAAACTTTTACGATGTTGGTTTGAAGAAATGCAGAATAAAACTAGCATTTAAATCGTCAAGCATAAAACCTATATATACTATGTTTCACATATATGCACCAACAACTTATGCTAAGCAAGCCAAGCAACTATGTGATAGCAAGATATATAACTTTAGGGGTTCATAGCAGAAAACAAAAAATTCTATCTAGCGCATCTTGTTTGCATATATCTATCTAGGAGTAATGTTGTAACGGAGATAGTTTCGATGACATGCCCTCGTAGACCGAAGGGGGTTAACGTTCCGCTAGAACGTGGATGATGTAGTCGTACTTCACCGCCGACCTCAGGGTCGAGTTCAATCCTCCCCGCACAACGTGTAGTGCCGCAAGTGCATCACCTCATAGTTTCGCAAACATACGGTGCTCCTTTGGACTCAATATTAAGTTTCGACAAAGTTTTGCCTGCCGAGTGAATAATATTACGGAGGGGGCTAGTATTTGTAGTACCTTAATAGGTTGCTACTATCAAGTTATATTACTATTTGTCTATGCTTTACCATGACATACAAAATTTTGATCAACATTTGTACCACATGGGTAGCAGTAGGGAGTTGGGAGAAAGGACACACATACCGCTTATAGGGCGTTTGAATAGGCAGTGTAAAACTTTTACGATGTTGGTTTGAAGAAATACGGAATAAAACTAGCATTTAAATTGTCAAGCACAAAACCTATATATACTACGTTTTATGTATATGCACCAACAACTTATGCTAAGTGGCATAGGTATGCCTAACAGGCATGTCGAATAAAGTACCCTGGGTCTATAAGAAAGTACGAAACCCATGGACTCGGAGCTTTGGAGGCCCAGAAGGTTAAAGATCTTCGGGTTAGAAAAGTAGAGTTGTAATAGGAAATTTGTATCAATATAGGAAAGGCCCAACACGGCCCGAATAGTTTGCAACTTGTACGACACGAAAAGCCTCAGCTTTGCCTCCAATATAAAGGGGAAGCCGAGGGAGGAAGAAGGGATCAAAAATCATTGTAACCCTAGCTACCGTAATCTTGGGAGTTGAGCACCTTTGTTCGGCTAAACCTTCGAGATCTACTTACCCTCTACTTCTTACGAAACCCTAAGTATACAATTTGTAGGGATTGGCGAGTTAATCAGTCGTCAATTGGCGCCGTTTGCAGGAATTGGAGGTTGCAAGGTCCTGATCTCGATGGCATCTTCAACATCATCGTCAACAGCAAGCAACACGATAGATGGAGGTAAACGAGTCCAACCTGATCTCACCGATTTTGTTCCTCACCCGCCTGCCCGTTTGCATGCAAATGCCGATCTGGAGGAGTCGACGAAGATGACGTTCGAGAGCTTCTGCTTCCTCGTCGGGAAAGAAGGATCGTATCGTCTCGCGGCACCAAATTTTCGGGACCATTGGTGGTCGATCCCGATTTCTCGGGATCGTCAACATCATCTGTCGAGTTAGGCGACAAGGAAGTTTCGTCGCCATGCTTCACCAAGCCCGCTAGCGGCGGGGCACTCGTTAATCTGTTCGGTGACATGACTTTCGGGTCGTTCACAGAAACCGATCTAGAAAGCGACTCGAAAAGCTTCACCAACTTCGACTTCACCAACACCAATAACTCAACTGCTAGTAGGGAGGTCTTCACCGATCTATACAACGGTGTCACCAATCCTGAGGCTGATGAAAACACAACTGCAACATATCACCAGATCTGTTTAATCACGGGAGTAGGTCATCAAGAGGCTGAAGAGTCTGAGGCTTTCGACGATTTGGGCAATCCCTACATCGATCCCGCAGATCTCACACGAGGAACATAAAATAAATACATTGGAACTGGCCCACGAGAAAAGGTATAGCTGTCGCAGGAAGCGTGGGATAGAGCTGCAAGAGCCATGAACGGCACGGAGCCGATGACTACACAAGCTTATCCGGAGAAGCAGCAGGAGGAGGAGAGTTTGTATGAGAAGAGCAAGAACCTTGTCCTGACTCCAAGACTTTGTCAGAGGAACCCGCACTCTTATCAGATTCTACGGGTTCGCTCTCGCGAACATAAGTTTCTTGCGAGTCGTCGGTGATGATGGCTCGCTCGGATACATGTCCACCTTCAGGTAGTGGAGGAAGGGAAGAAAGGGTTTGGTGATCTGCTTGTGACGGTAAAGCACACGTCCGTTGGGAACCCCAAGAGGAAGGTATGATGAGTACAGCAGCGAGTTTTCCCTCAGTAAGAAACCAAGGTTATCGGACCAGTAGGAGATGAAGATCACGTGAAGGTTGTTGGTGAAGGAGTGTAGTGCGACGCAACACCAGAGATTCTGGTGCCAACGTGGAACCTGCACAACACAATCAAACTACTTTGCCCCAACTTAACAGTGAGGATGTCAATCTCACCGGCTTGCTGAAAACAAAGGATTAAACGTATGGTGTGGAAAATGATGTTTGCTTGCGGAAAACAAAAGAGAACAATGATTGCAGTAGGTTGTATTTCAGATGTAAAAGAATGGACCGGGGTCCACAGTTCACTAGTGGTGTCTCTCCAATAAGATAAATAACATGTTGGGTAAACAAATTACGGTTGGGCAATTGACAAATAGAGAGGGCATAACAATGCACATACATATCATGATGACTACTGTGAGATTTACTTAGGGCATTACGACAAAGAACATAGACCGCCATCCAGCATGCATCTATGCCTAAAAAGTCCACCTTCGGGTTAGCATCCGCACCCTTCCAGTATTAAGTTGCAAGCAACAGACAATTGCATTAAGTACTGTGCGTAATGTAAACAATACAAATATCCTTAGACAAATATTGATGTTTTATCCCTAGTGGCAACAACACATCCACAACCTTAGGGGTTGCTGTCACTCCCCCAGATTCAATGGAGACATGAACCCACTATCTAGCATAAATAGCCCCTCTTGGAGTTACAAGTATCAACTTGGCCAGAGCCTCTACTAGGAACGGAGAGCATGCAAGATCATAAACAACACATACATGATAGATCAATAATCAAATTGACATAGTATTCCATATTCATCGGATCCCAACAAACACAACATGTAGCATTACAAATAGATGATCTTGATCATGATAGGCAGCTCACAAGATCTAAACATGATGGCACAATAGGAGAAGACAACCATCTAGCTACTGCTATTGACCCGTAGTCCAAGGATGAACTACTCACGCATCAGTTCGGAGGCGGGCATGGTGATGTAGAGCCCTTCGGTGATGATTCCCCTCTCCGGCAGGGTGCCGGAGGAGATCTTCTGAAGCCCCCGAGTTAGGGTTGACGGCGGCGTCTCTGGAACTGTTCTTGTATTTTGGCTCTCGGTACTAGGGTTTTCGGGGACGAAGGAATAAATAGGCGAACGGGCAGCGTTGGGGGAGCCAGGGGGCTCGCTCCCCACGTCTCGGCGCGGCAGTGGGGCCCCCCGCGCCGCCATATGGGGAGGGCCCCCTGCTGGCCTTCCTCGACTCCTCTTTGGTCTTCTGGAACACTCCGTGGAAAATAGGGACGTGGGCTTTTGTTTCGTCCAATTCCGAGAATATTTGTAAAACAACTTTTCTGAAATCAAAAACAGCGAGAAAACGAGAAGCGGCACTGTGGCATCTTGTTAATAGGTTAGTCCCAGAAAATGCATAAAAACATTATAAAGTGTGAATAAAACATGTAGGTATTGTCATAAAACTAGCATGGAACATAAAAAATTATAGATACGTTGGAAACGTATCATGATCCTGCAGGCAGAAAGAGCGGGAGAGCACCGCATAATTATCAGACCCGAAGAAAAAACAATTACAATTAAAAGGAGGAGTAAAACTCGAAGGAAAAACACTTACAGAAACACATGGACACCACTGAATGGTTCCACGCGACAGGAAGAAGGAACTTCACTCTTTTTGCTCAAAGAGGTGAAGTGGCATACTAGTTTCTCCAAATCCTTCAAAGAAAGACCTTCGGAAGATCTGTCAGTGTCTTCAGCGCGCGAATACAACCAAAGGAGATTTTTGCGAGCCTGAAGAGGTTGCACTCGAATACGCAGAAAGTGTGCAATGATATGCACACCCGATAGTTCCTCCCTTTTAGTGTTCTGGAGCTCTTGGATGCGAGCAATTAGAGACTCGGTGGCCGCTATTTCTTCGGTTGTAGCTTCTGCGTCCCAAGACTTGCGCCTTTGAATGTCTTCCGACGAGTAAAAAGAAGCAAGGCCATACTCTTGAGCATCCGAGGATTCATCCTTGACGTAGAGTCACTTCTTGCGCCAGCGTTGGACGGAGTTGGCAAACTTCAAGTCAAAATAGCCGGCTTCTGGCCGCACACAGATACAAACACCACCTACATTGTAGATGTTGTTCTTCGAGTTGTTGTGGCGGAGATTAAAAAAAAGTGCGTTTCCATAGGCCCCAGTGAGGGTGGATGCCCAGGAAGCACTCGCATAAGGTGATGAACATGGAGATATGGAGAATAGAATTGAGGGTCAGATGATGGAGCTTAATCCCATAGATGAAGACAAGACCACGGAGAAATTCATGGAGAGGAACAGATAGTCCGCGAATGAGGAAGTCAACGAAGCTTACCTGGAAACCTGTCGGAGGACGAGGAGTACTCTCATCCCCTGACATCTGCATCGCCTCCTTGTTGAACAGGCCCAGGTTCCTGAGCATCCGGTGGTCCTAGGACGAGATCTTAGACCTCTCCCATCCGGAGATCTTCTGCTTCTCCACGTGTTCGCCGGTGCCGGGAGCGACATTCCTGGTGAGTTTGGTCCATGGAGGCATGGTGGCGGAGTTGCAAAGCAGAGAGAGGAAGAAGAAGATGGTCGCATGTGATGCTCAAGGAAGGAGAAGAGCAGAGCAATGGTAGAAGCGAATGTTTGTGCGGCGCAGTGAAGGGAAAAAATGAAGCCCATGGTAAGACTTTATAACCTGGAAGACGATGAGGCTCGACCATTGGATGAATGGGGGAAGATACTGGACCATACACATGTCTGCATGGTAAAAAAAATTTACAGTTAATTTTGGAGAGAAGGAAATTACCACGCGCGTGCTGGGAATATCGGAGGACGTGCAAGTCCCACTCGCGCGACGTGGGGGACGAGCAGAAATTTTGGACCCACAAAACAGAGGTCCACCAGAAGACGTGTCTTCCCGAGGTGGCCACACATGGTTTTTGTCAGCATTGACGTCATGGCGATGAAAAAATCTTTGAGTTGCTGAAACAATACAAAGTCAGAGGCAAAAATTTCAGGAGCCTATGTTCAGATGCATGCACCTATTCATATGTTCGGGGGCTACTCTGAACAGAAGTATTCAGAAGTTTAGCCTACAACAGAGTGCAAACACTCGGTTGTAGCCTCGGGGGCTACTCCCATTGGGAGCGTTGGTCCCGCACCCGATGAAATATAGAGGGAAAAGAAGGAGAAGTAAAATAACAAGTCAATATAGAGCTGAAGTCGAAGAACTTTTACATACATCTTCGAGTTACATATAACTCATCATGTACTCCCATCGGGAGGTCAAGATATTGTTTAATGTGTCGACTCGGAAAAATGAAGAATTCCACCGTACAAAGGCACTCGACAATATATTCTCGGAGCGCGTCCGCCGTGGTAAAAACTCTGAATGCCGTGAATTGAAAAAGAGTACGTGAAGGTAAGACCCCAGGATCCTTCATGTGCGGTGTGGCATCGCACATGAATGCGCTCTCCCACTTTATCCGCATCAACAGATGTGAAGAAAAATCCCGACGGACGCGTTGGGTACTTGATAAAGTAAAGCTGGGATTCCATTCACGATAAGTCCTGAAGCGGCGCGTGTCGAATTACACCAGTATCCTAGGTTCGAGTCCAGTGACTTGAACTTAAAGTAGGTTTATGCGGGTTTGCCACGAGAGAAATTAACTGGTACCTGATCCATCAGATGAGCCAGCTTCATTTACCATTATCCTTGTACAAAATAAAAATTAAGTAAAAAATTCAGCATGACTCGAAAGTTTTATTAAACAGACGTACGATGGATATTTTACTCGACTCTACGATTCAAGCAAAATCTCGGAGGCTAATGACATAGGTATGCCTAGCAGGCATGTCGAATAAAGTACCCTGGGTCTATAAGAAAGTATGAAGCCCATGAACTCGGAGCTTTGGAGGCCCAGAAGGTTAAACATCTTTGGGTTAGGAAATTAGAGTTGTAATAGGAAACTTGTATCAATATAGGAAAGACCCAACAAGCCCGAATAGTTTCTAACTTATACGTCACAGAAAGCCTCGGCTTAATTCGCCTCCTATATAAAGGGGAAGCCGAGGGAGGAAGAAGGGATCGAAAATCATTGTAACCGTAGCCACCGTAATCTTGAGTTGAGCACCTTTGTTCGGCTGAACCTTCGAGATCTACTTGCCCTCTACTTCTTACGGAACCCTAAGTCTACAATCTGTAGGCATTGACGAGTTAATCCCTTGTCACTAAGCAAGCCAAACAACTATGTGATAGCAAGATATATAACTTCAGGGGTTCATAGCAGAAAACAAAAAATTCTATCTAGCGCATCTTGTTTCCATAGATCTATCTAGGAGTAATGTTGTAATGGAGATGACATACCCTCGTAGACCGAAAGGGGTTAACGTTCCGCAAGAACGTGGATGATGTAGTCGTACTTCGCCACCGACCTCAGGGTCGAGTTCAATCCTCCTCGCACAACGTCCAGTGCCGCAAGTGCATCACCTCATAGTTTCGCACACATACGGTGATCAACGATGACTCCCGGTTTATCGATCCAGCAGAGAGTGCGGAAGTAGATCTTCTGGATCGGAATCCCAGCCGCGCAACGACATAGTGGGGTGGAGTTGACTCCCTCCATGCACAATTCTTCGAGGAACCACGCGCGGGAGAGAATACGAGAGAGAGAGAGAGAGAGAGAGATAGATAGATAGAGAGAGAGAGAGAGAGAGAGAGAGAAAGAGAGAGAGAGATGCGCCTCATGGAGGCTCTCATTTTCCCTCAAGGGGGGATTGTGTGTGCTCTCCTCCGCCCAAGCCTCCACTTATATATGGGCGAAGGGGGCAGATGGCCGGTTGGGCCCAAGGGAAGGGGGTCGGCTGGCCAAGGTGGCCTATGTGCCCTAAACCCTAACCCTAGCTGCCCCCACCTCATTGGCCCATGGGAATGCCAGCCCCTTAATGGGCTCCCCTCCGGGAGGGGCCCATTAATGAGGGCTGCCTTTTCCTTTATTACATGATTATATATTTAATATTAATTCACTTAATTAATATATAATACATATTATTTAATTTTTAAGTGATCCAAAACTCCCTTCAGATCACTCCGAACATCCTCCAGATCTTCACGGAACTATTTCGGTTCTCTCTTCTCTATTCTCCGGTGTTTCCAATGATACCAAAAACATCTCCAAGCATCACCGAGCCCTTAAGCGTGTTACCCTACGGTTCGCATGACCGAGACGCCTTGATAATCCCCAAGTGCAGAAGATCACCGTAGTACAATTCGATAAGTATTTGATTGCGGGTGCTAAGTGTATGAGTAAGTTGAGTAATCTTGTGCTGAAAGAATAGAAACCTTGTCGTATTTTCGTATTTTTACTTTGTTGTTAAACTTTATCTTAATTAATTGATTGGGATAAGGCTTTTGCCCCGTTTCAAGGAAAAAAAAAACCCTTCTAGCTGTAGAACTCAGAATGCTGATCATTTCCAAGTAATCATCGGTTCGAACAAGATAAGGCCGGTGCCAGCGCAGGCGGGAGCGGAGGCGGTAGCGGCGGCGACGGGGCGGGAGAGGGGCGGGAGGCGGGCGGGACTGGAGCGGCGGGCGCTGGCGGGCTCGCCCGGCGGTAGCGCCCGCTACCGCCCGGCCGTCGCCCGCGTTGGCGGCGAGATGGAGGCGGGAGCGGGGCGGAGGCGGGGCGGCGCGATGGCGACGCGGGCGAGAGGAGGGACGAGAGGCGGGGCGACGCGGGCGAGCGGGGCGGGAGGCGGTTTTTTTTCTTTTTTCTTTTTTTCTTTCCTTCTTTTATTCTTTAAATGTCAGTTTTTATTTTATTTTCTTTCCTTCTTTTATTTTCTTTCCTTTTTTTACTCTTTCAGTTCGAAATACAAACACAAGTACACACTTGTCATATAGGCTATTTAGAAAAACAAGAAACATAATTTGTATTTTTATTAATTATTATGTAATCCGTAACATTTTTTGTTGAATACTTTTTTTTGCATTATTTTGAATGTCTACAAAAATTCGGGTGAAATAACTTAATGTGAAAAAGAAATGGTGATGTGGAGGAGAGAGAAGTGAGAGTGGGGACTATAGCCCATGCATTGGCAAGGTGGGGTGAGAGTGGGGTGAGAGTGGGGTGAGAGTGAGAGAAAAGCTGACGTGGCGGGGCGGGAGTCGGGCGGTGCATTGGCACCAGCCTAAGAGACGGCATGCACACCAACACCTGCACAAATCATAACGAGCATGCATCTGCTGCAGCTAACTCATCCTTGCTTAATTTTGAGTGAACTCTAAGAGGTCGTTTGGAAGCCAGGCTTTCATTTCGTTTGTAGCATTTTAAAATGAATACATGTATTCATTTCATTTACATTGTAATTTCAGAAATATACACTTGTTTGGTTGCCACAGGAATTGCAAATGACAGCAGAATTCAATATTGAATGTGTAGAGGCTTCCATAGAGAATTGCAAATGACAGGTTTCAGCTTGGAATCATGTTTACCCATGGAGTCATTTTGCTGGAATTCCTAAATGAAATGACAGCACAATTCTGTGGCAACCAAACAGCCCACCTATAGAATTCCAAAATGAATTCCAGAATTCCAGGCTCAAATGATGGATACCAAACGACCTCTAAGCAAAAAACGTGTTGCTGCCGAGGCGCTGACATGCTGCATACGTAGGTAGGACTGAATTAGCTACCACGATCCTTCCTTCCTTGGCCACTCTATAGGATTCCTCCGTAGGGCATTTTCCTCTGAATTATTGCAGATGCATTACGACAGAAAAACAAATAGTCTAGCGTACGTATATCAGCGTGATGTGGACGAAATGGTTATAATACAGACTACAGACACACAACCAATTTCAGGTGAGACAAAGAATGCAGAAATATTGAGTTCACAAATGCGTAGGCTGATGCGGCTGGTTCCTATAAATAAGCCATCGGACGCACCAGCCACAACAACACTCAGCTCTCACCTACACACCTAACCACTCCTACTACCTGCACTGGTTCTTCTTCCTCTTGCACTCTCCTTCCAACCATCAGCATCGGTCGCACATCAAAGTTCAAATCAATTAGCATCAGAGGAAGGAGCTAGCGTCAGTGAGTGAGTGTGATCGATCGTGGAAAAATGGTGAAGAATGCGCAGCAGGAGGGACAAATGAACGGCGGCAATGCTGCTGCGGCGGCGGCGGCGAGGCAGAGGCAGCATCAGCAGCAGCAGTACAAGGGCGTGCGGATGCGGAGCTGGGGGTCGTGGGTGTCGGAGATCCGGGCGCCGAACCAGAAGACGCGGATATGGCTGGGCTCCTACTCCACCGCCGAGGCCGCCGCGCGCGCCTACGACGCCGCGCTGCTCTGCCTCAGGGGCTCCGCCGCCGACCTCAACTTCCCCGTCCACCTGCCCTTCCACGTCCCCGCCGCCGCCATGTCGCCCAAGTCCATCCAGCGCTTCGCGGCAGCGGCCGCCTCCAGCCCCCTGCAGCTCACCGCGCCGGTCTGGAACGCCGGCGCCGCCGACCAGCCTCGCGGCGGCTACGGCTACGGCGACGCGTCGTTCGGCTCTTCCACGGAGGAGGAGGAGGCCGGCGACAACGGCGCCGATCACAATGGCGACATCATGGCGCAGGACGAGGACGACGTGGACTACGGCGCGCTGGCGGACCTCGACGCCTTCTTCCAGTCGCCCAAGTGCATGGACTACTGCATGGACCCGTGCAGCACCTTCTTCGCGCCGGCGCCCACGGCCATGGCGCCCGGCGCCGAGTGGGAGGAGGAAGGTGAGATCAGCCTCTGGAGCTTCTCCTCCTCCTACAACTGATCCTGCTCAGCCCGTCAGACAACTCCGACGACGAGAGCCAAGGCCATGGACGCCAATTCAAGCTTCCAGTGGTCAAATTCACACTGACACATTAATTACTACTACTACTACCCCTACGTGATCAAGAAGAACTGGTCTCGGTAAAATAATCGCGCGCCATGATCAATTATCATCTCATGGTCTCGCGAAAAAATGATGATTATTTCATTCATATATCCCTAGTCAAATACTAGTACCACTACTTATTGTACTGTTGGTGTACCTGCACGTACTAGGCTAATTATGCATTTGTGGGGGGAGCTCCAATAGAGCTTACATGTTTTAAGGAAGCTTCCCATGGAGCTAACTCCCCTCAACCAGATATATTATTGTAAAAGTTGTTTCCCCAAGTATGCAAGCAATGGGTTTTGAATTTGATGTACTCCCTCGTTCCATGCAGATTGTCTGAGATTTGTGAAAATTTAGATGTATCTACATACTATTTAGTGTTTAAATACATTCAAATTTTAATAAATTTTACATAACCTACTAGAGGGAGGAAGTACTATTTATGTTTACGGCCATTTTTCTTTCTCATGGAGCTAATGAACTCCGGTCTCTGAATTGCTGTGACATGCTATGATGTAAAAACTGTTTTTCTGCGATTGCAAGTAATGGGTCATCATGATGTGGTACTTCTATCTTACTCATGTCCAAAGCATTGTCCTTTTACTAGTGCATTTGAGGTATCATGTGATCTAGTCCACGCAGGATTTCTGGGATCCTCGGTCGTGTCTGCAGCTAACAGTTCAGTGTGGGTCTGCATTAATCTGTGGAGTATTTGCAGACTGCAGTAGAGCGTTACGATTGACTCGATATGTATATTCTTAGATATATTGTGAAAACCTATTCTACTGGATGTATCCTCGATGATAATTCCCTAATTCCCGCGAGAGTTGATCAACTGTTAACTGAATCCATGTGGTTCTGGTCCGAGCTGAGCTGAGATGCTGCAGTCGCTATCAAGTAGGGTTTCCAGTCAAAAGCAACATAGAGTATCCTCTCGCTGTCATGTAAAACAGCTGGTTATCACAGAAGATTTAATTCAAAATTATTTGTTTAGTCGGACCAGGATGTGGAAAGCAAGGTAAAAGATTACATTTTTTTCGCTTGAAAAGAGTATCGGCTGCGATTCGGGTCCGGCAGTGTTTTAACCAGCCCGCATCCGCATCCGCCTCCGCCCCCAGCTCTAGCAGTTCGTGTGTGTGTTTCCCTGACCGTCTCCGTCTCCGCCGCCGCCGCCGCCGCGTCGCCGCCGTCAGCCATGGGGTACACCAAGGACGACCTCCTCGCGCGCCTCGAGGTACCTACTGCCACCTCTCTCTCGCCCCCGTGCCTTCCCCGGCCGCTTCCTCCGTGCGCCGCCTCCCCCTGGGCTGCGGAGATCGCCTCTATTGATCTCCATCACCCGCCGGTGCCCCTGGTCGTCGAACCGACGAGATTGATTCAGTGGGTAGCTAGCTGTTAATCTTAGCGCGTGAAGGCGTGGCTACGGCCGAATTTAGTTTCGCAGCTGTTAGCAAAGGGGACAGTAGGGTTTTACATCACACGACTACGGCGTTATCTTGCATTGGTACTTCCTAGCTTTACAAATTTGCAATGTAGCCAGGGCTAACTTTGGTGTCCTGTTCTCTGCAGGAGCTTAAGATCGATTTTGAGCGCTACGACCACCCAGTTGTGCTGACGGTCGAGGAGCAGGTCTGTGAACCGTGGAGTTCATGCTTCGTTCTGCAATGGCCTCCAGTTGATGATATACTGTGATTTGATTTCTAACTGAACTTCTGCCATGGCAGGCCAAACATGTGGGGAATCTGGGAGGTGCTTTGACTAAGAACCTGCTTTTGAAGGTATGCATGTTGTTGGAACTAATGGACGGTCAATTCCTTGGAGCCCGATAGACTTGTATTCCATTCACTGATGCCCGAGAGTTGTCGGTTTCAGGACAAGAAGCACCGGCTGTACATTGTTTCCGCACTTGCTGACACCAAAGTTGACATGAAAAGTAGGTGAATTCGTTGATGTTTACAGTTTTCTGGTGCTTAATTCGTTATCAGGTCAGTTAATCTGTTTTCTGTAAAATTATTAGTTCTGTCCCAGCGTCTTGGTTTGGGGAAAGGTGGTGTACGAATGGCTCCTGAGGATAATTTACGTCAAGTGCTTCAGGTCAGTTGCAGTTTATGCATAGTTTTGATTCCGTGATTTTGGATGTAAGGTGGCAAGTAGTGTCCTACTGTCCTGTTAGTTTGTCAGGTTTACCCAACAACATGTCAAGAATGGCTGATAAAATTTTGTACTCCCTCTTGTCCATAAAAGGATGTCGGAGATTTGTCTAATTCAGATGTATCTATACGCTAAAGAGTGTCTAGATACATCTAAATTTAGACAAACTTGCGACATCCTTTTATAGAAAGAGGTAGTAGTTAATTCGGAAGGCTTCCTTTTTATTGTTAAGATCGCCATCCTTACAAAAAGCTGTATGTCAAAATTTGTAGTGCTGGGTAAATTAAGCAAGAAGTCTTAAAATGAAAACATTTATCTAGTAGTAGTAAATTGGCTCGAGACATACAATCAACCCTACTTGCTGGTTAGCTCATTTATTTACATTAGAGTTTCATGTTTTTCCACATGTTAATGTGTTCCTCGCTCCTTGACTATGTCCAGGTACCGTTAGGGTGCGTTACTCCATTTGCGCTATTCAATGAGACCGCGAGGTAAGGTGGCTCCTCCCACCGCCATTATTTTTTTCTACTTCGCAAGCCATACCTTTGACAGACTTATAAGGATGTTGAAAACTGTCCACTTCCTGCGTTCCTAAACAATAAATGGTGCACTGTTTAGGATGGTCCGGTCATGTTATGCCATCATGAGCATGACAGAACTTTCTACTCCATTCCATGGTAGGAATGGCAACGGGTCTGCCCCCGCGTGGGGACTGTCTTTTCTTCCCCGTCCCGTGCTTGTGAAATCCACCCGTACCCATCCCCACGCCCCACCTTGGGGACTATTTTTTCCCGTCCCCGCCGCCCACCGGGTATAGCAGACCCACAGGTTGCCTACCCTCGACTCAAATAGACACACAATCATCCAACATAGATGGATCAGGCTGATAAAAAAATGCAGGCATGCACTTTTCAGTAGAGAACAACTACATCACTGCCGATTTCAGTAGGGAACACTTGTAGCAGCAGCGAACACCAAGTATGAAGCAAGGGGAAATTATTAAACGGTAAGTATGAAATAATAGACATACCATTAAAATATTGCAAAGATTCAAGTTCAAATATAACTTCCATACGTGCAGAGTCACAGCACCACACACTGACACACATAAGACATAAAGAGTACTTGTGTTTGACTCACATAGTTCACGTGATGCCACAGAAGGGTGTGACACACGATTTAACTTTATGAGTAGCAAAATAATTTATTGCAGACCAGCAGCAGCAGAGGACCAGCATCTTTTTTATTCTTCTTCCAATATTTGAAGTGATGCAAATGCAACTCAATCACAGACAGGGGCGGAGCTGGCCTTCAAGCCACCGTGATGCACCACTCTAATATAGCATAAACTTTTGAAGCAAAATTTGCCACATAAAAATGTGTTAAATGACTTCTAGCATAGATTATAGGAGATGATAAAAGACAATGTATACACAAATTTTCACATAAAACCTGTGGTAGTGATTTTGTTTTTTAGAACAGACTTTTCCATAGTGTACACGTGTTTAGTGCCATATTTGGAGCTGGCACATAATAAATGAACCTAAATAAAACAGAAGACACCATTGACGGTTTATTAGAAAACAGATTAACAAGTTCAGAAGGAAATATTTATACTCTTTGTACTGCATCATAGGATTCATATACCTCATACAAACACTCGTAACTTCCAATTATCATCAATAAGGTGGGCTGTGATAGTATCCCTTCTTTTGATTATCAGATGTCCATACACCAGTTGTGATGGCCACTCTGGATCTGTTGGTAACCATGAATTCAATTGCCGTCTTTCTTTCTTTCTTCTTTGTAATTATCAATAGTGTCCTGCCTATAAAATTGAAATCGAGAATCAAATTTTGCATTAATATAAATTGAAGTAATGTACAACATAACAATGATGGATAGGTCCTGAAGTGCATACCTAATAGTGTTCCGTGTGACCATTTTGAAGAGCGTCTGAAGTGCTGTAACAATTCCCTGAAACCCTGTATGATCAACCATAGAAGATAACGTATATTCGTCGCAACACAATCATGCTAGCAAACTCCCTCCTAGCAATTTCCTGATCGAAAGTGTAGTTCTCGACTGAATTTTTTCCTTGATCTCCAATAGCCTTGGCCTCAACATCTTCTTCTTGTCCCTCACCATCATCAGATATTTGTACAGCCACGTTAGCACTTTCCTCTTCACTTGTTGCAGGTTCTTGAACATCCTCTTTTGCCTCTTGGCTTTTGTCGGCACTCCCACTAGGTTCGCACAATATTAAAAAACTGACCAATGACTTGAAACAACTGAATTTCAGTAGTATCAAACAACATGCCAAATTGCCGACTTCTTAGATTAGACCAATGACTTGAAACAACTGAAACTACTTACCAGATTACCTGTCCCAGAGAATAACAGTACATAGTGAATCAATACAACAATGACGAGGTGAAATATCTAGGAAATCTAACTTCGTGGAGTTCTAAAACTGAACATGTAATGAAAGGTCAGCGATGGAAGTATTGAGTATCAACTAATTTAGTTCCTAGGTTGTGTTATATGGGTGCAAATTAGACTGCATCATACTTCAGACTTGTGCCTCCAAAAGTTCAGTAGTGATGCCAAATTGTTTACAGATTTTTTTTTTCTGTATTGTCCTTGAATGGATTCTACTGAAATTCAGTTGTTTCAAGTCATTGGTCAGTTGCTAGTCTGACCATACTATCAACAATAGATCTGTACATAACCTTCAGCTCGATTAAAATTGATTATGTATTATGGTCCTTCTTAACACTTTTAGCTTCTAACAAAAAATATTAACAAATGTATCACTGCTACACAGAATAAGGATTTCATTATCAATAATATGCATCATTCACTATAAAACGTGAGCCCTAAAACTGACGACTGAGATTTCCATCCAGTTAGCATGTTAAATAAAGAATGAACAGAGTACAGTGTGTACATAAATCTGTATATAAATTAATTATTTCACTGAATAGTTGGGCAAATTAACCTATAGTACACCTTAATCTAAACTGAATTTATGAGACGACAAATGGTTAGCATTCAAGCAAACTGATCTGGGCATTACCGATCCACACAATGACATCCACAATGTCTCTAATCTATGCAAATAAAAACTACGCATGTTGTGGATCAGTGATTCACACAATCATGTATTTATACATGCATCTAATCTAAGAAGTTGTCAATTTGGCATGAGAAGTTAGACACTCACGTGTTGGTCTTCTTCTTCTTGTTAGCCCGGACAGCAGTGGAACCTACAGCAGCAGCAGCATGTTTGCTCATGTAGTTGAAGCATGCAGTGGTGGGCGTCCACCTGGGATGCATCCAGGGATTAGGCCGCTCCCTAGATGCCGGAGGCGGAAGACCGAGTGCTTGCTGACCTCAGCACTGGCCGGCCGACGCCGAACGCCCAACACTAAGCCCTCCGCGGCCTCTTATCTGTCTGGGGCGGCTGGTTGTCGGGAGTGTAATACTCCATCTCCCTGCGCGTCCTCGTGATCGGAAATAAACAACGACGGTGGTCGGTGGAATGGTCGAAAACAGGGATAGAAAATTACGGTGAAAACGAGGGTTTGACCAAAGGATAGCTTATATAGAAGTAAATTTGGTTATAAATCTCACTATTAGCAGAAGTTAACAAGCATTAACGAATGCGTGAATGTCTGATTATTAGCGGAAAATAAGCAAGCCTTAGCGAAATTTTGCGATCTGTTCAATACAGATGGGGGTCCGTGGGGTTCGGGTCTGGGGACTAGTGGAACGCTCCCCGCCCCACTCTACCCGATGGGGAGGCTATGGTGCCGTGAAGGTCCCCATGGGGGCAAATTACGTACCACCTGGCCCCTAATGGAGGAAAACCTTGTCGGGTTCCGGTGTAAACGGTCCCCATTGTTCAGTTTGAAGATGAGAAATTGTATTGATGAACCAGCTGAAATGCTTATAGCCATATGCAAGATTATTTGGAAGCTCTTTGATTTTCACGTGTTCCGTATTGGTCTTTCGTATTGATCTGTATTACTGTCCTATATTATATTTTTTTCTTTGCCTTCCCAAGTACTCTGCTGTTAATGATTCATATACTTTTTTGCAGTGCTGTCTCATTATTACTGGACCAAGGGTTCAAGTCCAAAAAGAGCTGCTACTTCCATCCACTGACAAATGATGTGACTATTGGTATGAAACATTCTACCATCACTTCCCTCACTTATAATTTTTCATTACGTGCATTTAATAAATAGAATCACACTGTTATGTTACCACACTTTCGCAAAGGCTGCCCAGATGATGTATCTTTGTATGGCTAATATCATGGTTTTAAAGGCGCCAAGGCGTCCTAAGGCGAAGGGGGGGCGCTCTGACGCTTAGGCGACGCCTAGGCGGACGCTTTGGACGCCTAGGCGCCTAAGGCGGGCGTTTTTCTAAGGCGGAGGGGGAGCGCTTGGACGCCTAGGCGTCCCTAAGGCGACGCCTAGGCGACGCCTTTAAAACCATGGCTAATATTATGCATTTTGGCAACAATTGAGGGGCGCTTAATGCTGAACTTTTGATTAATTACTTGCTAATTCCCGATTAATTCATCTCAGCTCTCAGTTCAAGCAACCTTGACAAGTTTCTCCTCTCCATTGGGAAGCAGCCAGCTTATGTAGACTTGGAGGTAATCTTTGGATCACCAGCTTATCATTTCTTAGAAATATTTGAGAGACTAACATCATTGTTTTAATCCAGGCCTCACCAGTGGTAGGCAAAGATAATCCTCCTGATCTAGCAGATCTTGTGCCTTCTGGTGCACTCAGTTTCCCAGAAGAATCAGTTGAGAACGTGACACCTACACATGCTCAAACCAAAGACGTGCCCAAAGAAAAAACATGTCTACCAGGTGAGCCATTGCCATGCATCATGTTCTTTATTTTCTGTGCGTTGGTCAGACATTTTTTATTTGTATAAACAGCTATATTGGTAAACAAATGCTGGCTGATTCAGTTGTATGGTCCTCTGATGAATCAACAAAATTTAGTTGACTCGCTCTGTTCGCTATCTGCTACGCGGCACCGATACAGACACGGGTATCAGTATCAGGCCGATGTAGATACTGAAATACGACATTTTGAAAAAACACAAATACGCAGATACGTTTTAATAGTTTTTAAAATCTAGAATGTACTAGCTGGAAACAAATCAAACAATAGAATAGCAGGTTACCTTGTTCCTAAGAGCATCTCCAGCCGCTGGGCTCCCCAGGCCAAAATCCGGCGCTATTTAGTGCCGGATGGATGTAAAACTCGGCCTGGGGAGGCCCATTTTCCCAGCGGCGAGCCGAGGGGAAAGACCGAAAGTATTTGAATTCAAACAGAAATAGACGAAAAACGTTGAAACTTAGGCGAAATTTTGAGATATCTAATATATATAGGCGAGTTTTACATATATAGGCCGAATCTGTAATATATTTGAATTCGGCCAGAGGGAAACATAAACTAAAATTTAAAAACGGTGTTCTACATGCCGAAACCTTGACGTCGACCCCGACGAGGACGTGTCAGCGCGACACGGAAGGCACCGCCGGCGGCGGCGGCATCCCCAGGACGGGGGAGTTGCCGTCCTCGATGTGCGCGAGCACATTCTCGAGCGTGCGGCCTGGCGCGCTCCACCAGCGGCGGCGGCTGGCGGCGTTGTTACGCGCTGGAGGAGGGGGAGGACCGTCGTACGCTGCGAGTTCCCGTTCGTACCGGCGACGGAAGAATTCGTTCCAGGTGTCGTAGTTGTCGGGGAGGTACCGCTCCTCCGCGCGCTGCTCGTCACTGAGGGTGACTCGCACAGCGTCGATCGCGGCGTCGAGCGCGTCGCCTCCCACCTGAGGCGGCGGGATCGGGACGCCCCCGGCGCTCAGGCGCCATCCTCCGGGCGCGCTGGGTAGCCCGCCATGTGCAGAAGTCCCGCCTCCCACTGGTGTAGGGAACGCCGGCCGAAGCCGTTGTTCGCCGTCTCCGTGGACCGCCATTGCTCGCTGGAGGAGGATTGGGGAGAGAAGACTGGGCTGGGGAGAGAAGGGAGACAGCTGTGGTGAATGCGGCCAGACGCGGTAGTTCCGCGATAAATAGAGGGAGCCGCGCGTGAATTCGAGACGACGGCATTAACTCGCCGCGTGGAAGCTACGCGTTCGGCGAAGACTGACCGGCGACGATTGGCCTTTCTCGCCGACAAGTCGGGGCCACAAGCCGCGCGGGAAGTTTTCTCGACGTTTCCCGCGCTTTCGTTTCCTCCGGACTCCCCGAGCGCTCCCGGGGGGGGGGATGACCTGGGCTCGCCGGATGGATGAAAGCCCAAATCCGGGCGAAATCGAGGATCCGGGGGCGCGACTGGGCCGTTTTCGTCCAATCGGGCCTTCCCGGGGAGACGGCTGAAGATGCTCTAAGCATCCAAAATCCAACTCCAAGCTAGCTTCGATGTTCCAACTACAAGAGTACAAGACCAAAGACAGACAGATAGAATGTTAGTTAACATTTTAACACTCACTCATCACTTGAACTGTAAGCTTATAATTTAAATAATGAATGGAATAATGGACTCAACTTTGTCTAGATACATGCATCTAGTCTAAAAACTTAACTAGATACATAGGATTCTAGACAAAGTAGAGTCCATTAATATGGACCGGAGGGACTACAACACTTGACAATAACATAAATAAGTTCAATATTACATAGGACTATATGAGTGGCAGACTTGCAGTTCAAATATTACATTGGCTGATAGCAAATAGCAGTTTAGATAAGTGGCAGACTGGCAATACAAAGTTGGACATATTACAATACCACATAATACATGAACATTTAGGCTTCATCCTCTTCCTCCAAATTGAGCACGCTGGCATCCACATCTCCAAATGAGATAGCTTGCAACTCTGGCTCATCAATTGACAAATTGGCAACTTCAAGTAGACCAACATTCGTTAGAGACTCAAAAGCTTCTCCTCCCACATCCCACATAAGTGATTCACCCTTCTTGTATGCATCTGATCTTCGTGAGAGCAATCTCAAATTATAATGGGTATACACCAAATCATGTGCACGCTCAGGAGTTAAGGCATTTCTGCTGACACTATGTATAAAGCTATAAGTACTCCAGTTTCTCTCGCAGCAAGAAGATGAGGCTGGTTTGGTTGATCAATTTAATAGCCAAGCTATGCAATAAAGGAATTGATGAACCATGCCATTGGACTGCTCATCCATCTATCATTGATGGACTCACAATCGTTAAATTCTTCGGAAGAAGTGGCAAACCTGGTGTACTCATTCTGGAAAAACTTCCTGAAACATTTCCTCATTCTGGACACCTCCTCATCCTTGTTGTGTGTGTGGGTGGGGTGGGTGGGGGGGGGGGGGGGGCTCACGGTTTTTATCTTGTGCAAGCCACTTGGCACTATAGTATCAACAAGAGAGTAGAAGCATATTTCAAAATTTAAAACTCATAACATGTAGAGAACTAGAGACTATAGAATTATCAGAATTCAAACATGGAAAACAAGCAAGATGGAGTACCTTGGATTGAGTGAATGGGCCATGCAATGGAGAGGGATATTTCCTTTTTGCCCACCTTGAGATCAATATTTCCTTAATAACATTGAAGAAATAACAATCCGTATCCTCTAATTCATTTCCTTCAAAGAAATATATTTGTTTCTTCACATTCTCAATCATTGAATCCCACGTCTCATAAATTAGATGAAGACATTGGGTGCCCGTGTCCGCCAAACGTATCATTCCATAGATAGGAGCGGTAAACTTGAGAATGTAGTTCACCTTATCCCACCACACATCACTGAGTATCTTTTCCCTGACTAGCTGCAGCTTGAACTTCCTTTTCCAGAACATTCTCTTTGTAAACTTCCCACTCAGGACTAATGACCATGTTTTGGAGAGAGCTCTTCACTTTAACAAGCCTGTCCAACATCACCACAATTGAGTTTGTGTAGCATGCCTAGATTGGTGTGGTTGTTAATGGGTGCGAGCGAAGTTTCTGTAGCATGTACTAAAATATAATGCAAGGAAACATAAAGGTAATATGTATCACCAATATCATTGCTAGTCATGTTGGGTACTTTGAACTATGTCTAAGACTGTGCCGTCAAAGATGGAATGAACTTGCACTTGATATGGTTGTAGAACTAGGGTTGAGAGCTGCGAAGACATGTTTGTTACTTCCTAGGAGATCAGCTGCCTGTTTGTCATGTACCTTTGTTTGTTCACCAGCAAGAGAGTACACTGCCCGTCAGCTAGAAAAATTTAGGTATTTACCCAACAGCTCATTTCTCCATGGAAATGGCCAGTTATGTGGGCCTGTGGAGCAATAGATCTGGTACAATCTGGGTAATTTGGTTTACCTGACATGTATGTTCTAATATACCTGGAATATTATCACACATTTCTTATCAGGATAGAGACTAGCCAACCGTAGCACATCAATCAATTTCTAGGAGTAATTTGATTTCTGAAGAAATATCTGTAAGTGGTTGCACGAGATAGGAATACTGAATACTGTGCAGGGAGAATACACCATCTTTTGTTGCTTATTGTCCTATGCTTCTAGGCATTCAACATTATTTATGAGCTTTCTGAAGCTTCTCAACTCTCAAGAGTAAATATGGCATTTCTGTTCTTCAGATGTGAAAGCTAAGTCCAAAGTTCAGAACAAGGTGACATCAAGTTCAGAGGGTAAAGTTCCTACTAATGGTGCAAATGTTGAGAAATTTGTAACAGATGTGCTTGAGATCATCTCCCCATTGTTCATATCTGAGGTAATCTAGTGACCTTATCATGTAATTTTTCTTAGATGGTGCTTGCCCCTTGTGTTGATAAGTATTCTCCTGCAGGTATCAAAGAAATTGAATATAAAGGAGGATGAGCTTTCTCCAATATTGGATGGCCTTAAAGAACGAGCGGCTCTAAATGTCGATAGTTTAGCGGTTAGTTTCTCTTCTTCTGTTTGTTAGAGCATCCCCACTCGTTGGCGCTCCCCACGCCCAAATCCGGACGAAACAACCGCCGGATTGGACGAAATTAAGTCGTGGGGAGTACCGTATTTCCAGTCGTCCACCCGGAGTTCGGCGGATAGAGTTTAAATTCAAACAAATCGCCGTCCCGCGCTACAAGTACGGCCGATTGATCGGCAAAAGGAGCAAAAGGATCAGCCACGGATCGGCGATCGGAGGGAAATTACACGGAGACGAGCTCGTCGGCAGTCCCGGCCGGCACGGCGGTGTCCGGACGGACCGAGTTCCTCACACGCCGTGGCCGAAGCGGCCGCGGCGGCCGACGAGGAAGCAGCGGCGGTGGACGTCGAAGCAGCCGCGGTCGACGAGGTAGATGGTGAGGTAGACGAGGTAGGAGCCGGCGGAGACGACGAAGGACCGGCGGAGGGGCTCGGAGGATGTCGGCCGCGGTGGCCCCGGTACCAATTCCTCGTCTCCTCGTCCATCGGTTCCATGTCGCCGCCGCCCATCGGGAACGCCAAGTCCGTGTTCCTCTTCTTCGCCGCCGCCGTCGTCTTCGACGAGGGCGATCCGGACGCCTTGGTTGGCGAGCATCTCCCGCCACCTGCCGTCGAACTTGTCATTCCTCCCGTCGGCGTGCGACCTCAAGTCGGCCCAGCACTTGTCGATCGACGCCTGCATCCTATCGGCGGGATTGTCCGTCCGTTTGAGCGCTTTCAGCTTCTTCTGGCCGAGTTTAGGGCGCCCTTCCGCCGCGCAAGCCGCCGGAGCGTCGGGGTTGTACTGCTCGGTCTTGCTCTTCGAGAGGGTCGTGCGAGTTTCCTTCCACTTCTCGCAGTTCTCGAGGCGGGCGTAGACGTTGAGGAACTTGAACTGCACGAGCCGGTGTCGTCCGTGTACATGTCCAAAGCTCGGCGCAGGCTGAGGAAAAAAGAGCACGGCGATACGGGTCGGCTAACGACGATGTACCTCGGTGATGCGGGGTCGACGGAGCATACCTTTTGCTCCAAGTCCCGGCCGCCGATCGGCCGTTTGTCGACCTCCTCCCGTATGCCGTGCCATTTGTTGCACGCCGTCCGCATGATCCCCCAATGGGTGGCCATTGCCTTGTCTCCCGGTACACGTTCATGTTCGTCTTGTTGAAGTAGGGATCGACGAGTTTGCGCTCCTCGTACGCCCGCCTCACTCGAAGCCGCATGTGTCGAACGACCGATTGGCCCCGATTATGCCGTTCGTGGACACGGTCATCCAAGCTTCGGCGAGGCACTCCTCTTCCTTCGGCGTCCATTTGATACGCGGTTCGGCGAGCGGCGAGTCCTTCTTCCTCTTCTTCTTCCCCTCGACGGGTTGGCGGCGGCTTGTGTTGGCTCTTCTTCTTCCTCATCTTCTTCTTCGACGGCTTGGCTTCCGTCGGCAACATCCTCCCGATGCTCGTTGCGCGCCGCCACGCGCTGCCGTCGCCCTCGCCTCCTCTTGCGTGAAGAACCCCGGGCACGCGGCGGCGGCGGCCATGAAGAACCCCGGGCTCGCGGCGGCGGCCATGGAGCCGGAGGTGATCATCTCGTGGATCTCCTCTTCGTTCGGCGCCGCCGTCGCATCGAACGGGAGCGGCCCTCGTCGCAGGGCCGGCGAGGTGCCCTCGAGCCGGCGCCGCCGCCGGCGTCCAAGCTCGGGCGGCGACGGCGTGGACTCGGACGGTTGGACGTAGGCGCCCTCTTGGAACACGGCGGTCGGCGACGGCGAGTACGGCGAGGGGAGAAGGACGACGGGAAGCCGGGTTGTACCTTGCGTCGGCCATTGGCCGGGAACATCGCTGCCGCCGCTCATGGCCATGCTCGATCATCCTCGCTTGTTCGTCTCGGGCCGCCGCCGCCGCCCTCTTGGCGGCGGCTCTTTTCACCCTCTCCGCCCTGTCGCTTGTTTCCACCTCGCGCCGTTTCTCGTCCGCCGCCCACTCTGCGTTCGACATGCCCGGCGGCTTCGTCTTCTTCGCCTGCATCTTCCTCGCCGGCGCCTTCGGCGGCATTGTGGTGGACGAGAAGACGAGGAGGAGAGTGGTGGTGGACGAGAAGACGCCGCCGGGAACTGGAGCTGGAAGACGAGGAGATTGGCCAATTTCGGCGGGAGAGAATGGGGATATGCAAGCAAATTGGAGGGAATGGGGATATGCAAGCAAATTGGAGGGAAAATCGACAGGATTTGGTTTTCCAGTCGCCGACTACGCGGGTCCACACGACGTTTCGCGCCAAAATCTTTCGTCCGGAGTCCCCGAGCGCGCCCCGGGGGCCGGGGATGGTGTGGGATCGCCGGATGGATGAAGGGCCAAATCCGGACGAAAACGAGGAACCGGGGGCGCGACTGGGCCGATTTACGCCGTCCGGATGTAAAAAAGGCTCGCCGGGGGCCTGTTCGGGGGGACGAGTGGAGATGCTCTGAGTAACTAGCATTGCTTATTACTCCAAATGATATAAATTTGAAATCCTGGCTTCCACTAAAAGTAACTGGATTGTGGATGCTGCTAAAGGATGGCATAGAGTACAGAAAATTGCATCTCCCGTTCCAGCACATCACATTATGCTTTTTCCATTGGAAATTCCAATCTTAGCTTGATAAAATCATACTTAAGGTATCTCTGTCATTGTGCTAAAAGCGGATGAATTAAGATGATATCTTGAGCCATGTGACAATAGAATTATCTACTCATAGGAGTCCCTTTTTTCAGATGCAAATAGTTTATCCTCCTGCTGTCCGAGTCATGTTTATGAAAAATTGTCGGTATCGCAAGATAGAATTAATTCGCCTTGCTTCACACAAGTTCTGTATGGTGTATTGCACTTTAGACTTCAGTTAATCTGATCCAAAGTTCAGTTTATCCCTGTAGTAGACATGTGGAGGGTGTTTTGATGATATATGTGACACATAACATATACATTGCGACTGCGGATGTCTAATGTGAATGTTTAAATGCAGAGTTTGTTCAAAAGTGCAGCATACACCACAGGATTTGATGCCGGCGTCAAGACTATGCTCAATTACGGTAAAAGTGGATTGCCCTCCCGGGAATAAATTGGTTAATTCGATACAAGAGACAGTGGGTTGATTTTAGTCAATTTTGTATGCCCATCAGTGTAAAATCTAATCATAGTATATATACTTCTTCGTTGATGTTCCAATTTGATATATCACTTGAAAGTATTGGTGATTGTTTATGGATTTACTCAATTGCTTCCACTCCTGCTGGGAGTTTACCGTGCGGGACTGCTTCAGTCTCTAGGTTCTCTTCAACTGGGCTACTATAGAATAAGAACTCTGCATAACCATTGATTACATTGAGCGTTGCACAGTTACATTTTGGGCCGTTCTTTTCCACCTTGTCCAGTATTGCATGGATTGCATCAAAGTGACCTCTATTTCATCTACAGCTTCTAATTACAGTAGCAGTTCTGCAACTCCAGTGCATCCAGAACATCCACCATTGCGGTTGAACTCGCATAATGATTTTACAGGGGCGTCATGTTTTACCTGCAATTAATTGCCAACAAAGTTTTGAAGTCAGTAAGCATGTATGTGCGGCAGATCTTTGTTGATTGCATGAATGGCAGGGACCTGTTTCGCCAAAAAAAAAAATTTGAAGGGGCTGATACCTGATGACTTGACCAAATGTTGAGGTTTTCTTGGCATAGTGACTTGCATCCAGCTATAGAAGAAACAGAGAGCGCCACCAAGCGTAGAAAGCTGAAAGAAAAATGCAAAAATCAGATTATAACATATCAAAAACATTATGTTTTTGTTTAAGTGGGAAAAATAAGCATTATGTTAAACCCCCAAAAAGGAAGAAAAAGGAAAGCGAGGAAATTATTTACATGTTCTTGCACTGAGGATTAGGAGTACATTAGTGGCAAACAGCATCGGTGATTAGAGTTTTCAGATGGCTCTGCCTCTTTGGGTTTGGTCAGACAAAGAAAGAGAAGAAGAAAACAGAAATAGCGACGACAACGAAAGACTGGAGTGCCGACAGGTCATTACCGCCGGCGTCGCCCGCGTCAGGCCTGCCGTGGGCGTGGCCATGCCCATGCCGGCCGTACTCCCAGCCGTCGTCCGGGTCCTCCGTCCCGCGCGGCGGCCACATCCACGACAAGGGCCCCCATCGCACCATCGTCGGCGGCTCCCTCTCCCCACGGCGTCCGCCGTTATTGCTGCCGCTGCCACGACGTGCGTTGGAGGAGGCGGCACCGGCGGCGCCGGGCAGCTGGAAGCGGCAGACGGGGCAGGAGTTGTGGAGGCGGAGCCAGGGCACGATGCAGTCGGAGTGGTAGACGTGCTTGCACGGCAGCTGCCGCGCGGCCTCCCCGAGCTCGAAGTCCTCCTTGCACACGGGGCACTGCGAGCCGCCGCCGTCGTCCGACGTGTGGGTGGAGGTGATCCGCACCGTGGGGAGCGAGTCGATGGCCGATGTCGCTGCCGGCGCGGGCCCCGGCCGGTCGTTCTGGGTGAGCTCCTCGACGAGGCTGCTGAGGTCGCCGCCCGTGAAGTAGTCCCCCGGGTCGATCGCCGGGGGCGCGGACGGGCGCCGCTGTACCGGCGCCGGTGGCGGAGGGGAGGGCACGCGTCGGCGTGAAGGTGCAGGTACCCGCGCCGGCGGCGCTGGTACCGGCGGGGGTAGCTGGCGGAAGGCGCGTCCTGGCAGGGCGGGCGTGCCCCCGACGCCGGTGCCGTGGACGACCCAGCTTCGCGGGTTCCCGTCGTACTGCGGCGGGGCCAGGTGGTAGGGGAAGAAGCCCTGCGGCGGGAGCGCGGGGCGCGGCGGCGGGTCGATCTCGTGGAGGAAGCGGCCGTAGCAGCGCGGGCAGAAGACGTCGGTGGACGGGTAGGAGATGATGCGGAGCGCCCTGGCGCACTCGTAGCACCAGTACATGCGGCATGTCCGGTGCCGCACGGCGCCGCCGTACCCAGGCATCATCGTCGGAAACCTTTCGAGCCAAGGCAGACAGACGTACGCTTCGGTGATGATCGGTGGGCTAGCTAGGTGTAGGTGGAGTGCTCGCGGGTTCTTGGGAGATTGGGAGATTGCGTCGGATGCATGGAGCGCGGGGGAGGATGGTTTTAAAGCAAGGTAATGATCGAAGCAAGGGCGAGAGACTGTGATACGGGCGGGAATTAAAGGATGGCTTTGCGGGGGAGACGAAAGCGATTCTGCGGCGATCGTTTTGGTTTGGTTGGTGATGTGCCGAGGCTGTACATGGTGGCGGGCGTGGGTGACTTGTGCGTGGTGCAAACTTAGGCGAGGCTGCATGCAGGTTGCTTGCCGGCCAGGAAGAAGAAGGCGGTGGCGGAGTAGGAAGGCCGGGGCTGGCGTTGGCGTTGGCGGGAAGTAACTGTGGAACCAATTGATTGAGTCGGGGCTGGAAGGGGGAAATGATTATGATTAAATGATGAGATCAACCGAGCTTTCTGCAATTCTGAATTTCTGATGCATCCGGGGCAGTTTTCACGGAAATTCCTTGCGGACCCGGACGAGGCACAGGTACGCAGCTGCAGAACCAACAATGATACGTCCACGGAGGGTGTGGCGTTAAAAAAAACTGAAAATAGTATTTTAAGATTTCAAAAAGTTCTGAATAAAATCCTAGATGTAGGTAACCATGTATTCTATAAACGTGCAAAAATTCAGCTCGAAATACCTTCTATTCTAACAAGTGCAAAAATAAAAGAAAATGAAAATCTAAAGTACGTACAGTGCAAACTTTGAGAACTCCAAAAATCGTCAGATTTTATCATTTTTGTGTGGCCTAAAATATAAAAAGTGTTTCGAGTTGAGGTTTTGCACGTTGCTAGAATACATCATTGTCAACATGTAGATTTGTTTTCAGTTTTTTTACAACTTTAAAACGTTATTTGTTTTCGTTACTTTTGAGGAAAAAAAAAACGGTCTACATGTAACCAGCACAGAGATACATTTGTTGTTTCCATGTCTACGGACGGGTTCTTAGGGAAATTCACTTAAGAATAGACGTGCTACACGTATGCTCGTAGGGTGTCCGTGGACTGCGTAATCCGCGTAGGAGCAACTCTGGCGTATCCCGTAAAAAGATATTAGGGTTAAAATTGTTTATGGCAACCCGAACTGTAAAACCTCTTCTGCTGCCATTTGAGATATGAGTTTGCATCTCTTCTCAAAATGATATCTAATTGAATAGCAATATAAATCTTGCAACAAATAATCCAAATTACAAACAATTGTCCGAATTCAAATAATTTAACAAATAAAGAATGATTCCGAATGCAAATAATGGTTCAAATCACACGTGAATAAATGTGAATAGACAAGAATAAAATGATAGTTTGTCTCGCAAATAATCGCCGTTGATACTCAGTGAGATCACCGCCGAAGCTATGCGGAGCCCGGTGATACGATATGAGGGCGGCCCGATCTCACGAATCGATGTGGCTAGGTGAAAACATGATGAACATGAACGTGATGGGCACGGCGAATGCGAACACACCTTACACGATATACAACATGTTGCTCTCATTGGCCCTGATTCATAGACCAAATAGAATCCCGGGAGGGAGAAATTGGCGAACCTCACTAGGATCTCAAAGATGGAAGAGATTTATCTCTCAATAGAATTCTAAGGGAGAGATTGGGGGAACAACAAAATTTCACAAGAGAGAAAGGCTATGGAAATCTACTTAGGAATGGGGGAGCATAGCTCAATTCTAATATCATATCTTGTCAAACCCTAATTCAAAGGGAAGGGCGCCCTTTTATCGTCTAGCCATGGAGGGATTGATGCAAGAGGGATACATTGGCATTGGTATGTTTCCTGCGCACCTATAAATCCATGTCCATTTTCTACATAATAGTAATCTTAGGCTTGTTTTCTCTTATGTTTTTCTTTACATTTATTGTTTTCTACATTTTACTTTCAAGCAACAAATCAATCTCTATTGTTTATTAATTTGTTTAGTGCCCAGATAAATCGAACTATGACACTCTAGTTTAAGACAATAAATAGCTTTTACCTTCTACCTTATGAGGTTCGATACCCTATATGTACTCCCACATTTAGAAATTCTACAACTACTAGCTCCTCCACTTGGGGGTTATAGTACGCACGCTAGATTTTTTTTAGGGCCTGCGCACGCTAGATTCAGGTGTTGGCCAAGTCAAACTAACAACCGCTTGAAGTCTAGTCTCCAAACTCTTAAAATTTTGTTAGTTTGCTCGAATCAATTGATTAACATTGCTTTTCACTTGATATGTTCACTAGTGCAAAAACGATGCCGTTGACGCCTCGTTTCTGACAACCCTAAGAAATCCACTAGCATTGTCCTCAGCAGCAGTGGTGAAGCTTGATGTAAAATCTCATGCAACTAGCGGAGAAAATATGATATATATGGAAAGTAATATAACTAACAATTTTTACCCTTACATTGGTCCATAATGTATTTCTACAAAGTAATGAAAAAGTGGTACTCTCTGGTGCAGAATAATTGCCAAAAACTGGATGTAATATATAGAGCATAATATATTTGGTAGATATATCGTGATAAAACTACTGCAAGTAATGATATGGGTTTTCTTTATCCAACCATTATCCACACTGCTCATACCCTACCCATTACCATCCTTATGCACAACACTTATCCACCAAGTATGAAGCTGGAGCAACCATTTCAAAAACAAAAACACCTCATCCAAAAGTTTGATATGTCCAACTTTAATATGCTTCCATTGTTCCTGTCTTGCCACGTAAGCCTGACAGTGGGACCCATTTGTTAGAAACCTTGTTGACGTGTCTAAAACAACAATCAGCTCATTGCAACGAACCAACGCAAAACCAGCGAAATTTTGCAATTTCGTTCAATGGTGTTGGTTTTGCAAACTTACCACTTTAATGTTGTGGTTGTTTGGAATTTACTCTATGATATCAAGCTTTCTTGTGGTGTGTACCTGAACTGCATGTTCATCTGCGAGTGTAGTTTGTGAATCCATGCATGTCTGCATACCTGGTTTACGTGACCTTCTGTTTTCGCAGCATGCAGTTATACGTTTAAAATGATGACGACCATTCGCACTTTCAAAGTTCAATATCTCTCAGCCTTGGCCGTGCGAAGTGTCGTTGCCGTGCGTTCTGCTTGCTGCGCACGGCAAAGATTTCTTTGCCGTGCAGCGGCGCACGGCAATGATTTGCTGCACGGCAATGGCGTTTTTTCCCGTAGTGTCACCTAGCCGACCCCTAGCTGAGGACGCCCTGTCGGAGCTCACCCGCCCGGCCTCTGGCAAAGGACGCCCACTCTAGCCCTTGGCGAAGGTCGCCCGCCTAGCCCTAGCAGGAGATGAGGAAGGAAATGGCCCTACCCGGATCTTTTTTAGAATATCTTGTGTCTTTTAATTGGGCTGGCAAATGGCAGCAAAATCGGCTCTGCTAGGTGGGTCCCATTAGACATAAATGTTGTCAATTCGCGTGTAATTCTAGATTAGTGCACATTGGAAAAAAAAACCTGTAGTAGAGTGGCAGATTTTTACTAGAAAAATGTTAAGTGGTAGTTTTCCGAATATTTTGCATAAATATGGTAGTTTTATGCTAAAAACTCTCTCGATTAGTGTTAAACCTAGTAGGCTTGGTGTGCATGCAAGATACATTAGCTGCTGTACGTGGTGAATTCACACATTCACGGTTGAATATCTCCTGGAATTTTCGTTTACTATAGTTCATAGGTAAGCACCGAGCAATGTTGAGTGAAAGAAATAGCTTACTTGAGGATGAGCCGCAGTTTCGAAACGTATCTGGTAGTTGCAATGGTGTTTCGTGCTTAACCTTCCGGCGTCTGCGTTTGCAATTTTGTTCGAAACCAACCATAGTATATATGAGCATTTGGTGCAAGTTTAAGCTATCTCGTGGCTGGGAATGGCATGATGGATGTAGCTACGAAACGTTACCATGCACAGCTTCACATCCAATAAATGCGACTAGAAATCCAATTCATTGCAGCCAGAAATTCACATAACATCCACATTCACATAACAGACATTTACATATCTCAGTGCGACAACATGATGGATAGGTCACTGTCAAAGGAAGATCACAGCAAAACTGTCTGCAAAACTGTCTCAGTAGCTCTTCATCGTTGCATCGAAAGAAGTGTACCAGGAGTGAAGGCGTCGAGGCCTAAGCTGCCCATCCAACCTCCAGTATCAAGTGACCATAGGCATAGCCCTGGAGCGTGGCAAGGGCAGCCTGGGCGTCGGCCGACTTGAAGAAACTAACAACTCCAGCGCCCTTGCTACGACCTGTCTTTGAATCTCTCGAGATTGATACGCTTCTGAGTGGTCCAAAGCAGCTGCACAGGTTCTTCAGGTCAGTCTCGTCAGCATCGAGGCGGAGGTTATTCAGGGTCAGTGCCACCTTCGCGCCACGCCTAGGCGGCATTTCGGCGGCGAATCTCCTTGGCGGCACATAAGCACCAACCGCTCTCGCAACCGGCTCTGGCATATAACTTAGGATTAGCCACAATTGAGTAAAAGAAGACATCAAAGTAAAGTGATTTTTCTAACGGCACCATGATGACCTATCGGTCAAGTTTCTACCGTCCAATTCTCCTCATGATTCATGTAACAGAATACATGGGCCGTATGATTAAGTTTCAATATTTGTAACTTAGTTTGTGACTTAATAGTACACATAGAAATGCAAGAATCACGATGTTGTTCAATGGTGGAATCTTGACCGGTAGGCCACAACGGTGTTAGAATTGCATTTGAGAACACTCAAGAACTAGCATGTCGACAAGCAAATTGTAATTGATCCAATACCCATCCCGACGCGCCCGCACGCTGGTAGGCTGGGCAGCTAGACGTGCCACGGAAATTCTTCAACCTAACTCAACACAACTATTAAGTGACGGACCTATAATTCTTGCAAAAGGTATGCCGCACCAAAATGTTGATGGGGCGTTCTAGTATTGAACAAAATTCTAGTATTGAAGTATATATTTTGACTGTATATGTATGTTTATACAACGTGCAACCATCTTAAGATTAGACAACTATTATCAATGAGCAAAATGCATTGAGCAATAAGCAGGGGCACGCGCCCCGGCCTACATGCGCGCACTCGGCATCCGGCACCGCGGGCCGCGCGCACACTCTGGCGTGCGCAGTCGCTCCGCAGCACCCACACACACACGTACGCACCCCCGCACCGCATGTCCCACCGCCGTGCACTGCACACACCGCCGGGACATGCCTTCGTGCGCGCGCCGCGCCGCCGCGCACGCAGGTGGCGCACCAAACGCACAAGCGGCACGTCACAGCACACAAACCGGCCTGCGCTCGTGTTCAAGCAGAGCTAGATCCATCTAATGACTCGAATCTAGGAAGAATAAGCATCCTGGCACGAAATCAGAAATTTCGACTACGAAGAACCATCCAATCGAACAATGCTCACACGACGCACGCCACAGATAGATGCACAGGACACAAAATTGGCATCACAATCGACCTAGAGAACTGAGATAGCAAGACGGGGGAGGAGGAGGACGATACCTGCTGAGCGCTGCTCGAGGTAGATAGGGTCACGGGACACCTCCGTCACCGGAGACGCGCTGCCGTCCTCAACCGCGTCCCCGAACTTGAGCCACGATCGCCTCTCCAAGATGGTGGCGGCGCGCCCTGGTAGCTGCCTGCGGACCCTGCGCGTCGGCGTGGTGACCTCCACTGTTGTATTGTGATCCAAATTCATATACTAAAGGGAGGCTAAGAGCATCCCCACTCGTTGGCGCTCCCCACGTCCAAATCCGGACGAAACAACCGCCGGATTGGACGAAATTAAGTCGTGGGGAGTACCGTATTTCCAGTCGTCCACCCGGAGTTCGGCGGATAGAGTTTAAATTCAAACAAATCGCCGTCCCGCGCTACAAGTACGGCCAGTTGATCGGCAAAAGAAGCAAAAGGATCAGCCACAGATCGGCGATCGGAGGAAAATTACACGGAGACAGACTCGTCGGCAGTCCCGGCCGGCACGGCGGTGTCCGACGGACCAGTTTCCTCACACGCCGTGGCCGAAGCGGCTGCGGCGGCCGACGAGGAAGCAGCGGCAGTGGACGTCGAAGCAGCCGCAGTCGACGAGGTAGATGGTGAGGTAGACGAGGCAGGAGCCGGCGGAGACGACGAAGGACTGGCCGGAGGGGCTCGGAGGATGTCGCTGCGGTGGCCCTGGTACCAATTCCTCGTCTCCTCGTCCATCAGTTCCATGTCGCCGCCGCCCATCAGGAACGCCAAGTCTGTGTTCCTCTTATTCGCCGCCGCCGTCGTCTTCGGCGGGCGATCCGGACGCCTTGGTTGGCGAGCATCTCCCGCCACCTGCCGTCGAACTTGTCGTTCCTCCCGTCGGCATGCGACCTCAAGTCGGCCCAGCACTTGTCGATCGACGCCTGCATCCTGTCGGCGGGATTGTCCGTCCGTTTGAGCTCTTTCAGCTTCTTCTGGCCGAGTTCAGGGCGCCCTTCCGCCGCGCAAGCCGCCGGAGCGTCGGGGTTGTACTTGCTCGGTCTTGCTCTTCGAGAGGGTCGTGCGAGTTTCCTTCCACTTCTCGCAGTTCTCGAGGCGGGCGTAGACGTTGAGGAACTTGAACTGCAGGCCGGTGTCGTCCGTGTACATGTCCAAAGCTCGGCGCAGCTGGGGAAAAAAGAGCACGGCGATACGGGTCAGCTAACGATGATGTACCTCGGTGATGCAGGGTCGACGGAGCATACCTTTTGCTCCAAGTCCTGGCCGCTGATCGGTCGTTTGTCGACCTCCTCCTGTATGCCGTGCCATTTGTTGCACGCCGTCTGCATGATCCCCCAATGGGTGGCCATTGCCTTGTCTCCCCGGTACACGTTCATGTTCGTCTTGTTGAAGTAGAGATCGACGAGTTTGCGCTCCTCGTACGCCTGCCTCACTCGAAGCCAGTATGTGTCGAACGACTGATTGGCCCCGATTATGCCGTTCGTGGACACGGTCTTCCAAGCTTCGGCGAGGCACTCCTCTTCCTTCGGCATCCATTTGATACGCGGTTCGGCAGGCGGCGAGTCCTTCTTCTTCTTCTTCTTCCCCTTCGACAGGTTGGCGGCGGCTTGTGTTGGCTCTTCTTCTTCCTCGTCTTCTTCTTCGATGGCTTGGCTTCCGTTGGCAACATCCTCCCGATGCTCGTTGCGCGCCGCCACAGCTGCCGTCGCCCTCGCCTCCTCTTGCGTGAAGAACCCCGGGCACGCAGCGGCGGCGGCCATGAAGAACCCCGGGCTCGCAGCGGCGGCGGCGGAGCCAGAGGTGATCATCTCGTGGATCTCCTCTTCGTTCGGCGCCGCCATCGCACCGAACGCGAGCGGCCCTCGTCGCAGGGCCGGCGAGGTGCCCTCGAACTGGCCGCCGCCGCCGAGGTCAAGCTCGGGCGGCGACGGCGTGGGCCTGGACGGCTGGACGTAGGCGCCCTCTTGGAACACGGCAGTCGGCGACGGCGAGTACATCGAAGGGGAGAAGGACGACGGGGAACTGGTTGTACCTTGCATCGGCCATTGGCCGGGGAACATGCTGCCGCCGCTCATGGCCATGCTGATCATCCTCCCTTGTTCGTCCTGGGCCGCCGCCGCCGCCCTCTTGGCGGTGGCTCTTTTCACCCTCTCCGCCCTGCCGCTTGTTTCCACCTCGCGCCGTTTCTCGTCCGCCGCCCACTCGGCGTTCGACATGCCCGGCGGCTTCGTCTTCTTCGCCCGCATCTTCCTCGCCGGCGCCTTCGGCGACATTGTGGTGGACGAGAAGACGAGGAGGAGAGTGGTGGTGGAAGAGAAGACGCCGCCGGGAACTGGAGCTGGAAGACGAGGAGATTGGCCAATTTCGGCGGGAGAGAATGGGGATATGCAAGCAAATTGGAGGGAATGGGGATATGCAAGCAAATTGGAGGGAAAATCGACAGAATTTGGTTTTCCAGTCGCCGACTACGCGGGTCCACACGACGTTTCGCGCCAAAATCTTTCGTCCGGAGTCCCCGAGCGCGCCCTGGGGGGCCGGGGATGGCGTGGGCTCGCCGGATGGATGAAGGGCCAAATCCGGACGAAAACGAGGAACCGGGGGCGCGACTGGGCCGAATTTCGCCGTCCGGATGGGAAAAACGTCGCTCGGGGGCCTCGTCGGGGGGACGAGTGGAGATGCTCTAACTTCTGACGAGCGGAGCGAGGCCCGTCGCCGGAGGCTTGGGCCGAAGCGTAGCGTAGTCAGAATTTAGCCCATACGTCGTGCCCTACAGGGACGCTTGCGGGGGTGCAGGGGGCGGCAGCCCCCCGCGGTACGGTACGGATCGTTGGCACCGCCTATATATACATCTTGTAAGCCGCTGGCTAGGGTTTATCATATTATAAGATAAACCACGGCGTTTGTAAACACCTCCCGATATAGTGAAGTTTTGCTGGCTGGCGCCCGTGGTTTTTTCCCCTTCTGTGTTGGAAGGGGTTTTCCACGTTAAATCTTGTGTCCCCTGCGTTTGTTCTTGTTTCGTTCTTCGTTATTTGCTTGTTGCTTTTATAACAAGTGGTATCAGAGCCCGTGTTTCAATCTAGGGTTTTGCGACATGTCTTCCTTGAAGTTCGATCTACCGCAGCTGGATTACACCACGAGATTTTCTCTGTGGCAAGTGAAGATGAGGGCGATACTTACCCAATCTTCTGATCTGGATGAAGCTCTTGATGGTTTTGGCAAGAAAGATGCCAAGACCTGGACCGACGATGAAAAGAGGAAAGACCGTAAGGCTTTTTCATTAATTCAGCTTCATCTATCCAACAATATCTTGCAGGAAGTGCTGGCTGAGAAATCCGCAGCGGCATCGTGGTTGAAACTGGAATCGATCCGCATGTCCAAAGATCTAACCAGTAAGATGCACGTGAAGATGAAGTTGTTCTCGCACAAGCTGCAAGAAGGTGCGTCAATGATGAATCACCTATCGATCTTTAAAGAGATCGTTTCGATTTGCTATCCATGGAGGTAAAATATGATGATGAGGATCTAGCTCTTATACTTGTTAGTCTCGTTGCCTAATTATTTTGCGAATTTTCGAGACACCTTGTTATACGGTCGTGATGAACTAACCCTTGCCGAAGTTTATGAGGCCCTCCAGCAGAGGGAAAAGATGAAATCTATGGTGCGAGCGAGAGGGTTCATCATCTAAGGCAGAAGCACTGCAGGTCCGAGGCAGGACCGAGAACAGAAACAACAACTACAACAACTACAATAGAGATAAGAGCAAGACCGACAGAGGTCGCTCAAAGTCCAAGGGGCGAGATGGTAAGTTCTGCAAGTACTGTAAGAAAACTAGCCACAATATTGATGATTGTTGGAAGTTGCAGAACAAAGAGAAAAGAAACGGTACTTACCAACCGAAAAACAAATCGAGGGTGATGGTAAGGCTGCTGTTGTTTCCAGTGATAATTCTGATGGCGATTGCCTAATTGTGTTTGCTGGTTGTGTTTCTGGTAATGATGAGTGGATCCTTGATTCTGCATGTTCGTTTCATATTTGCTTGTAACAAAGACTGGTTCGGTTCTTATGAGTTTCTGCAGAGTGGAGATGTTGTGCGTATGGGAGATAACAACCCACGTGAGAACGTGGGCATTGGCTCCGTTCAGATCAAGATGCATGATGGCATGACACGCACTCTGACAGATGTGAGACACATACCTGGCATGGCCAGAAATTTGATCTCTCTCAGTACCCTTGATGTTGACGGGTACAAACACTCCGGTTCTCGCGGAGTTCTGAAGGTATCAAAAGGTTCTCTCGTTCACATGATTGGTGATATGGATTCTGCAAAGTTATATGTTCTTAGAGGTAGCACTTTGTCCAGGTATTGCTGCTCTTGTTATTCCCGATGAACCTGGTAAAACTAATCTGTGGCATATGCGTCTTGGACATATGAGTGAACATGGCATGACAGAATTGCACAGGAGAGACCTGCTAGATGGCTGCAATTTGAGTAAGTTTGAGTTATGTGAGCACTGCATTTTTGGTAAGCATAAAAGAGTTAAATTCAATGCTTCCGTTCATACCACTAAAGGGATTTTAGATTATGTACATGCTGATGTGTGGGGACCTTCCCGCAAGACTTCTCTTGGTGGTGCAAATTACATGCTTACTATCATAGATGATTACTCCGGAAAAGTGTGGCCTTTCTTTCCGAAACATAAATCTGATGTGTTTGATGCTTTTAGAAAGTGGAAAGTTATGGTAGAGAAGCAAACGAGAAAGGAAGTTAAATTGCTTCGTGTCGACAATGGCATGGAGTTTTGTTCTACTGTTTTCAATGATTATTGCAGCGACGAAGGCATTGTCAGGCACCACACCATCCCATATACTCCTCAGCAGAATGGTGTGGCGGAGAGGATGAACAGAACCATCATCTCCAAGGCTCGCTGCATGTTGTCTAATGCTGGTATGCATAGACGTTTCTGGGCTGAAGCAGCCTCCACCGCCTGTTACTTGATAAACGGGTCACCTTGTATTCCGCTTGATAAGAAAACTCCTATTGAGGTATGGTTTGGTTCACCTGCTGATTATTCACAGTTGAGAGTTTTCGGTTGCACTGCTTATGCTCATGTTGATAATGGAAAGCTAGAGCCTAGGGCTATTAAGTGTGTGTTTCTTGGTTATGGTTCAGGAGTTAAGGCATACAAGTTATGGAATCCTGAAACTAAGAAAGTTTTGCATAGCAGGAATGTTGTCTTTAATGAGGCTGTTATGTTTTATAAGAGTTCATCTACAGATGTTACTGATGCTGTTGATTTTTCTGATAATTCTGATGATGAACAACAGAGGATTAGCGTGCAGGTGGAGCACGTGGAGGAGAAAGAAAATGATGTTGCTGAAATTGATAACATTGTTGTTCAGCACTCACCACCTGTTTTGCAGCAAACAAATAGTTCCATTGCTGCTGATAGACCGAGGCGTAACAAAGGTCCACGCCCTCGTTTAATTGAAGAATGTAATCTTGTTCATCATGCTTTGAGTTGTGCTGAACAGGTGGAGCATGATACTGAACCTGCTACATATACTGAGGCCGTTGCATCCGTTGACCGTGTGAAGTGGATTTATGCTATGCAACAGGAGATGCAATCGCTTGACAAGAATGGCACATGGGATGTTGTGCCCTTGCCTAAACAAAAGAAGGCTGTCCGCTGTAAGTGGATATTTAAAAGAAAGGAAGGTTTGTCTCCTAATGAGCCTCCGAGGTATAAGGCAAGGTTAGTAGCAAAAGGTTTTAGCCAAATTCCAGGTATTGATTATAATGATGTATTCTCTCCGGTTGTGAAGCATAGTTCCATTCGTGCATTCTTTGGTATTGTGGCTATGCGTGATCTTGAGCTTGAGCAGCTAGATGTAAAGACTGCTTTTCTGCATGGTGAGCTTGAGGAGGAGATATACATGGACCAGCCTGAAGGTTTTATTGTGCCTGGTAAGGAGGATCTTGTTTGCAACTTGAAGAGGTCCCTTTATGGTTTGAAACAGTCTCCAAGACAGTGGTATAAAAGGTTTGATTCGTTTATGCTTGCACATGAGTTTAAGAGATCTAAGTATGATAGTTGTGTTTATATCAAGTTTGTTAATGGATCACCAATATACTTGTTGTTATATGTTGATGATATGTTGATTGCTGCCAAGAGCAAGAAAGAGATCACTACTTTAAAGTCACGAGTTAAGTAGTGAGTTTGAGATGAAGGATCTTGGTGCTTGCTAAGAAAATACTAGGTATGGAAATTACAAGAGACGAGAAAATCTAGTGTGTTATTTCTTAGTCAGCAAAATTACATTCGAGAAAGTTCTTCATCGTTTTAATATGCATGATGCAAAGCCTCGTTAGTACACCAATTGCTTCTCACTTCAAATTGTCGGCATTGCAATGTCCTAGTACCGATGAAGATATTGAGTACATGTCTCGAGTTCCATATTCTAGTGCTCGTTGGTTCTTTGATGTATGCCATGGTTTGTTCTCGTCCTGATTTATCATATGCTATGAGTTTGGTTAGTCGATACCTAGCTGATCCTGGTAAAGAACATTGGAGAGCTGTTCAGTGGATTTTCAGGTACCTTCGTGGCACATCTAAAGCTTGCTTGAAGTTTGGCAAGACCGGTGAGGGACTCGTAGGCTATGTGGATTCAGATTTTGCTGCCGATTTGGATAAGAGAAGATCCCTCACAGGTTATGTGTTCACTCGTTGGTGGATGTGCCGTGAGTTGGAAGGCAACGTTACAATCTGTTGTTGCCCAATCTACGACCGAAGCAGAATATATAGCAATTAATGAAGCTGGTAAAGAGTCTGTTTGGTTGAAAGGTTTGTATGCTGAGCTTTGTGGAGATGATTCTTGCATTAACTTGTTTTCTGACAGTCAAAGTGCAATATACCTTACTAAAGATCAAATGTTCCATGAGAGGACAAAGCACATTGATATCAAGTACCATTATATTCGCGACATTGTTGCTCAAGGTAAACTGAAGGTATGCAAGATAAGTACTCATGATAATCCTGCTGATATGATGACAAAGCCAGTTCCTGTTCCAAGTTTGAGCTTTGCTCAAGCTTGGTTGGTATAACTGTTTAGCCCAAGTGGCTGTTGGCGCCAGCAAGTGTTTTTCCTTTGTTGTTCAGGAGATTGTTGAAGTTCATGCTACAAGATGGAATTTGTCTCAAGGTGGAGTTTGTTGTATTGTGATCCAAATTCATATACTAAAGGGAGGCTAACTTCGACGAGCGGAGCGAGGCCCCCGCGATACGGTACGGATCGTTGGCACCGCCTATATATACATCTTGTAAGCCGCCGGCTAGGGTTTATCAGATTATAAGATAACCCACGGCGTTTGTAAACACCTCCCGATATAGTGAAGTTTTGCTGGCTGGCGCCCGTGGTTTTTCCCCTTCTGTGTTGGAAGGGGTTTTCCACGTTAAATCTTGTGTCCCCTGCGTGTGTTCTTGTTTCGTTCTTCGTTATTTGCTTGTCGCTTTTATAACATCCACCACGTTGCCGTACTTGTCGATGCGGTTCGTCTTGACGCCGTCCTCGTCCGGGCCGGTGAAGGCGGGAGGTGGAAGAGGGTGGTCGAGGAGGTGACCCTTGCGGTCGGGCGCGACGAGGACGCGCGGCACGAGGGAGCAGTCGGCGAGGTCTCCGACGCGTGGAGGGAGCGGGCGGCCGAGGAGGTGGCCCTTGTCGCCTGAACCGTGGAGGACGCGCAGCGGGACGTAGCTGTCGGTGAGGTCTCCGACGAGCGGAGGGAGCGGGCAGTCGAGGAGGTGGTCCTTGTCGTCGGGCGCGACGAGGACGCGCAGCGCGAGAGAGCGGTCGGTGAGGTCGCCGACTCATGGAGGGAGCGGGTGGTCGACGAGGTGGCCCTTGCCGTCGGGCGCGGCGAGGGCGCGCAGCGGGAGGGAGAGGTACGTGAGGTCTCCGCCGATGGGCGGTGGGAGAGGGCGGTGGAGCTGTGGCTCACCGTCGTCGTCGGGCGCGACGAAGGCGCGCAGCGGGAGGGAGAGGTCGGTGACGTCTCCGCCGATGCGCGGCGGGAGAGGGCGGTGGAGCTGCTCCTCGCCGTCGTCGTCGTCGCTGAGGTTGCCCCACCGGGCTCCCTCCCTCCCGGTCTTCCGGTTCTCCGAGCCCATGCTAGCCAGGATCTGGTGGTGCGTGCGCTACGCTAGGGGTTTGCGAGAGCTTAGTTGAAAGGGCGTCGTTGTGGTGACCCGGCATACCACTGCATGGTGTAGTATGCAAGTCTGATATAACACCAATGAAACACTGTTCCACTAATATTATATCGCTCAGAGTGGTACAACAGAAACATATGCAGGTCCAAGGCATGTCTATAGAATTACAACATTGACTTTGTTACATAAGATCATCACAGCCTCCTACTTTACAATGAGGTAAATCTGCACATAAACTCCAGAAGAACGACTCGTAGTCTAATCCTATCACGAACTCTATTTGTAGAGTATTTAACTAGCCATAGGGCTAAGAATAGATTCTAGCTAAGTAGGAGCTAGGTATAGGAAGCTAGTTTCTTTCTATGGCTAATCGAGGTTTTCTCCTTATTGGATGTGGTATCTGACTCCTCTGACAGGGTCCTGTCTCTTGAAGTAGTTGTTGACTCCTTGGTCTTCAAGTTGCACTGTAGATCCTCCTTCGATGCCTCCATATCTAAGCAGGGGATTTAAGAGTGGGATGAGTACGAGCGTACTCAACAAGTTCATTATAGGAAAGAGGTGTTTAGTGCACTAGCTACAACATTAGACCAGAAAGTCTAATACCAATGCAAGTTTTCATAACCATTTCTTCAATAGGTTGCTTTTATTTAGAAGAACTATGTCCGTCAGCCTTCACCGGTTTACTAGAACTTCATGGAGCTCCTTTCCGGCAGCGTTCGCAGTTCCATATCCCGGAACGGGGAGTGACGGAGTCACGGTTCTTTACACTCTGCGAGAGGTGTGTTGCTTTACCCATAAGAGATCTTAACCTTGGTGCCAACCGGGTGATCTTCCCGTCCACACTTCCTATGGTGTGAGGCCCGGTATAAGGTCATAGTCAATCATATTCCTCCGCTACCTCGCACACCCACCCTTTGTTGCAAACCCCGACCCTGGGTCCTCGCCGGTCCCATTATTCCCGTAATTTCAGGGTGGACCCCGACCACGACAACGATTCACGGGCTCTACCATAAACTCCTTCGCCGGCAGCTGCAACCCATCATAGACCACATTACCGTGGGGAATTAGAATGGGATCCCCACCCTCCGGTTGTTCCGCAAGACACAAGCGCTACGGTAAGCATTGCATTACCGTGGGGAATTAGAATGGGATCCCCACCCTCCGGTTGTTCCGCCAGATACAACTGCTACGGTAAGCGCATCCGTTGATGTACAAGAGGTGGAAATACAATTGACTATTCCATCCCACTCCAGATCTTATGGTTAACACGGGTATTACGGCACAAGAATCACTGGCGACATTTGTTGTTTAATCCTAGATGGATATAAACCCTTGCAATGGAACCTCCACCATATCAACACAATCCATGGTTCCATTGCCCACCACATAGTCATATTCATAGTTATGAAAATAGTGGTTTTGGTTTTTATGCAATAGTGATAACCATAGTACTTTGCAAGTAATTTGATAGAAATACTCAAATGACATGAGCAAGTGATGAACTTGCCTTTCTTGGTTGCAAGATTATGCGGGCAAGGCCTTCGATACTGCGAGTAACTCCAAATTCTGAAATAGCATCATCGTCCGGTAAGGACGATGTTTAAAAGATTGGCAAGGATGCAATAATGCATAAAAATGAGATGCAATCGCTCTAAGCGTGACCTAACCCCGATGATTTAGGATTAGTGAGTTGTAATGATTAGTTCAGGGTGTGTTGCACTTTTAGAGTGATTCACAAACAAGGTTCTTATTAGGGTTGAATACTTGGTATCATAAACATGTCTTTGGAATATATCATACTAATAGCATTAATAGCACACAACAATAAGATTTGGTGTAATCCTAACATGTAATGAGTAGTGGTTGGTTTTAGCACTATATGTCATGGTTAATGATTGATTATTATATACTTAAAAAGAATAACTTTTGAAGAACATGTTATTTAATAAAGAACAAGTATAATAATCAGGGTTGTGGAGTTCCATGGGTTATTATGGTTCTAATTGGTTTCTGGAGGGAGTAGTAGATGGATCACAACATAGTTGGATTCATCAAAAGCTAGCATTTGTAAGGTTGAGCTAAGCCTAAGCATCTTAAGTAATTAATTACACATGGGTGCTAACAAGGTTGGTTGTACCTTACTGATAATAGATAGCTAGGGTTTATAGGTCCTATTAGGTAGGGTTGATGAGCACTCTCTATTTATTTCAAAAGAATAACTTTTGAAGAACATACTTCTTAAATAATAAGAAGTATATTAATTAGGGTTTAGGTGGTCTAGGTTTTACTGTTGGTTCTATTAAGTAAGGAATAATTGGTTCCTAAATAGGACGGTTGATAAGTATCCAACACTAGTAGGGTTTAGTGGAATATGGTTAGGTAATGTAAGATAATGTGCATGGTTGCTATTAGGGTTCATCACAATGGTGTGATTCTAAACAGGAATGAATAAGTGTGATGGCTTTGGTAATAGGATCTAGGGTTTACACTAGGTTGACCCTACTTGATTACTTAGGTCTGATGAAGATGAACACATGGGATACCCATATATTAGTGATAGGTCTTCTACATTTTATGTGTCCAAGACAAGTATTTAGTTGCTACTATGGTTCTACGATTTGATAGTAGGTACCATGATCACATGCTCTAACCTAGGGTTTAGGTTAGAAGCATTTTAGGGTTCACATGTAATAATGGTACTAGGGTTCCTAATTAATTTAGGTTTTTAGGTTTCACATGAAATGATAGGGTTGTAATATCATTCCATATGGAATTAGGGTTTGCTATTAACCATATAGTTCTATGATTAATAACTTCATTATAAAGTTGAAGTTATTAGTAACTTGAAAATAAAAAATAATATTGGATCTGGCTTTTTATTATTTTTAAATAATTTACTAATTAGGGTAATTATTAATTAGGGTTTAAATTCTTCTAATAAGGATTTAACAAATTGACAAATAAAGAAAATTAGCTTTAATGTTTTCTTTATTTATTTACTGGTTTTTTATTTAATTTGGAAAGTTTTCCTAATTATTAAATTTTAATTGAATTTAGAATGGATAAATAGGGCTTAAATAACAAGTATCAAATAATTGAATTTTTATTAAAAATAAAAATTTCATTTTATATTTTTATTGGGTAGAGCTTATCTTTATAAGAATTTTGATATCTCATATATATTTTTCGGACTTAAATTGAATTTTCTATAATTATTTGAAGTTGCAGTAATTATTCAATTTAAATTTAAAACAGAAAATGACTAAGTGTACCCGGCCAGGGCTACCCACAGCCACTGGCTAGTGGGGTCTAGACAACGTCAGCAGCCACATGGCGATGACGTGGCTAGGGAAGCTCCCTGCCGGCGGTTTGCCGGCGACGGCACCGCCGTTCCTGGGCTCGAGCGGACGGGACTCTCATATCACCAGAACGAGCACGACGTGGTGAGCATAATGGTACCAGCGTCGCCCCTATTAGGTCGCCGGAGCAAGGCCGGCGGCGTGGTTCCGCGGCTGAGGGCACGGGTGAACGACACGGCGTCTCTACGATGCATAATTGAACGAGGCGGGCATGCTATGAGCTTCAGCGGCTCACCAGGGTTACGCATGGATTGACGGCGTGGTCAGGGATGGCCTGAGTCGCCGGAATCGACACCTCCGGCCGACGGAAATGGCGAGCTCGGTGAGGGCGTTGCAGGACGCTTCGGCTCAATTCCTTTTGCACCGTGAACATGTCGAGGACGGCGGAGACGATGGTGGCTACGGCTTGGCCAGGGGAGGTCTCCACCGGCGGCGATTGAAGATGGCCGGCTAGTTAGGGTTTCGGGCATGGGGAAAAATTGAGACGAGGAGAGGGAAAACGGTGCTAGGGTTCGTCCAGGGGCCTTTTATACCGTGCTTGGGGTGCGCCTCGTCACGAGTTCGAGGAAGGAGGAGGCGCCGGCGCCGAGAAGAAAAGGGGCACGGCGTCGTGCTGTCCACCACGCGAGGAAGACGATGAGGACGACGCCTCCAGATCTTTTTTAGATGAAGGGGTAAGTGGGCTGGGCCAGGCCGGGGTTTGGGCTGTGCTGATGAACTGCTAGTGGGCTTCCACGGCCAAGTTAGGTCTGGTAAGGTTTTTCTCTTTTATCTCTTTCTGTTTTTATTTCCTGTTTTTTTATATTTTCAATTTGAATTCATATTTGAATCCAATACTGTTTGCAATTATTTCAATTATGTTGTTTTAACCAAAATTTAGTTTCCTGACTACTATTTCCTCAATTCTACTTGGACAATTCATTTTGGATGAGATTATATTACATACTTATGAATAATAATTAATCACAAATTTTATATGTTCCCTTTAATTCTCTTTTTACTATGCAATCAATTCTGTTTAGAATTATGAGAGTGGATACTGTCATCTCAAAGTTTTTCAGAGCTTGTTATTATGTCTTGGTTTCCATTTGAGGAATTAATCACTTGCATATTATCTCATGTGAGCAACATTTTATTAAGGTTTTGTAAGATTGATGATAGTCCATATTAAAACTAACATTAGTGTTATGGTCTCTTAATCCTTTGAAATACCTAGAGTAAATATTACCCTCCTCAAGAGTGGGTCTTAATTAGATAGGTAGGTAATTGATAATCACCCTTATGGTCTTATTTATAAGGTGTAACACAAGGGGTTTTCTCAGGTTTAATAAGTGAAGCATAAGATTTCATTAATATGCCATACTATGGTTCTAATGATATTTACATAATGGCCATGGGTTCGATTCTCAATTATGGCCTAGGGTTTATTTGTGATCACCCAAGTGATACTCAACTAGGGTTGAGATTTAATTCTAGGGTGTAGATATGGGATGACACCATAGTGTATTGGCTAAGGTTTAATCTCCCCTAACCATGGTAATATGGTTACTTGCTTCATATTTTATGTGCTTCTTTAATCACTAAGGATTTGAGAGTTGGTTTTATCTTCTACCCATTAACTTCTTTTAGTATCCTCAATTAATCATTGAAATACTACAATGGTTATAGTTCTTTTTATAGTTAACTTTGGTCATATGGATGGATGGTTTCTCACCCTATAAAGTATAGAGTATGACTCTAAAGGTTTTCTTGTGGTTCTTAAGTGAAGAATAGGTGGAATGTAAATGTGGTAGGATTCTACTTATGATCACCAAGTGGTTCACAAGTAAAGGTTGGGATATAAGTCTAGGGTTGCTTACTAGTTACCTCCCTATGATTTCATGTGGTGAATGATATCTACTTATCCTATTAGGGTTTAACTTATCCTCACATACCTCAAGAGCATGATCATGGATTAGGCATGATCAAATTGTTCTTAATATCTCTACCTCAAGTTCTTAAGGTTTATGGTCATCACTCAATTTATAATGATCAAGGTTTTGCTTCCTAAGGGATCTCTCATTAAATGGGTTTCTCACTTCCATGATCAAGCATTGTCTTGATGAGCTAGGGTATAGTACTTATATTTCACTTTCTAGGCAATGTGAGTTAGGGAAATTTCGACATGATCTCTTTTGTAGCTTGTTACTTTGGGGAATGATTGCATATGATATGTGTTAAACATTTAACTAAAAACATCACATAATATAAACAATGAATTTAAAATTCAAACACAAGATATAAAATTCAAATCACTTTGAATTTCAAAGTGAATATCAAATAATATTTCATCAGGAATATAAGTATTACATAATACAAAGCTCATAAACCAAAACTTGAGCTTTATTGATATACAACACAATTACAAAGTCTTTACAATATTCTTGATACAAGAATTGAGATGTAATGATCAGAATAGAAAAGAAAAGGAAAATTACAAGTTCAATTCTAAACTAAACCTAAACTAAGTGTCTTGAGGATGATCTTCTGGCCGTAGCATTATTCAAACCTGCAAAATAAAACAGAGAACAAGAACTAGCCAGAATATAAGTGTTAACACAAGATTCAGTTTGGACAGTTAGCAAAAATAACACAAGATTCAGTTTGGACAGTGCAAACTGTCACAACACACTTGTGCTTGTCCAAAATCCTGGACAGCACAAGATAAACATAGGCAGACCAGCACTGAGCAAGCCACATTGGGCTCAAGTTTCACCATATGAAGGCTATTGCTAGGCAAGCAACAGCAAGGCAATGCAAGGGGTGAGTCATAAAGTGAATGAGCTTGTGTGTCATGGCCAGGGAAGAAGTAGAGGCCATATAAATAGCACACAAACCCTAGAACCATGACAATCGACCACATTTGCAAATCACCAGGTAAGGGTGAAGCAAGAACAAGCATCAGTTCATCCAGTTCATAACCAAGAACAAGAAACAAACACAACCAACTTAGCCACCAGGAATCATGGTGACCTGACAAGATCAACCAGATACTGGAGGTGAAGGGCTGTGCATAGAAACCCCAAGTCTGCATCAACCAAATATTTCACCCTAGGAGCTGGAACAAGGTATACCAAGTTCCTGGACAGATCCAATGGATCTGATCCATCATATGCATGAGATAAGCATGGGAATGAGCAGATGCTCATATGGGTAGATCATCACTTGGTTTTCACCAAGGATTACTGCCAGTCAAAAGCTACTAAAAATAGAAAGTATCTAGGTACAGATCTTGTACACAGAAACTAGCACATATGCACAGATGCACACACTAGCCAGCTCAGATGCACAGATAGCACCAGTAGATGGCAAGGATTAGCAGCTAAGACTACACAGTAAATCCTAAGCTATGAACCATCAGTAAACCCTAGATATTCATCAGGCAAGAATATTGGCATTCATCTCAAGGATGATTCCCAAATATACAAGCAAAGGTTGAGTAGCCACAAGATCCAACTAATTAGGTGAGCAACCAATCAGTAGCAAGGCCACTGAGGTCACATCATCCTTAGCATCAATTAAAATGAAGCCAAACATAGCCCATCATTATCCAGAAATGGATTCAGGTTCAATTGCTTGCTAAACACTCATGAATAGCCAAATCATTTGCAAGCAAATCATTTAAATCATTACTGCACAAGCAGTTCATCATAATTTAATTAATACAAGCATGAATTTATCACAAGATCCATGCTTAGCACTGACAGTAGCACACTATTAAGCAACACAATTTAATCACTGCATCATAACCACTGGAGCAAGTCCAGTAGCTTGAGTAAGCAACAACATAGTGATGCTTGAGCATCAGCATCACAAGGAACTTGAATCACTTAGCCACAGTATTAGCCAGTAAGCTATCACTGACAATTGAATTGATCAAATGGATCAATTATAGCAAGCCAAGCTACACAGGGAGGTTAGCCAACAAGCAAGGAATGATCCAATGGATCATTGGCTTGCATAGGAAGCACTGAAGCATACCACAGGCACCACTGGCACACACACAAGTGTCACTGATGCATCACAAATACACCTAGACAAGCAAGCATGATATACCAGTAAGCACAAGCAAGCCATAATCAAGCATAGCATGGCATAGCTAGTTTTTGAGCAAGCACAGTAGAGCATGGCAAGTACAGAGCATGCTAGGAGCGACGAGAGAAGCAAGCACGAGCATGAATAGCAAGCAAAGCAGCATGTGCCAGTACCAGTAAATGGTAATTGGGTCATGAGCTTGCAGTAAACAGAAGCACAGGCAAATTGCGCAGCAATAGCATGGCTCTGCGTGATCACAGGACCACCAGAGAGCAACAGAGCATGAGGAGGAAGAAGAACAGTAACAAGGGGAGGCGCACATATATGGAGAAGAGGAAGAGGAAGTGCAGCAACTTACTTGCGCTCGGAAGCGAAGCTAGGGCATGGCGAGGCGGTGCTCGCGCGGCCCTAACAGCTGCGAGTGCAGGGTAGGCGCCGACGTTACGCCGGCGAACCCAAACACGAACCCAGCACCACCGTAGCAGAAGCACCTGAGGCGACGGCACGAGTACTGCGAGCAGCAACCGCGCCAGGTCAACCCCAGGAACGCACCCATCGTCGGCGAAGACGAGAACTCGCCGGAGTTCGTCGAGGCGATTCTTCCCGAGATCCAACACGGAGGCGATTCGCCAGGAGAGGAAGAGAAGGGGAAAACTACGCGGATAGATCGATAGATCTGCACGCGGCGGTTCTAGATCGGTAGGTGGCTACGGCGGAGGAGCACGGCGATGGCCGGAGCGAGGCGGCGGCCATGGCGGCGACGCCATCGCCAGGGCGTCGCAGAGAAGCTAGGGTTAGAGACGAAAAGCGAGAGAGGGCCGAGTGAGTGAGAGAGGTGGGCCGTTCGGCACTACCGAACAGCTATGGGGCAAGCCTTAGTGGGCTGTCCCATGGGCTTAGGTTATTGGGCTGGGCCCAATAAGGTCCAGGGGGGTATTTTAGTCTTTTAACATTTAATAAAAGGCCAAAACTTTACCAAATTTTAATAAATCAAATACAACTCTAAAAATCCATTAAAAATTGGATTAATGAATGAAAAATAAATCTTAACAAAAATAAAATATGAAATGGAATTTATGAAACAAATTCAAAATTATGAATTTCAAGAATTTAAATAATAACTTGAAATTTAAAATTATTATTTCCTTGTAATTAAAATTCAAGGAAAAATCTCAAATAAGTTCAAATACTTATTTTCAAACATTTCAAAATGAAATTCTAATATTCCAAGTCATTTCTATTGAAAAGGGTATTTTTCCAAGAAAAAAATACTATATTTCTTTTTATTCCAAAAACTATAGAGGTAACTCTATAATTTCAAATTGTTTTTGGAATGATTAAGAGAATCATCAAGTAAAATAGTTTTATTTTGAATTGTTGTACTTTGTGTGAATTACAATGATTAATACTTTTAAATCAATTGTAAATTACTGTCAAAGACATAAATCTTAAACGCAACCCTAAATTGATATAACTCAGCGGGGTAAAGGGATCCAACATAAAATAATACATTCATGATTGCATTATTTGGATTTTATAACATTGTCCTTACCGGACAATGATGCTTCTTACAGAACCCGAGGTCCAGGTTCCATCAAGCTGCATTGAACTGCACTATCTCGCAGGTCCACGAGCAAGTTCACCCTTGCTCATGTCAACTTGAGTATTTTCTACTACTTTAATGCAAAGCTATATACTTATCATTCCCGCATCGCAAATAAAATGTTACTTTCCAACTATGAATATGACTATGTGGTCGGCAATGGAACCATGGTATGTGTTGATATGGTGGAGGTTCCATTGCAATGGGTTATATCACCCTAGGATTAATTCCCAATGCCGTCCGGTGATTCTAGCGCCGTACAAACCGCGTTGACCATGAGATCTATAATGGCTGCGGGAAGCCAGCCGTATCTTTTCCCTTACGCACGCCAACGGATTGGTAGAGCCGGCGGGGTGTTGGAGGCACTTGCCGTAGGTTGGGATAGCCTTTTAAATCCCCATCCATTAGTGATGATGGCTCTACGATCTATGAAGGATTGTCCGGAGTACACCGTGAGTAAAGCCGTATTATCGGGGGAAGTGTACTGGGGGTGTACGGTTGGACAAAAGGGTGGGTTTGCAGTCGCGGAGAAGGCGGTGTGGGCTTGGATCTTTATACCTGGCCTCACACCAAAGGAAGTGTGAACGGGGGCAAGTCCTCGCGGATGGCAAAAAGGGTGAGATCTCTTGTGGGAAAAGTAACGCACCTCTGCGAGTGTATCAAATTGTGGCTGTCAATCCTTGTTCGGGAAGGGAGCTGCGAACGCGGCGGGAAAGGAACTCCACGAAGTTCTAATCAACCTGTGAAGACTGACGGGCATAGTTTTCATAATAAAAGCATCCTTTTGAAGAAATGATTGCAAAACATGCATTGACCGGCGATTTCCTGATCAATGGTCGTAGCTAGTGCATCAAACACCTTTTACTCTTTTAGAACTTGCTGAGTACCCCTGTACTCACTTTCTTTCGACACCCTTGCTAGACTGTGATACGGAAGTGGAGGCCATTAACGATGGAGCACCAGAAGGAAGTTACGAGCTGGTCTACGAAGAACCTGATCTTACCGGCGGAGTGGAAGGCGTAGACTATGGGATAGTCTACGGACCAGACGACACGGAGGTGGAGGAGTAGTGACATACCTTAGCATCATAGAGCCGAGCAACGTAGAACTTACCTAAATAAGTTGTTGAGCTCTCTTTAGATTTGTTATGAGTTGTAATCGTACTTAAGTAGTATCTTAGGGTGTTCTCATAGGACCTGTGAGAATACCAACTTGTTAAGACAAATGTTTGTAATAAAGTATTGAGTGTTATGACCTGCAATGTTTCTGTTGTACCACTCTGAGGGATATGGAAAATTGTGAAGAAGTCCCTTCACAAAGATCATATCAACGACTTGTATACTACAACATGCAGTGGTATGCTGGGTCACCGCATGTTGACTCAAGTGTGTCAGGATTATTCACAAGTGAATATCCATCTCAAGTCATAAGAAGTATTTGGTTTATCTAAAACAACTTCCTATAGACACTACCAATCCTATAGGTCTCCTTTAAAGGGTTTTAATCCTAGGTCAAAGCATTTGCTCTTATACCAACTGTGGTGACCCGGCATACCACTGCATGGTGTAGTATGCAAGTCTGATATAAAACCAATGAAACACCGTTCCACTAATATTATATCGCTCAGAGTGGTACAACAGAAACATATGCGGGTCCAAGGCATGTCTATAGAATTACAACATTGACTCTGTTACATAAGATCATCACAGCCTCCTACTTTACAATGAGGTAAATCTGCACATAAACTCCAGAAGAACGACTCGTAGTCTAATCCTATCACGAACTCTATTTGTAGAGTATTTAACTAGCTATAGGGCTAAGAATAGATTCTAGCTAAGTAGGAGCTAGGTATAGGAAGCTAGTTTCTTTCTATGGCTAATCGAGGTTTTCTCCTTGTTGGATGTGGTATCTGACTCCTCTGACAGGGTCCTGTCTCTTGAAGTAGTTGTTGACTCCTTGGTCTTCAAGTTGCACTGTAGATCCTCCTTCGATGCCTCCATATCTACGCAGGGGATTTAAGAGTGGGATGAGTACGAGCGTACTCAACAAGTTCATTATAGGAAAGAGGTGTTTAATGCACTAGCTACAACATTAGACCAGAAAGTCTAATACCAATGCAAGTTTTCATAACCATTTCTTCAAAAGGTTGCTTTTATTTAGAAGAACTATGTCCGTCAGCCTTCACCGGTTTACTAGAACTTCATGGAGCTCCTTTCCGGCGGTGTTCGCAGTTCCATATCCCGGAACAGGGAGTGACAGGTCACGGTTCTTTACACTCTGCCGAGGTGTGTTGCTTTACCCATAAGAGATCTTAACCTTGGTGCCAACCGGGTGATCTTCCCGTCCACACTTCCTATGGTGTGAGGCCCGGTATAAGGTCATAGTCAATCATATTCCTCCGCTACCTCGCACACCCACCCTTTGTTGCAAACCCCGACCCTGGGTCCTCGCCGGTCCTATTATTCCCGTAATTTCAGGGTGGACCCCGACCACGACAACAGTTCTGGGCTCTACCATAAACTCCTTCGCTGGCAGCTACAACCCATCATAGACCACATTACCGTGGGGAATTAGAATGGGATCCCCACCCTCCGGTTGTTCCGCAAGACACAACTGCTACGGTAAGCATTGCATTACCGTGGGGAATTAGAATGGGATCCCCACCCTCCGGTTGTTCCGCCAGATACAACTGCTACGGTAAGCGCATCCGTTGATGTACAAGAGGTGGAAATACAATTGACTATTCCGTCCCACTCCAGATCTTATGGTTAACACGGGTATTACGGCACAAGAATCACTGGCGACATTTGTTGTTTAATCCTAGATGGATATAAACCCTTGCAATGGAACCTCCACCATATCAACACAATCCATGGTTCCATTGCCCACCACATAGTCATATACATAGTTATGAAAATAGTGGTTTTGGTTTTTATGCAATAGTGATAACCATAGTACTTTGCAAGTAATTTGATAGAAATACTCAAATGACATGAGCAAGTGATGAACTTGCCTTTCTTGGCTGCAAGATTATGCGGGCAAGGCCTTCGATACTGCGATAACTCCAAATTCTGAAATAGCATCATCGTCCGGTAAGGACGATGTTTAAAAGATTGGCAAGGATGCAATAATGCATAAAAATGAGATGCAATCACTCTAAGCGTGACCTAACCCCGATGATTTAGGATTAGTGAGTTGTAATGATTAGTTCAGGGTGTGTTGCACTTTTAGAGTGATTCACAAACAAGGTTCTTATTAGGGTTGAATACTTGGTATCATAAACATGTGCTGGAATATATCATACTAATAGCATTAATAGCACACAACAATAAGATTTGGTGTAATCCTAACATGTAATGAGTAGTGGTTGGTTTTAGCACTATATGTCATGGTTAATGATTGATTATTATATACTTAAAAAGAATAACTTTTGAAGAACATGTTATTTAATAAAGAACAAGTATAATAATCAGGGTTGTGGAGTTCCATGGGTTATTATGGTTCTAATTGGTTTACGGAGGGAGTAGTAGATGGATCACAACATAGTTGGATTCATCAAAAGCTAGCATTTGTAAGGTTGAGCTAAGCCTAAGCATCTTAAGTAATTAATTACACATGGGTGCTAACAAGGTTGGTTGTACCTTACTGATAATAGATAGCTAGGGTTTATAGGTCCTATTAGGTAGGGTTGATGAGCACTCTCTATTTATTTCAAAAGAATAACTTTTGAAGAACATACTTCTTAAATAATAAGAAGTATATTAATTAGGGTTTAGGTGGTCTAGGTTCTACTGTTGGTTCTATTAAGTAAGGAATAATTGGTTCCTAAATAGGACGGTTGATAAGTATCCAACACTAGTAGGGTTTAGTGGAATATGGTTAGGTAATGTAAGATAATGTGCATGGTTGCTATTAGGGTTCATCACAATGGTGTGATGCTAAACAAGAATGAATAAGTGTGATGTCTTTGGTAATAGGATCTAGGGTTCACACTAGGTTGACCCTACTTGATTACTTAGGTCCGATGAAGATGAACACATGGGATACCCATATATTAGTGATAGGTCTTCTACATTTTATGTGGCCAAGACAAGTATTTAGTTGCTACTATGGTTCTACGATTTGATAGTAGGTACCATGATCACATGCTCTAACCTAGGGTTTAGGTTAGAAGCAATTTAGGGTTCACATGTAATAATGGTACTAGGGTTCCTAATTAATTTAGGATTTTAGGTTTCACATGAAATGATAGGGTTGTAATATCATTCCATATGGAATTAGGGTTTGCTATTAACCATATAGTTCTATGATTAATAACTTCATTATAAAGTTGAAGTTATTAGTAACTTGAAAATAAAAAATAATATTGGATCTGGCTTTTTATTATTTTTAAATAATTTACTAATTAGGGTAATTATTAATTAGGGTTTAAATTCTTCTAATAAGGATTTAACAAATTGACAAATAAAGAAAATTAGCTTTAATGTTTTCTTTATTTATTTACTGGTTTTTTATTTAATTTGGAAAGTTTTCCTAATTATTAATTTTTAATTGAATTTAGAATGGATAAATAGGGCTTAAATAACAAGTATCAAATAATTGAATTTTTATTAAAAATAAAAATTTCATTTTATATTTTTATTGGGTAGAGCTTATCTTTATAAGAATTTTGATATCTCATATATATTTTTCGGACTTAAACTGATTTTTCTATAATTATTTGAAGTTGCAGTAATTATTCAATTTAAATTTAAAACAGAAAATGACTAAGTGTACCCGGCCAGGGCTACCCACATCCACTGGCTAGTGGGGTCTAGACCACTTCAGCAGCCACGTGGCGATGACGTGGCTAGGGAAGCTCCCTGCCGGCGGTTTGCCGGCGACGGCGCCGCCGTTCCTGGGCTCGAGCGGACGGGACTCTCATATCACAAGAACGAGCACGACGTGGTGAGCATAATGGTACTAGCGCCGCCCCTATTAGGTCGCCGGAGCAAGGCCGGCGGCGTGGTTCCGCGGCGGAGGGCACGGGTGAACGACGCGGCGTCTCTACGGTGCATAATTGAACGAGGCGGGCATGCTATGAGCTTCAGCGGCTCACCAGGGTTACGCAGGGCTTGACGGCGTGGTCAGGGATGGCCTGAGTCGCCGGAATCGACACCTCCGGCCGACGGAAATGGCGAGCTCGGTGAGGGCATTGCAGGACGCTTCGGCTCAATTCCTTTTGCACCGTGAACATGTCGAGGACGGCGGAGACGATGGTGGCTACGGCTTGGCCAGGGGAGGTCTCCACCGGCGGCGATTGAAGATGGCCGGCTAGTTAGGGTTTCGGGCATGGGGAAAAATTGAGACGAGGAGAGGGAAAACGGTGCTAGGGTTCGTCCAGGGGCCTTTTATACCGTGCTTGGGGTGCGCCTCGTCACGAATTCGAGGAAGGAGGAGGCGCCAGCGCTGAGAAGAAAAGGGGCACGGCGTCGTGCTGTCCACCACGCGAGGAAGACAATGAGGACGACGCCTCCAGATCTTTTTTAGACGAAGGGGTAAGTGGGCTGGGCCAGGCCGGGGTTTGGGCCGTGCTGATGAACTGCTAGTGGGCTGCCACGGCCAAGTTAGGTCTGGTAAGGTTTTTCTCTTTTATCTCTTTCTGTTTTTATTTCCTGTTTTTTTATATTTTCAATTTGAATTCATATTTGAATCCAATACTGTTTGCAATTATTTCAATTATGTTGTTTTAATCAAAATTTAGTTTCCTGACTACTATTTCCCCAATTCTACTTGGACAATTCATTTTGGATGAGATTATATTACATACTTATGAATAATAATTAATCACAAATTTTATATGTTCCCTTTAATTCTCTTTTTACTATGCAATCAATTCTGTTTAGAATTATGAGAGTGGATACTGTCGTCTCAAAGTTTTTCAGAGCTTGTTATTATGTCTTGGTTTCCATTTGAGGAATTAATCACTTGCATATTATCTCATGTGAGCAACATTTTATTAAGGTTTTGTAAGATTGATGATAGTCCATATTAAAACTAACATTAGTGTTATGGTCTCTTAATCCTTTGAAATACCTAGATTAAATATTACCCTCCTCAAGAGTGGGTCTTAATTAGATAGTTAGGTAATTGATAATCACCCTTATGGTCTTATTTATAAGGTGTAACACAAGGGGTTTTCTCAGGTTTAATAAGTGAAGCATAAGATTTCATTAATATGCCATACTAGGGTTCTAACGATATTTACATAATGGCCATGGGTTTGATTCTCAATTATGGCCTAGGGTTTATTTGTGATCACCTAAGTGATACTCAACTAGGGTTGAGATTTAATTCTAGGGTGTAGATATGGGATGACACCATAGTGTATTGGGTAAGGTTTAATCTCCCCTAACCATGGTAATATGGTTACTTGCTTCATATTTTATGTGCTTCTTTAATCACTAAGGATTTGAGAGTTGGTTTTATCTTCTACCCATTAACTTCTTTTAATATCCTCAATTAATCATTGAAATACTACAATGGTTATAGTTGTTTTTATAGTTAACTTTGGTCATATGGATGGATGGTTTCTCACCCTATAAAGTATAGAGTTTGACTCTAAAGGTTTTCTTGTGGTTCTTAAGTGAAGAATAGGTGGAATGTAAATGTGGTAGGATTCTACTTATGATCACCAAGTGGTTCACAAGTAAAGGTTGGGATATAAGTCTAGGGTTGCTTACTAGTTACCTCCCTATGATTTCATGTGGTGAATGATATCTACTTATCCTATTAGGGTTTAACTTATCCTCACATACCTCAAGAGCATGATCATGGATTAGGCATGATCAACTTGTTCTTAATATCTCTACCTCAAGTTCTTAAGGTTTATGGTCATCACTCAATTTATAATGATCAAGGTTTTGCTTCCTAAGGGATCTCTCATTAAATGGGTTTCTCACTTCCATGATCAAGCATTGTCTTGATGAGCTAGGGTATAGTACTTATATTTCACTTTCTAGGCTGGGCTTACTATGGTTGCCTCTAAAGTTTATATCCCAGGAGAATACCTGAAATATTCTGTTAGGGTTGTACTAAAACAATGATGATATAATCATCAGGTATATGGATAGTTCTCTCCCTCCAATTTCAAGTGCTGCCTCAACTAACTTGGGTGTAACACCAAAGCTTGAGCTCTCTTTCATAGGAACAGTTATTCTAGGGTTTAGGGTGTACTCACAATATCTCAATAGGTATCAAGTCTAAAACTCCACTTGGCTATCTTGGTTGAATTAATCTCTTCCTTACTTTATCAATTCATGGATATGGTATTATTTCATGTGATATTAGGTTATCTCACCACTCCAAGGGAAATGGTTTACAACCTAATACTTTAGTTCAAAGATTGTCCTTTATTCATTAATAGGTAAAGCTAGAATTGGTATGAGTGGTCTCTCTCTCATTTGGGAAGGACTTCAATAATACTCTAGGGTTCCTCTTGAAGATGATGATTAGAATACTTGGATGTATATCCAAGGTTTAGCTCAAGGTTTGTTATTGCTTTTCTAATAATTATTATAGAACTCTCACCTCTCTAGGTTTGATGTATAATAATATGGAATGAAGAAGAATATATACTTCTTGAGTGAATCTCCTGGTTATAATCTAATGTTGAAGTGGAATGAATACCATGAGGTTTCATGGTAGGATCATGGATTAGTTTTAAGACATGGAGAAGATAATCAAGAATGGTTTCTCCATTTATTGTTACTTGATTTCCAAATAGATGTATGTTCATATGTTATGGTAAGGATTACCATATTATAATCTTTTATAAGATCAAGCATTTGATCATTGAGTAAAGTGTTGTTGTGTTGATTATTAGTTCCATTTGATCTAACCCCTTAGATCAAATCATCTCTACCAAAACAAGGTTTTAACAAAGTCACATTGAGGTTTATAGCGCTTGTCTTGATGAGCTACTTCAATTCCACCAAGGTCAAGTGAAACTTCTGTTACTGTGACTGTTTTACTTTAAAGCGCGAAAATTCCCCAGATTTTCTATGCATGAATGCAATGCATACATCTGTTTCCTCTATATTTGTAACCCCAATACCTGGGATATTACAGTCGTCTTTGTCTATGGACCCGTGGAGGCGGTTATCTTGGTGGCGAGGGTCCTTTTATTGCTGCGAGACGGCGAGAAATCGGATAAATGTTGGAAACAAACTGGGGAATGGTCGAACTGAGAACGGATGAGTTTTATTTTGGGCCGGGCCGGGCTTATTTCGCTTCTTACCAACTAGAGAAATGCTTACAGGACGACGATCGTCTCTTCGCCAAATTTTTTTTAAAAACCATATTCCCACCGGCGAACATGAGGCGGTTCCATTTTCCTCCCTAGACGGCCGGCGAGCCTGTGGGTTCCCTCTCATTCATCCGCCACTCCGGTGATGGGAGGAGGGGGAACCCCGGGTCTTCGTGTCCGGCCAGTAGATAGGGTTAGGTCTAGATTTTTTGGCAACGCGGCTCTGATGACGACAGCGGCGTTGCAAGGAAATAAAGTCATCCAGTTCCAGTCCCATCTCGGCGACGCCGTTTCCGGCGGTGTCGAGGAGCTCAGAGATAGGTTTGCTTGTCGATCCTCCGGTCCATCGAGGCTAGGTTTGCTTGGCATGGTCAGCGAGGCGGCGGCGACGACCGTGTTGTTGAATAAGGTCCTCCAGCTTCATCCCCATCGTGGTGGCGCGTACTCCGGAGTCGCCAAAAACCCTATGAGATCATCATGTGCAGGAGTTGCTCTGCGTCTGTTGTTCCTGGTGGCGACGACGATGCTCTGGGCAAGGCAGATGTCCTGGTTCAAGGTTTGTGGTATGTGGACCGTGGATCCGATGCTCTCCTCCGACGAGGTTGGACGCAAGCTGCGGATTTGGAGCCTCAGAGGCATGGGGATGATCCCCTACCGACGCGCCACAAGGGAGAAAGCCTCACTGGCCACGGAGGGGAATTTCGTCGACTCTCAAAGCAATTTTGCAATGGTGCTTCTTTGGTTCATAGATGTTGGTCTTCCAGTTTGTCTTCCTGGTTCTCCGACTTTGGAGGAGATGAGCGTTGGGTGAAGAAGGCAGTGTGTGAATTCTTATCATTTGTTATTTCTTCTTCGAAATAGGCTTTCGCCCCGCTATATTAATATAGCAACCACACGATACAAGCATGCTGGGGCCGCAGCACAACCAGGCCCAAAAGAAATAGAAGAGAAAGAAAAAGGAAACAAATGCCGACACCAGTAGCTCGACAAGAACGATGACGACCCCGCAACCGCTGCGTCCTCCGGAGGATTCCCACCACACTCCTAGCACCTCGAACCGCCGCATACCAAAACAGCACCTTCAACAAGGAGAACGACGACGACGCCGCTGCTGTCCGGAGAACTCCTGGGGTTTCCCCCGGTACACGGAAGGAAATGGAGAGGGGGTACATCCGACGCCCTGCAAGAAGGCAAGGCGGCACCCTCAGGCGCCACCGCATCAGAGTCGGATGAGCCGACATGGATTTCTCCCAACCCCCAAAACCACCATCCTGGACGATTCGATGAGCTCCCCCCCAACCTACCGCCCACCAACACACGCCCCCACGGTCTTGAAGTCCTCATCGTTGTCTCGCCGTGGAGGAGGAAGAGGGAGACAGCAGGGCCCGGGGTAGCACACCACTACTGGCGGGAGGGAACAACCTCCGCCGGACGACCACTACCGGCGGTCTTCACGGCAGTCGACCGGACGAAGCAGCAAGGACAAACCAGGCCCCTCCTGGCCCGGCCGAGCCCAACCAGGCCCGTGAAGTCCTCGCCGCCAAGCTGCAGCAGGCCGGCCGTGGCGTCGCCACCACCCTGCCACCGCCGACGAGCCTCTTCCGCCACTAGGGAACAACAAGGTCGGACCAGGGGCCTACGGCCCGCCAAGCCCAGATCGGGCCCAAAAGGGGCCCAGATCTTGGCCGAACGGATGCCGCCGCCACCCCTCCCGACCGCCGCTCCGCCGCCAACAACGGCGCCGCTGCGCCTCCTTCCACCCGACACACGGATCTCACGCCGCCGCATCAGACCACCATAGGCCGAGGTGCACCGCCACGGGCTGCCCTGCGCCGCGCCAGGGCTCCACGCTCGCGGGGAAAGACCGCCCGCCGCCGCCGGCACCGCACAGGCAACGCCCGGCGGCCTGCGCCGGCGGCGGCGCAGAGAGGGAGGGGGAGAACCGGGCTGGGACCGAGCGGCGGCTAGGGTTCGCCCCTGCTCGCCCGCGCGGGGGGCGAGAGGAGCGAGTCGGGTTTTTTTTTTTGTTCGACTCTGATGGAAGAGCTGACTTCTAAGACACGAGATTACATTTATCATTTGTTATTTGGTAGGGATAGGTTGTGCAATTATTTCAGGACATCTAGTTTATTTTAGTAGGATCCTAAGTGTGTGCAGCCTTGTACACCTATTATGTTTCTTTATGAACATGCATCTTCCCCTCAAAAAAACAAAACGAAAGATGGGTTTCGCGAAAGGGCAAAAGCAAGAGGAGAGGATCCTAGGCTGATGCAAAAAAAAAGTTTACAATTCGCGCACGTACACTTCTCTAGCCAGTTGAACGTTGCCAGATGTCTACGTTGATCTAGTACCTAGGAGCTTCGCAGGTGGGAGAAAGCCACTGGTCCAGAGAGGTGGATAACCGGTCATCATTCTGAGGACTCTTTTGATCTATAGGATAGAAAAAATATAGGGATAGAAAAATCATACGACGGATGTCATACCTAGTTAAATCCTATAAGAAGATGAGTTTTCTTTGATTATACGAAAAACATTTCTCATGAAGTATGATCTGATGTTTTTTCCCATAACATTTGCACTACAAGATTCCTATAGAATTAATTTCCATTTGATATGTTTCACGAATCAAATAATTAGAGTAGGAAAATTCCATAAGATTAAAATCCTATAATATTGCTATGCAAATTCTATGAATCAAAGGAGTCCTGACTCTCAACAAGCAAAACGTAAATAAAGCTAAGGACTTGTTTTGTGCTAGAGTTTTACTGAGGATTAGTAGGAATAATTCTCACCAAATTTTATATCCCCACTTATTTTAAATGCATGTTTCGTGCTAGAGTATGAACGAGTTTAATCTCCACTTGTCTCCATTTTTTCTCAAATTTTAGTGTATTTTTTCAATCCTCAATACTCTACCCTACCTAGTGGATTGAGGATGGGGTTTTATGAGTCTTTTTTTGGTTGTGTGCATCCGTACTGCCATTAGAGTGTTGTATTGTTGCAGAAGCTGTATGTAATTGTTATCTTTTGATATTAATGTATTCCTTTTATCAAAAAATAGATATTTCACCCAATACTCTAGAGTATTATCCGTGCTAATCCCTGAAACAATCTAGTACCAAACAAGGCCTAAGTTGGTAGCGACTAGCGAGCAGTGAGACCATAAAAAAGGTTCCTTTCCTCAGTTGTCCTGGACCATTGCTACTATTGGCGGTGTTGATTTGGGCTCTAAAGTGTGTCTCGCTTAGTTTGCACACACAGAGAAAAACACACTCGCGCGCGTGACGCATATATGTGTAGCAGGGGAGAGATCGTCCACGAACAAGAAGAGAAATAACACACAAATGTCTTTTTTTTTTAAACACAAAGGCGACCATCCCAAACTACAGTGGAATCAGAATTATAAGCTAATCTAGCCAATGTGGTAGCACACAAAGCCTCTCTTGGACAATGCATGAAGGAAATATTTCCAGAGCGCTGAGTTATTTGGAAGCACTCAACGAGGATGTCAGTATATGGACTTCAGAGCTCGATCTCACCATTACATCCATTGATAAGTTTCAAACTATCTGACTCAATGATAGTAGGGGTACATCGTACATTTTCTAGTTGGGGAAAATAGAGGGAGCACATGGCAGAAAGGACATAACAGATTATGTACAAGAACAATAAAACATTATCGGCTTGGATGCTGAATTAAATCATAATTCAACCTCCATCCCTACGGGTAAGTGAGGAAAATAATTTCCAAAAATATTCTCATGTGCTACCTCTACGCTTCGTTGAGTTTCTGATTAAGCAGCAGAATTCGCCGTGAATGCACCGCCCTGTAACTTTTTTTGATACCCCATATTTTTCTATGCATCGAGGAAGCAATAAATACAAAATACAATATTTTGTTAGCACACGTCAATGCGGTAGCACACAAAAGACTGAGAAAACTGAAAATTATCATCAAATGTCCCTGTGTACCAAGATATGACTGTCACACGAAAAAGAAAGATACAAAAAGATCATAACAAGTTTAAAATTGATTGAAAAGGGCAGGTGTTCACAACAACACACACCGTAGCATTTGTTTCACCAAACAACGGAAAAGATGTATGACATAATACATAGTTTTGATACACACTTTGAAACACCAACAGAAAAGGATGTCTGACATAGTGTATAGTTTAGACACACGCTTTGAAACATCAACAGATACATAGATAGAAAAGGAACATTTGCTAAAACTGTGCCTCAAAGTCTACATGACATCAAATGAGATGTTCACAAAGCCTCCATCAATGAGAACCAAAATAAGAACATCAAGACCAAACTGCACATCATTTTTGATGTTAAACTCTTCCCGCTCAGACCTAAACAAAGGCCCCAACTCAATGGTGGTTCTTCGAATAATCAAATGAAAGGAGATGACGTGAAGAAACATGCTGAAACATAAAACATGCAAGCATCTTCACTCATTTTAGAGGCAGCCAGGAAAAGAAAAACAAAAAGAATGTGATTGCAAAAAAATGGCAAAGATTTTTTCGATAAGGAAATATATTAATATCGACATATACCAATTACACGCAGCCTCTGCAATAATGCAGTACCCTAATGGTAGTATGGATGCATACAACCAAAAAAATTTAAGAAAAAGAAGTCTCGCTACGGTACTTCAGTCCTAGCAAAACCAGTACAACCACTACCAAGACAACACCTGAAATCCTCTCCACAAGCGACGCCTCCAAGAAGGAAATAATACACAAGCATCGTCGTTGTCCGATCAAAAGCTCTTAGGTTTTCACACTGGAAATAGTCCCCGCTCTATTTGTACTTATATAACAAAAGATGTTTCTGATTATTAGGTCATCTTCTATCTGTAAGGTTACTCCCATGTGTTGCTTTTATTGACAATAGAATACTGGTAAGTGTAGAACAAGTTGTAGCTGGATTACTTGGCGACGTTCCATGTCATTTGAACTTCTATCAATGGGTGACTCACTGTGTACTGTTATTCACGGAAAAAATATTGCGAGTGAGAAAAAGAGAAAAATCTTTGCCGTGCTAATGCAATGATGATGGCTAAAATAAAACTTTAAGGTGACAAGTAACCTAACAATATAATACGCCGAACATATAAACAAAGCAAACAAGAAAGTAAGAAAATTCACTAACTGTAGCCCCTTCTTTGTTCACAGCATTGGAATCTACGGAGCCTATTGATATAACAAACTCAGAGATATAATCCACAAACAAAACATGAACATAGATGATGCCATTTATTAGTAATTTATAGAGTATACAAACTAGGTTGTGTGCTTAAATGAGCTAACAGTTGAACGGAAATTCAAAATATTTACATGGATGTTAAGCTGTGAAACAACTTCAGTGTCTATTTTTCTACAATTTTTTGTTTGTTTGCATACTACCTTGAAGTATTGGTCCTGACAATCAAATAAGAAAAAAAACATGGTGCAAAGAAGTACAAAATGCTTAATAGAATTTAAATACTTGGCGTAAAATTTTGAGAGGGTATGCCATGAAGCGCTTTTAAAACCTTGGTGTTCCTTAAAGAATCCCCCCCTATGCAGTTCTAATAAAACATGTAGTCAGAATATAGCGAACCAAGCCTAAGAATGAGAATGGGCAGAAACAATAGAAATACTAATTAACCATATCTAATCATTGTCAACGGCGGCTGCTTTAACAGCATCAATCGCCACACCATAACAAGGTGGGTATAAAGGTGCTTCTCGGGTATTCCAAAGGGATGAGTTGCTGCTTATTTGACAAGAGCGGGATTTATCTACGAAGCTTGCAAGCGTGTGACTAGGTCACGATGATATGATATCACGAGAACGAGTTGAATATGTTTGTCGGTAACGAGATTGAACTAGGCATAGAGGATACCAAAGATCAAGTCTCGACCAAACAGGGTATCGTATAACAAAGGGAATAGGACTTGATTTTGAGGTTCAAGCGATAAAGATAATTCGTGGAAAGCGTGTTGGAGATATGACCAAGAGGCAATAATAAAGTGCTTATTATAATATATCTTTGTGTTTATGAGAAATGTTTGCATACCATGCTATAGTTGTATTAACCGAAACACTGATACATGTGTGTTATGTAAGCAACAAGGAGTCCCTAGTAAGCCTCTTGTATAACTAGCTTGTTGATTAATAGATGATTATGGTTTCGTGATCATGAACATTGGATGTTATTAATAAAAAGGTTATGTCATTGAATGAATGATATAATGGACACACACCCATATAAGTGTAGCATAAGATCAAATCATTAAAGTTCAAACTTGCTATAAGCTTCCGATACATAGTTACCTAATCCTTCGACCATGAGATCATGTAAATAACATATACAGGAAGGGTACTTTGATTACATCAAACGACACTGCGTAAATGGGTGGTTATAAAGATGAGATTAAGTATTCGGAAAGTGCGAGTTGAGGCATATGGAACAAGAGTGAGATTTGTCCATCTCGATGACGGATAGATATACTCTAGGCCCTCTCGGTGGAATGTTGTCTGATTAGCTTGCAAGCATGTGACTAGGTCACAAGAGATGACATGCCACGGTACGAGTAAAGAGTACTTGTCGGTGATACGTCTCCAACATATCTATAATTTCTGATGTTCCATGCTTGTTTTATGACAATACCTACATGTTTTGTTCACACTTTATGATGATTTTATGCGTTTTTCGGAACTAACCTATTGACGAGATGCCGAAGTGCCGGTTCATGTTTCTACGCTGTTTTTGGTTTCAGAAATCCTAGTAAGGAAATATTCTCGGAATTGGACGAAATCAACGCCCAGCATCTTATAATTGGACGAAGCTTCCAGAACACCCGAGAGGGACCAGAGGGAGGCCACAGGGCCACCAGACACCAGGGTGGTGCGGCCCAGGGGGGCGCGCCCTCCTATGGTGTCACCACCTCGTCAGCCCTCCGACTCCGCCTCTTCGCCTATTTAAAGGTCCCTGACCTAAATCTTCGATACGGCGGTACGAGAAACCTTCCAGAGCCGCCGCCATCGCGAAGCCAAGATCTGGGGGACAGGACTCTCTGTTCCGGCACGCCGCCGGGACGGGAAGTGCCCCGGAAGGCATCTCCATCGACACCACCACCATCTTCATCACCGCTGCTGTCTCCCATGAGGAGGAGTAGTTCTCCATCGAGGCTAAGGGGCTGTACCGGTAGCTATGTGGTTAATCTCTCTCCTATGTACTTCAATACAATAATCTCATGAGCTGCCTTACATGATTGAGATTCATATGATGATGCTTGTAATCTAGATGTCGTTATGTTATTCAAGTGGATTTTACTTATGTGATCTCCGAAGACTCCTTGTCCCACGTGTGTAAAGGTGACAGTGTGTGCACCGTGTGGGTCTCTTAGGCTATATTTCACAGAATACTTATTCACTGTTATGAATAGCATAGTGAAGTGCTTATTTATATCCCTTTATGATTGCAATGTGCTTTATATCACTATTAATCTATGTGCTACTCTAGTGATGTTATTAAAGTACTCTATTCCTCCTTCATGATGTAATGGTGACAGTGTGTCGCCTGCTATCCTTGTCAGCCAAGGCGCCATCCTGATCTACAGAATTATTTGGAGGAAGTTAAGGTTTCTAAGAAGTAGTTCCAGCAACAACTCGAGAGCGACCAAAAGCATGCCATTAATATGATTGTGTAGCCCAGAGATCGCAGCTGCTCTGATCACTATCTGAACCCTGCAGTAGTGTATTACTGTTTTAGCCAGACAGTTTTTGGTAGCCAATCATAAATATTAAAACCTTGCTAATCCATTTCCTCACTGTCCATATTGGTATGCAGCAGATTTGCTACTTGTCAACGAATTTCTCAAATCATAATTTTTTTTTGGTGCTAAGAGCATCTCCAGCCGTTGGGCTCCCTAGGCCGAAGTTAGTGCCGGATTGGATGAAAGTTTGGTCTTGGGAGGCCCATTTTCCCAGCGGCGAGTCTAGGGCGGATGAAAGTTTTTGACAAAATACGGCGAATTAGGACAGAAGTAGGCGAAACTTGTACAAACATAAGCGAAATTTAGTGATATTTAACTTGTATAGGCGAGTTCGTACATATATAGGCCGAATTCGTACATATATTTGAATTCAGCGACAGGGAAACATTAATTTAAACTAATAGTAGCCTCCTACATGCCGAAATGGCGGTAGAAGGCCGTGTAGTCCGTGCCCTCGTCGTCGTCGCTCGAGCTGGCGGCGTCCTGGGGCGGCGCCGCCTCGTACCAGCGGCTTGAACCCTTGCCAGGGTCGCCGGCGCGTGGCCGCATCGGCCGGTACATGTCGTTGTCGCTGTTCTCCTCGAGCTTGATCAGATCGACGGACCTAGGCGCGGCGTTCGTTGCCACGGACGGTCCGGCGGCGCGGACGGCGCGTTGCCACACGGCGGCCATGTCCAGCAGCCGACGTTGCTGCTCCACCTCCTGTGGCTCCCAGCCTCGCCTGGACCACTCGAGCGCGGCATCAATGGGAAGGGTGTTGTCGGCGGACACCAGGTCGTTCAGCGACCTGGAAATCGCCTCCTCCATCGCGGCATCCTCTGCGCGCTTGGCCTCCTCCTCTGCGAGATGGTTGGCGGCGGCCTCCTTCTTCGACGTCTTCATCTTCCGCCCGCGCGGTGGAGAGGAGGGTGAAAGGATCGTATGCCGCACCTAGAGGGGGGTGAATAGGTGCTAACCAATTTTTAGTTCTTTTTCAATTTAGGCTTGACACAAAGGTAAATTCTCTAGATATGCAACTATGTGAATTTACCTATATGACAAGGTCAACGATTAAGCAAGATATGGCTACGCAATATATATAGGAGATAAAGGATAGAGGTAACCGAGAGTGGAGCACAAAGAGACATGGAGTTGATTCTCGTAGTTCCCTTCCTTTGCAAGAAGGTACGTCTACGTTCGGAGGAGCGTGGTCGCTACGAAAGCCAGACCAACATCCACGAAAACTTCACTCAGGTCTCCTGTGAGCAACGCCACGAAGGCCTAGCCCACTTCCACTAAGGGATTTCCTCGAGGCGGAAACCGGGCCTTTACAAGGTTCTTGGGGCACACATCCACAACCAAATTGGAGGCTCCCAAATCTGTAACAACACAACAAATCAACAAGAATACATCATCAACAACAACAACAACTAGGGATCCAAAGAGGAACACTAGCAAGGGGGCCCTCAAGCATATGAGGGGGAAATGAAAAACGCTTCGGTGAGGATGTAGATCGGGCTCTTCTCCTTCGATTCTCCAAAGCACAAGGGATTTGAGTGGTTGAGGGAGGAGATACCGTTATTTTGGTGTTCTTGGTGGCTCAACAATGGTGGAGGAAGATCTTAGAGTTTGAGCAACCTTCCAAGGTAGGGGAAGGGTCCTATTTATACCCCACCCACTTTTCTTCCCATTGGAGAGGTATCGCCGGCAATGCTGGCCTTGAGACGCCAGCAGTGCCGGCCAATATTCCGATTCAACTGGTCGACAGGCAGGCCGGGCTTGAGTCGCCGGTAGTGCCGGGGTGCAGCCACTGGCAGTGCCGGGGTGCATCCACCGGCAGTGCCGGCCCAGTACCGCCAGCAGTGCCGGCCAGGGAAAAACTTCAGCTTCTTCTTTTCTTCATTTTTGAGTGGGTCAAGATTTACCCATGGTATCTTTTTCTAAATCTGTAATTCACTTAGCACACAGTTAAATTGTCACCGGTGTTGTTAACAAACACACAAAATCTCAGAGATCATGAAATGTTCTTTCAATCTCCCCCTTTTTGGTGTTTGATGACAATACCGGGATTTCGCAAATTATAGAGCAAGAATAACATTGTGTTTGACATAAGAGAGAAACTCCCCCTAGATGTGTGCATACAAGAATTTTGTGCATGAATATAGATGCACACATTAGGTATAGAGCAACTGAAACTTTCAAGGTGGAAAGCACAATGCTTATAAGACAAATATGACAGATAATGGATGGAAGATAATAAAAGTTGAGATGTGAAGATCATACCCTTCCATAATGAAATCCTCAACAATTCATGACCATAATCTCAATTTCATGAACAAGAGTCCCATAATCATATCATGTATCAAATTGAGATAAATCCATAGACAAGTTGAGATATATAAGATGATCATACCATTTCATGACAATAATCTCAACCATATTGAATATTGAAAACCATAGAAATAAGTCACTCACTAAATGGTCTTACCACCACAAATAGAACAGGGTTTTAAACAACATAAAACACATGATAAGGTTCGGCATAAGCATAAACGATAAACGGAGGACACAAGCTTTAACGGAATGATAAAAAGCAAATGCTTGTGCACTCAACCCTAGCAAATCCCGTGCAAGTCCTACTAGACCTTCTTCTCCCCCTTTGGCACCAAGACACCAAAAAGGAGAAAAGAAGCGATGCTACATCGTCCCATGGAAGCTCACTCATCCTCGAAGGATTCCTCCGTCTCTTCATCGTCTTCAGACCCGACATGCTCAACTTCATCACTAGTGGGGCGCTGACGGCGTGAAGGACCGGGTAGCCCAAGCTGTTCAAACTCAGTCACATTGCCATGCTTAGAGAGCCATTCTTCTTCAGGAGTAATAATCTCCTCAGATCCACTCTCAACAGGAATATCCAACTTGTGCATAATAAGCTTTGTGTTCCTCCTCACCATCTTCCTTTCCCTATGAGCTTGATACTGGCGCATGTTGATGTCAGACTTAAGACAAAACATCTTGGCCAACTTGGCCTCTATGCGAGCAACCCAGCCACTGTCAGCAGGAGGAGCATACTCCATATCAGAGTCTTCTTCAGCAGAATCCTCAGCACTGGGAAGACGAGGAGGATCGGGATGAGTCTTGACCTTGAGATCCTTGGATTTGTGAGGTAGAAGGATAACATCATCAGTGAGGTTGCCATATCCAACATTGTCCCAGCGAGAGCAAATGAAGCACATGAAGTATGGAGCAAACACATGAGACTTGCGAGACATGATGCATGCCCAAAACTCATTCCACAGAAAATCCATCACATCAAGCTGACGGTCGGAGTCACGGTGCAGGTGAGAGAGATACAATAGATTTCCAAGGTACCCATAGATCTGATCAACGCAACCAACCTTGGGATTTAGTACCTCTCGGTAAATGCGGAGAAGGATGTCATACACCGGGCGAAGAAATTTCTGCGATCCATACACCACTTCTCCTTCAAGATAAAGATCAGCAAGGAGAGCCTTCTCAATGGGCTTGGGAGTGTTGTGAGCCCTAAAATATCCTTCCTCATTGACAGGGAGCACTGGATAACCAAGACATGCTGCAAATTGGTCCCAAGTGCCATGTAACATGTGACCCTTTGTCATCCAAGTCATGGTATTGGCATCATCATTATCAACATAGATCGTGGCAAAGAATTGCCCAATCACATCAACACAGTAAGGATGACAAAACTTCATCAGCGGAATAAGACAAAATTGCTCACAAACCTCTCGAGCTTCTGCAAAGTATTGGGCGTGTTTATCCATGTGAGAAAAGTTGATATGATGCATAGGAGCAACTTGATAGGTGGCATTAGCATAGAGATCATCATAAGTCTTCTCTTGATACTTAGTACAAAACAGTGCAGAACAATTGTCGGCCTTGGGTGTGGTGTAGATGTTAGTCTGACGCAGCCGAGTATACTCATGATCAGGCCATTTCCAAACGGGCATGCCTCGCAGCCTGCGGATGATGTTACCTCGAGGTTCAGTTGCAGCCACACCTTTCTCACGACGAGATGCCTTCTTGACCGGTAAAATCTCAGCTTCAAAATCAGTAGGGATAGCCCGTTTGCCCGAGTTCGATCAACGAGGACCACCTGCACCTGAGAAAGAAAGGGATAGAAGGAGCAGATGATAAGGTACACTAAAAACAGAGAAAATCTGACAAGCAATGCATGATGAATAAAATGTTCGAGATACAATAGAAGAGGCTAGCGAAGATCTGGCATCATCTAGGCCGGCAGTGCCGGGGTGGTATGGGCGGTAGTGCCGGCCCAACCGGCAGTGCCGGTGCGATGGGGGCGGCAGTGCCGGCCCAGCGGCAGTGCCACTGAGGGGTGGCCGGCAGTGCCGGTCAACATGGAAATCGACCAGATCTGCTCTAGACTCAGCCATTGTTCCTCAAATTTTCAACACAAGATGCACGAGACCATCTACCTCTATGGCAAAAACTACGGAGTGATTCATCCAACTGTCTTTCTTCTATGTAGGTCAACCCATCCTAGAGAGGGAGGGCATGGGACGGCGGCCGGAGGGCAGGGTCAGCGGCGGCGACGGCTGGGTCGTCGAGTGGGAGGAGAGGGACACGGGGGGGGGGGGGAAGAGAATGAGGCAGTTGCCCTAACTCCCCCCGGGCCCGTCACTTGACCCCATCCGATAGCGGCAATGCCGCTCAGCCGAGGCCGGCAGTGCCGGTGCCACCGGCAGTGCCGGGGTGAAGGCACCGGCAGTGCCGGCAAGCCAGCCCCAAGCCCAAAAACCCTTGAAAATTTTCAGAGTTTTAGTGTATAAAGATTGGAATTGTTTCTTAGGAAAGGTGGGGCTTAGGATAGAAAGATCACACTGTTGATGGTATGATATCACCCATATTTGCAAAACATTGCAAACAAAGACCAAACATGAGTGATTTCCCATAAAAACAAATGAAAGTCAAATAAAATCCATGAAAGATCCAAATAACCCCAACTCTTCATATAGAAGAGTGTGGCGGCCAAGGCCACCATGTAGGAGTGTTATGGTTTGGCACCGCGAAGATATATCTTGGGCCCAAAACCAATACTCGTCATTGAAGCTCACATATCAATATGTATGATATAAAGAGAATGATTTCTTACTATTGACATTATGGGGGGAGGGATAGCTCAGTAGTTTAAACCGCATTCCCCCTATTTCCATGCCCACATCTAAACCAAATAAAGTTTTGAGACACAGATGTGTTTGCAAGATGGTCAAGCCATACTCCTTGAATCAATGATATTTAGCTCATTCCTCAAATAGCAAAACCTTGCTTCATCAAGAGGCTTCCTGAAAATATCGGCAAGTTGATCTTTGGTAGGAACATAGCATAGCTTAATATCACCATGGGCAACATGATCCCTAATAAAATGATTCTGGATCTCAATATGCTTCGTTCTTGAATGTTGCACCAGATTATAAGCAATCTTGATGGAACTTTCATTGTCACATAAAAGAGGCACTTTGTCACAAGTGGCACCATATTCCTTTGAAGTTTGCCTCATCCATAACAATTGAGTGCATCCACTTGCGGCGGCAACATATTCGGCTTCGGCGGTGGAGATAGATATACAATTTTGCTTCTTAGAAGACCAACACACCAAGGACCTACCAAGGAATTGGCAAGCCCCGGAGGTTGATTTCCTATCATCCTTGTCTCCCGCCCAATCCGCATCGGTGTATCCATTGAGAGAGAAACTTGAGCCTTTAGGATACCAAAGACCATATCTTGGGGTATCAACTAAATATTGAAAGATTCTTTTGAGAGCCATCATGTGACTCTCCTTAGGAGAAGCTTGATACCTTGCACACACACCAACACACAACACTATGTCCGGTCTAGATGCACAAAGGTAAAGCAAGGATCCAATCATGGAGAGATATACCTTTTGATCCACTTCTTTACCATTGGGATCTCGTGCAAGATGACATTTAGTAACCATAGGAGTGGCTACACCAATCATCTTGGTCATCTTGAACCTCTTGAGCATGTCTTGGAGATATTTTGCTTGATTGATGAAAGTCCCTTCTCTCATTTGCTTGATCTCAAAACCAAGAAAGAACCTCATCTCTCCCATCATAGACATCTCAAACCTATCGGTCATAAGTTTTGAAAACTCATCATTGAAAGCTTTGTTAGTAGAGCCAAAGATAATATCATCAACATATAATTGGCAAACGAAAAGCTCCCCATTGACCCTCTTAGTAAAAAGAGTGGGATCGATTAGCCCAACATCAAATCCACGGTCTATCAACAATTCTTTAAGGTGCTCATACCAAGCTCTAGGAGCTTGTTTGAGACCATAAAGTGCTTTATCAAGCTTATAGACATGGTTAGGGAAATCGGGATCCTCAAACCCCGGGGGTTGCTTAACACAAACCTCTTCATTCAATGGACCATTAAGAAATGCACTTTTCACATCCATTTGTTGTAACTTAAAGTTATGATGCGATGCATAAGCAAGAAGGATACGGATGGACTCAAGGTGAGCCACGGGAGCATAAGTTTCTCCAAAGTCAATTCCTTCAATTTGAGAGAAACCTTGAGCCACCAATCTTGCCTTGTTCCTCACAACATTTCAAAACTCATCTTGCTTGTTCTTGAAAATCCATTTAGTGCCTACAACATTGTGGCACTCCTTTGGCTTCTCTACTAAAGTCCATACTTTATTGCGCTTGAAGTTGTTGAGTTCCTCATGCATAGCTTCCAATAAATCCGAATCTTCAAGAGCCTCAAATACTTTCTTGGGTTCCACTAAGGAGATATAAGCATGATGATTGCTAAAGTTAGCCAATTGCCTTTTTGTGGAAACTCTAACTCTTACATCACTTAGGACCTTATCATGAGTGTGTCCAAGAATTTCCAAGTTCCTATCTCTTCTTGCTAGACGACGGGCCTCGATCTCCTCCTTGGTTCTTCTTGGCCTTGGAGGCATCACTTGATCAACTTGATCGTTTGGGTCCCTGTCTTGACCTTCAACTTGAGCTTCATCAATTTATTGAGATTGCTCAACATCATGTGCTTGATCTTGGACATTATTCGGTGAATGACAAATATTGAATGGATCCTCATCGGAGCCATCATGAACCTTTGGTTGATCTTGTCCTTGATCTTGCACACTAGAGGGAGGGTTTTGTTCTTGTTCTTGGGTTGGTGAATCATTAGCTTCAAGAGATGGAGTTTGTTGATGTTGAGAAGATGAGGGCTCCACCATGGTAGAGCATAGTCCTTCCCGAGACGCCACACCGTGTCCCTCAATGGGGCGGAAAAATCCCACACCCATTCTTACTATGGCATCTTGAGGTATTTCATCACCTGCACAAACATCAACTTGCCCCACTTGGGAGCCATCATTTTCTTTGAACTTCACACTACAAGATTCGATGATAATCCCGGAGGATACATAAAAGACTCTATAAGTGTGAGATTCGGCACCGTAACCAACAAATATGCCCTCCAAAGCTTTAGGAGCGAATTTAGATAAACGAACTCCTTTGATTTTATAGAAACACTTACACCCGAACACCTTGAAGTATGAGATATTAGGCTTGTTCCCGGTGAGTATTTCATATGAAGTCTTGTTCAAGACCTTGCGGAGATAGAACCGATTAGAAGAGTGGCAAGCGGTGGAGATGGCTTCGGCCCAAAAGTTATAGCGGGATTTGTATTCCGCCATCATAGATCTTGCCATATCCATAAGAGTCTGGTTCTTCCTCTCCGCAACACCATTTTATTGAGGGGTGTATGCAGCGGAATTTTGATGTCTTATCCCCTCATCACTAAGAAAATCATTGAGTGTATAGTTCTTGAACTCGGAGCCATTGTCACTTCTTATTGCCATTATAAGGAGGTTGTGTTGGCGTTGCACCTCGGTGGCAAAGTTAATGAAGATTTGTTGAGTCTCATCTTTCTTTTGAAGAAAGTAGACCCAAGTGTATCTTGAGTAGTCATCAACAATCACCAAGAAATGTTTCTTCACACCAAGACTTGCATGAGTGGTGGGGCCAAAGAGATCCACATGAAGGAGCTCCAAGATCCTCTTGGAAGAGATAATAGTCTTGCTTGGGTGCGGAGAGTCATGCATTTTGCCTTCAACACAAGCCCTACAAACACGATATTTGGCAAAAGGCACATTTTCCATTAGACCCACAATATGGTTCCCCTTGTGAAGACTTTGCAAAGTTCTCATGTTGACATGGGCCAAGCGGCGATGCCACAACCAGCCCACATCCGCCTTTCTGAATAGGCACATCGCACTTGTCGTGGTGGTCCCCGAGAAGTCCACCACATACAAGTTATGTTCGCGATACCCAACGAAAGCGACTTTTAGAGTCTTGCTCCACAAGAGGACCCCAATATCATTATCAATAAATACGGCGAACCCCATCTTGCCAAGGGCGGAAACAGAAAGTAAATTGTAATCAAGGGTTTTGACAATCATGACATCCACTAGAGTAATGTTGTGTGCAACCACAACCTTGACAAAACCCAATACCTCGGATGTAGAATTATCGCCAAAGGAGATGGTGATATTATTTATGTTGGGCCTCAAATCCTTGACAAGGTTCTTGCCGCCGGTCATATGACTTGTACATCCACTATCAAGTACCCATTTTGACCCTCCGGCGGCATAGTCCTACATGAGATCAATTCTTGGATTTAGGTACCCATTTTCAATGGGTCCTCTTTTGTTAGCAGCAAGGGTCTTTGGGACCCAAATAGACCAAGCAACATAACCATCATAAGGGCCAACATATTTTGCATAAACATCACCATAATAATCTTTAAATAAAACATAGTGAGGGTTAGCAATTCCCGCATCATCATCATTAATGGTATTGGCCTTAGGGGCTTCACCATTAGTGATAGCTTTCTTCTTTTCCTGTGCGGGCATGGCTTTCTTCTTGTTTGCCTTCTTTGCCTTGGCCTTATAGCCAATGCCCTCCTTCCCATTGTTTGACCTTTTCTTACTCAAAAGGTCATCCAAAGAAAGTTTACTTTGGGGAGAGGAGGCCTTAGAAAGTTCATCCTTCAACCTAGTATTTTCCTCAACAAGATTTGCATGATCACAAGAAGGGGTAGAGGAGCTAGGCACATCATATTTAGCAAGCCTAATTTTAAGTTGCTCATTAGACTTGGAGAGGATAGAGTTTTCACTCTTCAAAGCTTTGTGAGCCTTGTCTAGTTCCTCTAGATCCTTCACAAGTTTCTCATGATCAACACCAAATTTGGCTTTTTCCTTTTTAAGCACTTTTACCTTAGCCCTAGCAAGATCCCTATCTTTAGTAAGCTTATTAATTTCATCTTGAGTCTCTTCAAGAATTTCTAGCCTCTCTTCAAGAGAAGCTATAGTTTCTTGTCCTTCCTCAAGGGAATTTTTAAGAGCATGAATTTCAAGAGAGTCCTCTCTCTCTATTTGACATTTTTTTCTCAAGGATATCATCTAGTTGTGCTAGTCGAACCATGAGATTTGAAACATGCTTTTTAGTGTCACCTTTCAAGTTAAGAATGAACTCATCAAAATCAAGCATTTCTTGTTTCACTTTTAAACTAGCATGATCAACCCCTAGGTCATTTGATATGATAGGCATAGAGGGGTTAGGGGATGATACCTCGAAAGATTTAGCCATGAGGCAACTTTGTTCCTCCAAGTGAATGTCTTCATTGGGGAATTCATTTGGTGATGAAGAGTTGGTGGAGAGAGAAGCAAGAGCAACCAATCCATTCAAAGTTTCATCTTCATCATCATCATCATCATCAGAGGTATATTCTTCTTGAGTTGATAGCACAATAGATGTGTCCAAGGAGGACCTAGCCATGAAGCAATGTGCATTCTTGAGGTGAGGGTTCTCATTGGGGGATTCAAAGAGAGATGAAGAGGGAATATTGGTGGTGGCAATGGCGGCCACTTCCTTTGAGGTTTCTTCTTCATCAATACTACTCTCAACTTCATCGGAAGAATACTCTTCCTTGGTCATTAGAAAAATCCTTGAAGGCCTCTTGTCCTTCTTACCCTTGTTGTACAATTTCTTGTTGGGAGCCTTTGAAACTTTGCTCTTGTCCCTGGGAATGAGCCTTCCACCGCGAGTTTCCCTATGCTCATAGGGGCATTGGGCGATGAAATGGTTCTTGTCACCACAATTGTAGCATGATCTTGTTTTTGGGCCCAAACCCTTGAACCCACTTGAGTTGTTTCTCTTGATATTGTCTTCCTTGGCCTTGGATGGATCAACCCAAAAGGTTTTTGCATGGAATGCCATGTGGTCATTGTAGTGGTATTCCAAATCATCCGGATAGGACATACTCCAAGATGTCCTATATGGTTCTTGAGGGTTCACTTCTTCCATTGTGTTGACCGTCAAGGCAAGGTTGGTCCCTCTTGACATCCCAATGGCACGATTGCGAGAATCTTGAGAGTTTTGTTCGAGCACCTTGAGAGCTTGCAACTCGTGCACAACTTGTTGTGAGGTGAGAGAAGGAAAGCTTTCTCTCCCAACGAGGGTCTTGACATCAATGGGTTCAAACGGCATCATGCAATCAATATACTTATCCTTGATCCAAAAATCATCAATGTGTTTGGCACCCACATTCCGAAAAGCATCGGCAACGGTGATAAGTCTTCTATACATGACATGATGATCTTCATCCGACAACCTCATGAATCCTTCGGCTTGATTCCGGAGAGCACTATACTTGTTTCTCTTCATGCTTTCACTTCCCATGAAGCTTGTGTCCAAACCCTCCCATGCTTCCTTGGCGGTGGTGAAGTTCCGAACAAGAGACAAGTCTTGTGTCCCCACACTAGTTTGAATCATGTGAAAGGCAATCGAGTTGAGTTGGTTATCAACCTTTTCTCTTCTTGTCAACCTTTCGGGGTTGTAAGGCTTGTAACCTTCCACAATAATTCTCCAAAGTTCATTGGAGGCACTGCACACAAAGGATTTAAACTCAAATTGCCATGTACTAAAATCCTTATCATTAAATTTGGGTAGATCACCCCTAGTGTTTATATGAGGATGGGGAACCGAGATATCGGGAGAGCGGAAAGGTAGATCCACATTATTGTAGCTCGCACCTCCACTAGTTCCCCTAGGAGAAGCAATGGGGATTTTAATTGTGTTTAAGTGATCACCATTCAAGGGAGTGGTAGAGGAGGTCAATGCCGAAGCACCTCCCACTTCTAACACACCCTTGTCCTTTTCCTCTATGATGGGAGCAACGGAGGGAACTGGTGGCAAGTGGTCGGAAATCATTTTCATCAAGCTTTCCATTTGAGCTTCCATGGCGGACCTCAAGGATGTTTCCATTGACTTGAGATCATCCATGGAGACTGGCTTTGCGGCCTCTTTCGTAACCTCATCATCCGGCATACTCTTAGGCGGTTAAGCCCTAAATAAGAGCCGAGGCTCTGATACCAATTGAAAGGATCGTATGCCGCACCTACAGGGGGGTGAATAGGTGCTAACCAATTTTAGTTCTTTTTTCAATTTGGGCTTGACACAAAGGTAAATTCTCTAGATATGCAACTATGTGAATTTACCTATATGACAAGGTCAACGACTAAGCAAGATATAGCTACACAATATATAGGGGAGATAATAGGATAGAGGTAACCGAGAGTGGAGCACGTGGAGACACGGAGTTGATTCCCGTAGTTCTCTTCCTTTGCAAGAAGGTACGTCTATGTTTGGAGGAGTGTGGTTGCTACGAAAGCCAAACCAACGCCACGAAGTCTTCACTCAGGTCTCCAGTGAGCAATGCCACGAAGGCCTAGCCCACTTCCACTAAGGGATTTCCTCGAGGTGGAAACCGGGCCTCTACAAGGTTCTTGGGGCACACATCCACAACCAAATTGGAGGCTCCCAAATCTGTAACAACACAACAATCAACAAGAATACATCAACAACAAACAACTAGGGATCCAAAGAGGAACACTAGCAAGGGGGCCCTCAACAAAATGAGGGGGAAATGCAAATCACTTTGGTGAAGATGTAGATCGGGGTCTTCTCCTTCGATTCTCCAAAGCACAAGGGATTTGGGTGGTTAAGGGAGGAGATCTAGCGATTTTGGTGTTCTTGGTGGCTCAGCAATGGTGGAGGAAGACTTTAGGGTTTGAGCACCCTTCCAAGGTAGGGGAAAGGTCCTTTTTATACCCCACCAACTTTTCTGCCCGTTGGAGTGGTATCGCCGGCAGTGCCGGCCTTGAGACGGCGGCAGTGCCGGCCAAGACTTGGTCCAGCTGGTCGACACAGTAGGCCGACAGTGCCGGGGTGCAGCCACCGGCAGTGCCGGGGTGCATCCACCGGCAGTGCCGGCCCAACACCACCGGCAGTGCCGGCCAAGGAAATCTTCAGCTTCTCTCTTTTCTTCCTTTTTGAGTGGGTCGAGATTTATCAGATGATATATTTTCTATATCTGTTGCTCACTTAGCACACAGTTAGATTGTCACCGGTGTTGTTAACAAACATGCAAAACTCTAGAGATCATGAAATGCTCTTTCAACATCACCAAACCCTGCAAAAACAAGTTAGACGCCTCTAAATTGGTTTGCATATTTTACGTGGTTTAGGGTTTTCGAGTAAGATCCAATCTACCTACGAACATGAACCACAACGGTGATACTAATGTTGTCAATAGAAAGAGTAAATTGAATCTTAACTATGGTGAGAGAGATAGACACCCGCAAAGCCACTTATGCAATGCAAGTTGCATGAAAAGCGTGGAGCAAGTCTCATGAGGCGCGGTCATGTAAAGTTAGTCCAGGCCGCTTCATCCCACCATCCCACAAGATGTAAAGTACACTAACTAAAAACAAAAAAAGCATCAACGCCCACAAATCCATTGTGTTCTACTCGTGCAATAGATCTATGCATAGACACGGCTCTGATACCACTGATGGGTTCGTTGCATGTAAAACAAAAAATTTCTACCGTGAACATGAACAAAAACCAAGATCCAATCTAGGAAGAAGCAAGATATAATCTATGAAGATCTAAGCAACGAGATGTATGAGAGACTAACCTTCGAAGATCCAAAGCCTTACGAGATCAGATCTCGTTGTTGATGTAGTCGATCGTCCCGTGCTGCAGTCCGGCAGCACTTCCGTACTCGGTCGTGCGTACGGTGTCGATGATGTCCATCCTCTCCCTGTTCCAGCGGGCAGCAGAGGTGTGGTACCTCTCCTCTGAATCCCAGCAGCACGACGGCGTGGTGGTTGACAAGGGATTAACTTATCAATGCCTACGGGTTGTAGACTAGGGTTTAGTTGGAAGTAGAGGGCAAGTAGATCTCGAAGGTTTCAGCCGAAAAGTACTCGACGATTATGAAAACTAGGGTTTGAGAGTCAATGATTCGATGCTTTCTTTGTCCCTCGACTCCCCCTTATATAGCAGGTGGAGCCGAGGGATTCGTATTGTACAAGTTACAGAGTCCGGGAGGGTTTCCGACTCATCCCGCACGATTACAAACATCATCTCCTAATACAACTCTAACTTTCCTTAATATCAACTTTGGGCTTCCGATTCTTCTTATTCTTCGAGTCGTGGGCCTTCAGTAAACCCCGGGTACTATCTTCGGCAGGCCCATTGGGGATGCCTATGTCGATAGCCCCGAGATTTTGCTTGAATCGTAGAGTCAGGGAAAATCTCCACTGTTTATATTTACTCGACAACTTTAAACTTCTTTATATTTCTTCATATGAATTTCTATATTGTACAGGGATAATGGTAGTTGGGGCTAGTTCATCTGACGGATCAGGTACTAGTTAACTGCTATTGCGGTCAGAAACCCACCGGCGAGCAGCGACGGGCAACACAGTAGAACCGGGAGGCCCCCAGGACTGCGGCTGGCCCTGGTCCCTCCGAGCGACGGCCCGCAAAGCCTCGGCACGCACGTCCGATGCTGATGCAAGGGCGTGCCACCTGACCTATACCTGGTCAGGAAGGTGTTGGATGTGCGTCGTTTAGTTTCCTGCATGGCATACACGTAAACATTAAATACGAGCCTCGATCGGCTCTCAGGTTGTCCTGTGAATCGGCTCAAGGAACCGATCCACCCATGATGCGTACGAGGTGTACGATCAGATGGTGGTCCTGCTTGATCGAAATAAAGCTAAAACGACCTACTACGATTTAGGGTTTTCACCGCATAATCGGAACATCCTACTCGTGATTGAGCTCTGGCGGCCACGCACGGTGATCGTAAACCGACCCTAGACAAGGCCTAAAAACCAACATGAAGTTGATCCTCGGAACATCCTGTCTAGGGCTAGCAAACTACACCCTACGCGCCACTGGATCCTTCAACCCGTTTGTAAGGCCTAACCATGCATATATTAAACTAATCCTTGAAGAACAAGGAGCAATCATAACGGATCGGATCTACTAAACAATGATCAAGCGGGGTGCCGCCCTTACACCCAAGATAGGTGTAAGGGCGGCTAGATGTCTAAGGGTCGCACGACGATAGCATATGATACGATGAACAATGCTAACCCTAAAACATCTATGATAACTACGTTGCTCGCCATCAAAAAGGCTTCAGCACGAGCAACGCATGAACAACGAATAAACGTGTACTGCCTAGATCGCAAGATGCGATCTAGGCAGCATGATGCTTACCGGAAGAAACCCTCGAGACAAGGGAGTTGGCGATGCGCCTAGATTGGTTTGTGGTGAACGTGATTGTTGTTTATTTCATAAACCCTAGATACATATTTATAGTCCGTAGACTTTCTAATGTGGGAATAATCCCAACCGGGCACGAGCCCAAACTCCATCTAACCGACACGTATCCTACTATGTTACAGATACACGGGCAAACTAGCCCAAACTTGGTATATAAGGCCGATTCATGTATTTCTTCCATGTATATTCTTCAAGCCCATCTCCAATCGCGGCCCACCTCTGATCCGGTCAAATTCTGGTGATAACACATGCCCCCTGGTTTTGGAAATGACAATTCCAAAATCACTCTGTTTTTCTTCGTCGGGTCATGTCGTGGCAGAGCAGAACCGCCGCAGTATCCTTCATCATGATGCCTTGCCTCCTCCACTTCTCCGCGTGTCCTGGCAATTTTTTTTTCTCTGTTGGGCACCACTTCCTCGGAAACTGCTGTGGCATTGAATCTCCACTATATCCCTTTTTTATTTAACCGCATCGAGTAATTTGCTTCTTCATCCTCTCCCTCAGTATCAGACACCGAAAAGCCCTCCCCCACCATGGACTCATCCTCCTCCTCTGCTGCATCGGCTATTTCCTTCCAATCCTCTTCCTCAAGCGAGCCGATGCCAGAACACAACCAATGGGAAGAGCCGGAGTGGGACTTCGACTTCGTGCCCGACGGCCCACCTGAAGCCCTCGTCGGGTCAGATGGGGAATTGCCCCTGACCGATGGAGAGGACGATCTCCGGTTCTTGATTGATGGAGAACTGGTGGCGGAGAGTGAGGACGACCTCCTTTCTTGGGGAAACTCCGCTTCCTCCGGCGAAGGGGAAGAGGAGGATGAAGAGGACGATACCTCCTCCGATGAGGAGGAAGAGGAAGGTGACACTTCCTCTGACGAGCCGCCGGCGAAGCGCTTTCGCGGCTGGGCCTGGTCAGATGACGATGAGGATGATGATGACGAGGAAGAAGCCCCCATCGAGGGCTACGGTAGTAGCGACGAGGAGCTCGCCAGCAGCAGCACCGGCGGCGGCTACAATGGCGATGATGAGGACAGCGACGGCCCCTAGAGCAGGGGCCAATTAGTATAGGACTAGTAGCAGCAGCGTATTAGGCATCGGATGATCCTTTTGAAAGCCATCGGCTCTTTCTTGTAAAGTCGTTCCTTTGAATCAATAAGAAATGTTCTCCCAATTCGACTCTCAATTCATCCAATTTCAAGCCTTCCATTTGCCGCACCAAAAACCGATAGCAACGCATCGGATTTTTTCGCCTCACACGCCCATGAAGCCGGACTCAGATACCAATTTTAGACAGTCAATCAAGCACTTCTCAAATTCAGACTGTAATTTGATATCTGACCGTAATACTTTGTAATTTTATAGCCGATGGCTGTTCATCGGCTGTTTATTTATTTATTTTTGAAAACCCAGACTCCTCCATCTTCTTGTAGCAACAGGACGGTCCAGACCCTGTATATGATGACGGCTTACCTTTCAAATTCCTTTTATCAGCCCTGGTGGTCTTCTTCTGCAAGAACTCACCATCTTCGAAGAAGGTTGCGACGGAGGACCAGCCGCTGACACTCCAATCGGCTTCTAAAAACAGAGCATCTATCAGATCAGCTGCCCCCCGAGCCATGCAGAGCCAGCCAGAGCCGTTCACCCTTCTTCCGTTGAAAGCCGATATCATAGACGAAGCACCAGCGGCTTAATGAGCCAAATGACCGGGTTGGATGCCAAAACTGATGCTTCTGATAGTACCGCTGAACTGGCGACCTTGCGCAACGGGTTGGAAATCCTCGAAGAGAAGGTTCTGGCACCGAAATCGGAAGCTCTCATTGTCCACCCCCTCCAGGAAGCAGAAGGCCATCCGTGTCTTGAAGCGTAATTGTACTAGAGTCGATGGCCGTGCATCGGCTGTATATCATGAGAATTTTTTTTTACGGGCCGATTTTTCTATCGGCCCCCAATATTTCACTGCACATGTATCGCACATGTTCATCTGATTAGGTGCCCCCCGAGCCGATTCTGCCAGGTATCTACTGATATCGGCTCTGTGGTTAGCCAAGGCACTATATGTGAATGTCGGCTCGGTTGAGACCAGTGTTGACTTCTTCCAACTCATCAGCCGGCGTAAACCCATTGCCCATTAGATCGACGTTGAACCCAGGCAGAACGCATGGTGAGGATAATTTTGGCCGATTGCTCGAATCGGCCTCCATGTTGAATTGCTCAATGAAGGTTTTGCAATGTTCCTCCATAGATCCTTGGGGCCGATCACATGGATCGGCATCGCCACGTTTGTTCATAGATGTTGCTCTTGTTACACGGTCAGGCCGGTGGATAAAACCAGCCTAACCCCGTCCTTTGTCACGTCGATGCGCTCGCGATCGTCCAAATTGATGCTCGAGAGTGGCTCTTGGCCTGATGTCTCCCAAACGTTCATGCCAGCCGTTGAAATTTCGGCTGAATCATCTGCGTGGACGACTTCTACTTCATCTCCATCCCACTGTATTAGGCATTGGTGCATCGTGGATGGAATGCAACAGTTGGCGTGGATCCAATCTCTCCCTAGTAGGACAGCATAGGTGCTCTTGCTGTCGAAAATAAAGAACGTCGTAGGGACGGTTTTCCTTCCTACGGTCAGATCCACGTTCAGAACACCTTGTGTGTCAGACGCTTGGCCGTTGAAATCGCTCAGTGTCACATTGGTCTTGATCAGATCCGAGCTAGAGCGTCCCAACCGACGTAGCATGGAGTATGGCATAATGTTGACTGCCGCTCCGGTGTCCACCAGCATTTTGTTGACGAGGCTTCCCGTTGATGTAGCCTCGCAAGTACGGGGCCTTCAGATGCTCGTAGCTTCTTTCTCGTGGCTTCTCAAAGATGACCGGCCGTGGGCCGCAGTCGAGTTGTGCCACAGGTGCTTCGTCTAATCCTGGAGCACTAAACTCCGTTGGAAGGATGAACACCATGTTTGTGCCGGCCGATGTCTCATCATCGGCTTTCTTTTGTCTGGGCGCCACTCTTTCCTTTGTGGCCGACCTTCTTCGTCCGGGGTTCGCTGAATTTTAGCGGCCGGATCAGGCCGCGCCTTCCTCAACGTGTGCGGTATAACCTTTCGGCTTCCTCCAAACCACGTAGTCGCTGAACCCTACGCTTTTGGGAACGGCTGAGCCCATCAGGGCACCACCTTGGCCGATGATACTTGTCTTCTTCATCATCGTCATCTAGTTCCTCGAGATCTTCTACTCGAGCGGACTCAGCGTGCTTGTTCCGAGGCGGGAGAGGCCCTAGACGTTTGAACACGGACACGTTAGTCGCATCCTTCTTCTTTTGTCTACATTCGGGACGAGTTGCCGATTGTAGGCAATCGGCTCATTCTCGAATCCCAGCGGTGTCCGAAGAAGGGGCAGTCCCAGTGCCTATCCACGTCGCCTTGCTCTCTCGACTTTTCCTTGGCGTGGCGCTCATATCGCTCCTCGTCGCGATCATGCCGACGGTGTCTCCTGGCGTCCCTAGCCAGACGATCTCTTTCATCATCGTCGTTGTCTCGCCGGCGTTGGTCATATTGACCCACATACTTGTTGAGGAGGTGATCGAGAGAGAGGTCGCCGATATCTTACGTTCCTCACTTCTCCCTCTGTGATGTAGCGCTTGCCATCGTGGACGAGCCGATCGCGTGGAGCGGCTTCCTCTGTGTCCTTGCTATGAGAGCAGCTGCCCTCATCTCCGTCCTTACCCGAGTGGTGCCCAGGTCCTACCATGTTGATATTGCACGAGAATCCTGGCTGGCACCCTCCATGGTAAGTGCACTCCACCATGTTAACGGCGGGGAAGGGGTGTGTGTCGACCTTCATGGCGTACTGGCTAAAAATTAGACGCCCTTGTTCTATTGCCATTTGGACCTGCTGACGCCACACCCTGCAGTCGTTGGTGGCGTTGGGTGAACGTGTTATGCCACTTGCAGTATGGCTTTCCATTCAGCTCCTGCACCGTGGGGATCTTGTGGCCTTCGGGTAACTTTAGCTGCTTCTCCTTGAGTAAGAGGTCGAAAATCTGCTCAGCTTTGGTCACGTCGAAGTCAAACCCTTTTGGAGGACCTTGTGGCTTAACCCATTTACGGGACACGGGGCTTGCCCCCGAGTCCATTCAGCCATTGCTACCTCTTGATCTCCCGCAACACCTTCATCTTCATCCGCCTCAACCGGGACCACCGCACGCTTGAATTTATCCCGGTAAACATCCGGGTGGCGCTGTTCATATGCTGACGACTTCGCACCATGTGCGCCGGTGAAGGGTAGTCTCGCTTGGGAGGCCACGTCCTTGATCGATGATGAGAGACCCACCACCGCCAACTCGATCGCTTCTTTTCGGTCACATGAACCGAATAGCATCGGTTCCTAACGGTCTCGAAGCGCTGGACGTATTCGACACCTGTTTCCCCGCGCTTCGTCGTACTTGTGCTAGATCGGCAATGCCGGCCTCGGAAGCCTCCGAGTGATACCGCCCGTGGAACTCGCTCTTCCAGCTGCTTCTAAGTCCGGATTGAGTTCGGTGGCGATGATGTGTACCACCCGAAAGCCGATTCTGTGAGGGATCGTGCGAAGAACCTCACGCGCAGCTCATCCGATGCTGAGATCGTACCCGAGCTGTGCCAAATACCGGCTCACATGCTCGATGGAGCTGGAACCATCCGATCCATTAAACTTGGTGAAATCGGGGAGCCGATATTTGGGTGGTAGCGGGATCAACTCGTACTCGTTGGGGTACGGCTTGGAATAGCCGATTGTCCTCCTTTTCGGCATCATGCCGAACTGGTCTTTCGGGATTGTACGGATCTGATCCGCGGTGATGGCTGCCGGCGTCGAACTGCGAAGATTCGCCGGGGTGGCATACTTAGCCAGCCATGCTTGCTTTTCCAGCTCGAGCCAACTGCAGGAGCTGAGCTGCGGAGGTTTGTCGGAGTGGCATACTTAGCTAGCCACGTCACGCTTCTCAAGATCTGTTCCCGAAGTTCCTCCTCGCTGTTCGGAAGTCCCTGTTCGTTGCTGCACTCGGTTCTAGAGTGCCCGATTCTCGCGGTCCGGCACGTATGTGCACATGTATCCGTGAGGGATCTCCTTGGGCGCCTCATGCAAGAATTGGTAGTCACTAGGGTCACCACCGATCTTGTAGACGACGTATGCCGGTGAACTCGGCACTTCTGGTGCTGCCAACGCAAACGGCAGCGGTGGACGGGACTGGGAGTGGCATCTCTCCTTGGTGAGTCCCCGAGCTGGTCCCGACGGAGAGTACCGATGGCTCATGATTTCCTGGATCACTCGAAGAGCGACACGCTCCAAAGTGTTCACCGGGCTCTCGGAATGGCGGTGTAGCGAATGAGCCACCATGAAGTTAATCTCCCGACGCGGAGACACTGGTGCGTTCTTCCGACGGGGTGGACAGGTCCACTCCATCGAGCGCGCCTTCAGGTGAGAACCCTTTCCACCTGATGCCGTGTGAGCGGGTTCCGTGAAAAGAGCCGATGAGGTCGGCTTCGAGGATCTGCCTTGATCTCGTCATGCTTCTTCTTGAGCTCGTCGGTCGGATCCTCGTACTTGATCGGAGTGCCTTCCACCATCTCAGATGTAGATGGCGATGCGGTTGATGTCGAAGATTGTCCCACCGGGCGTGCCAGAATGTGTTGCGGTCAGAAACCCACCGGCGAGCAGCGACGGACAACACAGTAGAGCTGGGAGGCCCCCAGGACTACGGCTGGCCCTGGTCCCTCCGAGCGACGGCCCGCAAAGCCTCGGCACGCACGTCCGATGCTGATGCAAGGGCGTGCCACCTGACCTATACCCGGTCGGGGAAGGTGTTGGATGTGCCTCGCTTAGTTTCCTGCATGGCATACACGTAAACATTAAATACGAGCCTCGATCGGCTCTCGGGTTGTCCCGTGAATCGGCTCAAGGAGCCGATCCACCCATGATGCGTACGAGGTGTACGATCGGATGGTGGTCCTGCTTGATCGAAATAAAGCTAAAACGACCTACTACGATTTAGGGTTTTCACCGCATAATCGGAACATCCTACTCGTGATTGAGCTCGGCGGCCACGCACGGTGATCGTAAACCGACCCTAGACAAGGCCTAAAAACCAACACGAAGTTGATCCTCGGAACATCCTGTCTAGGGCTAGCAAACTACACCCTACGCGCCACTGGATCCTTCAAACCGTTTGTAAGGCCTAACCATGCAGATGTTAAACTAATCCTTGAAGAACAAGGAGCAATCATAACGGATCGGATCTACTAAACAATGATCAAGCGGGGTGCCGCCCTTACACCCAAGATAGGTGTAAGGGCGGCTAGATGTCTAAGGGTCGCACGACGATAGCATATGATACGATGAACAATGCTAACCCTAAAACATCTATGATAACTACGTTGCTCGCCATCAAAAAGGCTTCAGCACGAGCAACGCATGAACAGCGAATAAACGTGTACTGCCTAGATCGCAAGATGCGATCTAGGCAGCATGATGCTTACCCGGAAGAAACCCTCGAGACAAGGGAGTTGGCGATGCGCCTAGATTGGTTTGTGGTGAACGTGATTGTTGTTTATTTCATAAACCCTAGATACATATTTATAGTCCGTAGACTTTCTAATGTGGGAATAATCCCAACCGGGCACGAGCCCAAACTCCATCTAACCGACACGTATCCTACTATGTTACAGATACACGGGCAAACTAGCCCAAACTTGGTATATAAGGCCGATTCATGTATTTCTTCCATGTATATTCTTCAAGCCCATCTCCAATCGCGGCCCACCTCTGATCCGGTCAAATTCTGGTGATAACAACTGCTCTAGTGGCAATCCGCAAAAACCTACTTCAAGATCACGTCCCCGGACATGATCTCGGGATACTGGTGTAAACTTCGACAGGTGCCGCTTAAGGTCTTACCATTCCGTCGAGTCCCGATCATATTTATCGGGTACCTAACGCGTCCGTTAGGATTTTTCTTTGTATCCGTTGATACGGATAGAAGTAGCAAACCGACGTCGGAGACGGCGCCACGCCACTCGAACGGATCCGGGGTCTTACCTTCGCAAAGTTTTGCGGCATTCAGAAATTGTTCGCAACTTTGGCGTTCTGAGAATATATTGTCGAGTGCTTATTCGGCTGTTGGAATGGCACATTTTATTGAGTCAAAGGATGAATTATATTGTTCTCCCGATGGGAGTATATGTAGAGTTACTTTATAACTCGAAATATACTCTCTTGTTCTTCTATCTTTCTTTTTTTATAATTTCATCGGGCACGCGAACAGCATTCCCGATGGGAGTAGCCCCCGAGGCTACAGCCACGGACTTGTACTTGGGTGTAGGCTCCACGCCTTATGCCGCTATATTTTCTTTTTCTCCCGATATTTTCAAATCTCTCGGGTGCGCGAACAGCGCTCCCGATGGGAGTAGCCCCCGAATATTTCAATGGCAAATCTCTTTATTGTGTATGCGAGGTTGCAAACCAAGGCAACCGAATTTTTATTGAGGATACTCTATTTGCGGGTACAAGCCCCCGAGTATTTTGTTCTTTTGCTGATTGCTATTTTGTACTTTTATTTATTTAGCGAGGTATTTGATACCAAGGCGAAATATTTCTTGCACATTAGATTTAGCTATGTTGTGTATATGCTATAACTTCGAGGCGTAAGCCCCCGAGTATGTCGACGAAAAGATATGTATCTCATCACTATATTTTATTATATTGCAGCACCGCGAGCCCGCCTCATTAAAAACCTTTCCAGCCCCACTCGGTGCCCTGAAAAGGAAAAGAGTGCGTCTGAAAACTCGCGGGCGTTTCAAGTACATTGTATTTTCACAAAGGAGGACTATATTTCGACTCTAGGCGTAGAAACGCCTGAGCTGCGCCACGTTCCAGGGGTTTTTCTCGGGAACTCCTGTCTTCTTGTCCTTGATCCTGTACGCTCCTCCTTCGATTACTTCTGTGACGACGTAAGGGCCCAGCCATGGTGACTCGAGCTTTTCAGTACTTTGCTGATTGAGCCGTAAGACCAAATCGCCGACCCGGGAAGATCTTGGCCGCAACCGTCGACCGTGGTAGTTTTTCGAGTCCTGTCGATACTTGGTGACTCGTGAGAGCACTTCATCCCGAGCTTCATCGAGTGCATCTACGTCGTCCTCCAAAGCTCTTCTTGAAGTTTCTTCGTCATACTCTGTGACTCTTGGGGAGTCATGCTCTATTTCGATCGGTAGTACTGCCTCAGCTCCATGGACTAAAAAGAACGGAGTTTCTTGTGTCGCCGTATTTGGTGTTGTTCGGATACTCCATAAAACACTTGGCAATTCCTCTGGCCAAGTATGCCGAGCCTTTTCAAGTGGTCCTAGCAGACACTTTTTAATACCATTGCAAATGATACCATTGGCTTTCTCGACTTGGCCGTTGGTTTGCGGGTGCCCAACTGACGCGAAGTGCAATTTGATGCCTACTTCTGCGCAGTATGCCTTGAACTCCTTGGACGTAAAGTTGCTGCCATTGTCTGTGACGATGCTGTGAGGTACTCCAAACCGAAAAACGATGCTCTTCACGAATTTTATGGCTGACGCTGCATCTGGCGAATTTATCGGCTTTGCTTCTATCCACTTGGTGAATTTATCGACAGCAACCAACATGTACTCGTATCCTCCTGGCGAAGCCTTGTGTAATTTGCCCACCATATCAAGTCCCCATTGGGCAAAGGGCCAAGATAAAGGTATTGGCATCAGTTCTGCTACTGGGGAGTGTGGTTTTGCGGCGAATCTTTGGCACGCGTCGCAGGTTCGTACTATCTCTTTTGCATCCTTGATTGTTGTCAACCAGTAAAATCCAGCCCAAAAAACCTTGGCCGCAATAGCTCGACTGCTCGCGTGGTGACCACATATTCCCTCGTGTACATCCTTTAAGAGTATTCTTCCTTCTTCGGGTGTAACGCACCTTTGCAAGCACTCCCGAGATACTCGCGCTTGTATAACTCCCCTTTGACCACCGTGAAAGCTTTGGATCGTCGAATAACTCGCCTTGCTTCAATTGGATCGTCAGGTATTTCTTTCCTTAGGATATACGATATGTACGCTTGCATCCATGGGATTTCTATCATCATCACCAGCTCCTGGTCCTCTTCTTCATCTGGAATTTCTTTGAGAGGCGCTGAAGTTTTCTCCTCCTTCGTTTTTTTCTGCACCTTCTTTGTCTTTGTGGATCTCTCAGCTATCTCTTCCCAAAACACCCCTGGCGGGATTGGGAGGCACTGCGACCCGATGTTTGCGAGAACGTTGGCTTCATCATTGCTCAGCCCTATCGATGTGATTTACTTCGCATCCATCGAACAACTTCTCGAGCTCGTTGTACATCTCCTTGTATGCCACCATGCTGTCATTGACTGCATCACGTTGGTTCATAACTTGCTGAGCTACCAATTGTGAGTCGCCAAAGATTTTTAGTCGAGTCGTGCCGCAGGCTTTCGCCATCTTCATCCCGTGTATAAGGGCTTCATATTCTGCTTCATTGTTAGATGCGTTTGGGAACGTCATCCATAGGACGTATTTCAATTTGTCGCCTTCGGGTGATATGAGTATCACCCTCGCACCAGCCTCCTTCTACTCTCTTGGATCCATCGAAGTTCATGGTCCAGGTTCTCGACAAATCTGGGGGTCCTGTATTTTGTAACTCCATCCACTCTGCAATGAAGTCTGGCAAAATTTGCGACTTGATTGACTTTATTTTTTCATATGTGATGTCCCGAGGGGAAAGTTCTATTCCCCAAAGGGAGACACGCCCTGTAGCTTCTGGATTGTTCAGTATATTTGATAGGGGTGCTTCATTGACTACTATTATCGGGTGTGCCGAAAAATAGTGGCGCAACTTTCTTGCTGTTGTAATTACCCCATATGCTAACTTCTGGTACTGAGGGTACCGCTGTTTTGAGGGCGATAAAACTTCACTGATGAAGTATACCGTCCTTTGCACTCCATGGAGTTTTCCTTCTTCCTCTCTTTCAACGACTAGCGCCGTGCTAACCACCTGAGTTGTGGCTGCGATGTATAACAGGAGGGGTTCCTTCTCTTTTGGTGCCACTAAGATTGGTGGTGTCGAAATTGTGCGCTTTAAATCCTCGAAAGCTTGCTCTGCCTCCTCATTCCATTGGAATTTCTCTCCTTGTTTGATTAGAGCGTAAAACGGTAGCACTTTTTCTCCCAATCTGGCGACGAATCTGCTTAAAGCTGCGACTCGCCCAGTTAGCTGTTGTACTTCCTTCAACTTTGTTGGCTTCCTCATTGTTACGATAGCCTGTATTTTTTCGGGATTTGCTTCAATCCCTCTTGCTGAAACAAGAAAACCGAGAAGTTCTCCTGCAGGGACGCCAAAGGAACACTTCGTTGGGTTCAATTTGAGACAGAACTTGTCGAGGTTGTCGAAGGTTTCCTTCAGATCTTCGATTAGCATTGTCCCTTTTTTTGATGTTATGAAGACATCGTCGATGTACACTTGTACGTTTATCCCAATTTGTGTCGCCAAACACTTCTGCATCATCCTCTGGTATGTTGCTCCCGCGTTTTTCAAACCAAAGGGCATTGTTTTATAACAAAATACTCCATAAGGTGTGATGAACGCTGTTTTGACCTCATCTTCTTCTTTTAATCTGATCTGGTTATAACCAGAATATGCATCCAGGAAGGAAAGACGTTCGCACCCTGCCGTGGAGTCGATAATTTGGTCGATCCTTGGGAGGGGAAAGTGATCCTTTGGGCAATGTTTATTGAGACACGTAAAATCGACGCACATGCGAAGGACTTTAGTGTTTTTCTTCGGCACCAACACTGGATTTGCTACCCATGTGGCCTCTGTATGCAGCTCCTTGATAAAACCAGCTTCTCTTAGTCGATCTATTTCTGACAGCATAGCTTTGCGGTTTGTCTCCGAAAAACGTCGCAAAGGCTGTTTGATTGGTCTCGCTAGTGGATCCAAGTTTAGGTGGTGCTCGGCAAGTTCCCTGGGTACTCCTGGCATGTCAGCTGGACACCATGCGAAGATTTTCCAGTGCTCACGGAGGAACTCGACGAGCGCGCTTTCCTATGCGAGGTCCATGTTTGCCGCAATAGACGTCGTCTTCTTTGGATCTGTCGGGTGAATCTGCACCTCCTTGGAATCCTTTGCAGTGTTAAAGGTTGCCTCTTTATTAGGCCTCCCTACGTCTGGTAGCACATCATAATCAGTCGTGAGCCTTGACTCCATGTATTCTGCTTGCATCCCGAAAGTTTCTGATAGTCGATGAAAATCCTTGTCACATTTGTCGGCTAGTGCGAAACTTCCTTTGACTGTAATTGGTCCCTTAGGTCCAGGTAACCTCCACAACAAGTACGTGTAATGTGGTACTGCCATAAACCTGGCATATGCTGGCCGTCCCAACAAGGCATGATATTGTGACGGGAAATCCACGACTTCAAACTCCAACTTCTCTATCCTGTAGTTTTCTCGAGTCCCGAACTGAACGTCGAGGTTAATCTTCCCCAGCGGATAACTTGGCTTTTCTGGTGTGATACCGTGGAATCGCGTATCAGTTGGTTTCAGGTTTGCTAGGGATATGTTCATCTTCCTTAGTGTATCTCGCATACATAAGGTTTAAACTGCTGCCGCCATCTATGAACACTCTGGATACATCAAATCCTGCAATTACTGCTGGTAAAATAAGTGCTGACTGCCCTGGTCGAGGAACTTGCTGTGGATGATCAGCTATTGTGAAGCCAATATCTTGCCGTGACCAGTTAAGGTACTCGGCCGTTGGTGGAGGCATCTTCTCTGCCATAAACACCTGTCGCGAGATTACTTTCTGAGCTCTATTGGATGGTCTGCCTTTCTGGATCATCGAGACCACTCCATTAGAGTTGGGATCAACATAAGGTGGTGGAGCAGGTGCTACCGCTATTCTGAGCTGATGTCGATTTTCTTCCGTAATCGCGGGAGGAGGTGGCAAGTGAATCTCACTCCTGGGTCCTTGAGGATTTCTGTGCGCGGCCTGAGCATTAGCGTGTCCTGCCCATCTTAACATTGCCTGGAAATTTCGGCAATCCTTTTGCAAGTGTCCTGACTGTCTTTTTCCATTATTGTCGAGATAAAAATGCATCTGGCACGGCCCATTCATCATCTCTTCAGGGGACACGAAGGGTCTTTGGAACCTTGGCCCGGTATTTTGCCTATTGTTTCGAGAGTCATCTCTATTGTCGCCTCGCTGCTCGTTGCTCCTCTGGTAATCATCTCTGTTGTGTCCTCCGGCGCTTGCTCGGAAGCCAGCCGAAATTTGCCCAGGAGCATCATAACTCGAGTATTGCCGAGGAAATCGTCGCCTATTTTGATAATTTCGGCTGCGGTCCTCCTCCGGTGACCTATGCCGTTTGTTGTGAACGGCATCTTCTCCATCTGCCCATCTGTTTGCTATCTCCATTAATGCGGATACTGTCTTTGGATTGGTCCTCCCCAAATCCTCGACAAAATCATCTATTGCTCTCTCGTCAGATATATTCTCTTCCGAATTTTTAATAATATTCCATCTTTGGATATACTTTCTCATTGGTTCATCTGGCTTTTGTCGACACGACCTCAATCTATTATATTATTAAAACAACAAACAATCTACGGTGCAGATTGGTCATGCTAAAACAACAATACCTTAAACGGTGGAGATAGATGCGACTACGCACGTAAGCAGACATATCTGGGCTGTTGAGAAAATTGATTACGCACGGTGAGTAACAGAAACAACAACAAAGAAAAAAAAAAGGAAAAATTCATTCATCCACCCGTATGTCAACAGAAACTCTTATTTGTACCGAAAAGTTTGGCCTGCCCTATTTATACGTCGAGCGAACGCGCGTACCCTGGGAAATCGGCCCCGAGCTGTTGGTAAAATTACCTCAATAAGAAGCTATGAAGACGCCGGCAGGCGACGATGCCAATTTCTCCGGGCCGGTGACGACGCCAGCTTCTCCGTCAACCAGCTGGAGACGGAGCGCAAAACATGAAAAGAGCTGGTTGGATGGACGAGACACTGCTGGGCCAGCTTCACGGAGCCATCCTCGTCGTCATCATGCACCCTAGCGTCTTCATGGATTCTCTCTCCGGATTGATATAAGGAACGATGTACTATGGATTGGCAGAAGATTCTTAGATTGATCGCATCTCCCTCTGCCAAGCAGCAACATGATTAATTAAGGGAGGATGTGCCCATGGATGCAGTGAGATTGATTGGTAGCCTTAGGCGAGTGGCAACACAAATTGATGATAATACGTAATAGGCACACATCGTGATTGTCAAGAACAACAGCATGAGATGCGGTTGGCAAGATCACCGCTGCTCCTTGCACGTGGAGCCATCTTCCGTCCCAAAGGCGAGCTAACATATATTGGTCGTTCTCCAATGGTGCGAGGTGAAGTCTGGTATCAATCTGGTATGAAGCCACGAATGGTGAAGGCCTCGAGAGGCAGATTTGGATCGATGGCGACACGATGAGGCAAACTCAGATGGGACGCCCAACAGTACACGATTTGGTCATCCACCGTACGACCGCAGCTTGCATCTGCTGGGATGATTATTTTCGATCACGCGTGGACCTAAGCAGTGCTGGACTCAAGTTTATTGTTCAGTTTCTTGAACAAACCAACCAATGCATGAAGTGAATTCCGATGAAACTGTTACGCTGCACGGTTCTGATTAAATTGGCCGCGTGCAGGAAATTTCAATCGATGTGGTCGCATCTGCGTGCAGCCTACGAGTTCCCATGAGCCGCGCCTTTGAAAATCTTCCGGCTTCATGCGAGAATAAAATGGCTCTACATTGGCTACCGTTCCCGATGAGGAATAACACATGTGCTGCCTAGATTGAGTGCATGGGATTATCTTCTGTAATCTATGTGCGTGATCAAAACACGCATGTTTATGTGGTCATACGTACAGAGGGATCGAAGATACGGATTACACAGAGATGGTAAAGCAAAGACTCCATCCATCTCGAAAAGAATGTTAAAGATTTGTCTGCATTCGATTTTTTTTTTTGATAAATGGGCGCTTTTTCGACAATTTGGACGTATATAGACATTATCATATGACCATGGTCTACCCACGGGACATTATGTTAGGATGCATGGTCTACAATAAACACATTCGAAAACTACATGAAGAGCTACATGAATAGGAAAAGATCATGCCAGCGGTATAATCATGTCTATATGAATTCCAATAATATCATAGGTCTTAATGAAGTTTGTATGAGAGTTAATAGATTGCATTTGTATTCTATAGACTAGAAAACTAAAAAATAGTACGATCATTAACGGAGAGGAACGGTTTTGGTGGTGGCCTTTGTTTAATAATTAGGGCCGGATGCATCTCTTCGATGTAGAGGCTAGAGTTTGATCTTCCTTTTCAAAAAAATGGAGAGGACTGGTAAAGTCCAGATTAAATAGGAATTATATGATTTGGATGAAACTAGAACATCCTTCAAATTAGTTGCAGCCATGAAATTGCAAAAATAAGAAAAATATTTACTAAGAATTATGAGGGGTGCTGGAAAAGAGTATGTAGATTTTAAGGTCCAAGACATATAAAGGTCCATTTGTTGTTGACATAATGTATTTGTTGAAAAAAGTTTTCCAGGAGAAGATACACACATAGATTAAACGGTGAGTAATTAGGGATACATAATGTGAGAAAGAACTATAAAATAGTAAAAAGTTCTTATGTCAGATGGTGTGTGAGGATTGCCAATCTTTTTGTGTAACATACTTAGTATTTCTTCACAAAATATATGCTTAACATTTCTATATTAAAGTCTAAATTAAATTGAATACAAATTCAGGGACTAATAATTAAGTTTTCTCAAGATATAATTTGTCTATGGGTTCTAATAAAAATTTAAAATATATATCTAGCACATGATGTCTCAAAGAAATATATTAAAACTTAATAGAATATGTCAACATAACAAGACATAATATTTCTGGCCGCGCAAATGCGCGGGCCACCCCGCTAGTTCCTCTAGTGATGCAGGTTTTTTGCAGGTGGACCGGAAATTCTTGACGAATACGTCCTCAAAACTGTCCCAGCTGTCGATAGATCCTGGAGGAAGTTTCTTTATCCAGGATCGCGCGGCTCCACTTAGGTGTATCTCGAATACTTCGCATAGCTGTTGCTCTGGTGCCTCCTGTGAGCTTCACCGTCTCTAGGTAATCGACTAACCAATCTTCTGGATCTTGCAGGCCGTCGAATTTCTTGAAACTATCGGGCAACTTAAATCCCGAAGGGACTCGAGTTTTTCGGACTCTCCTTGTAAAGCATGGTAAACCGCACATGTCCTCGTCGTTTAGTTCTGGGGAATGCCGATGTTCTCTTCTACTTTGTCGTGCTCTGTCCACCCTTGTTTGCGCTGCTGTGTCTCTTGCTCCACTTGTCCCTTCAGGAGCTGCTGCCACTACAAGAAAAGTTGCCATGGCCGACGAAGTTGAAGTCGCGCCGTGGTTGCTGGTGTACCATGGCCGACGATTTTTGGTCCCTCCGTGGTGCATGTCAAAACTTTTTTTTTCTCGTTTTTGAGGCCACCTAGCCCGACGAAAGCGGCCAAAACGTCGCGTATGGTGGCCCGGGACGTGGTGCATCTCGAAATCTCGGGTTCGCCGGCCGAGTCAACGCAAATCCGCACCGCCGAGGGATGTAGGGCCCAGATGGCAGCCTCTCGGGCATTATTTTTTTCTCAATCGCGCCATCTCGTTCAACGTTCTCCGATCGAGCCGTTTACGATGCAGGATCATGGGTCCCGCATGTCATCCTCTATGAACCAAAATTCTTTCTATTATTGGATTTTTTTTGACCCCCTGATTTCTGGCTACTTCCTTTTTCTCTTTGATCCCTTGCCGCCTTGGAAACGTTGAGACCGCTCGCTGCTAAATGGGACCCGCATGTCATCCTCTATGTGCAATCAACTTTCTTTTCTTGGAGTTTTTTTTGGCACCTCAAATTTGGTCACTTGCCTTTTTCTTTCGATCCCCTGCCGCCTCTCAAACGGTGATACCGCTGCTGCTAACTGGGACCCGCATGTCATCCTCTATGCACTATAAAACTTTCTTTTCTTGAATTATTTTTGGCACCACATATTTGGTCACTTACCTTTTTCTTTCGATCCCCTGCCGCCTCTCAAACGGTGATACCGCTGCTGCTAAATGGGACCCGCATGTCATCCTCTATGTACTATAAAACTTTCTTTTCTTGGAGTTTTTTTGGCACCTCAAATTTGGTCACTTGCCTTTTTCTTTCGATCCCCTGCCGCCTCTCAAACGGTGATACCGCTGCTGCTAACTCGGGACCCGCATGTCATCCTCTATGTACTATAAAACTTTCTTTTCTTGAATTATTTTTGGCACCTCATATTTGGTCACTTACCTTTTTCTTTCGATCTCATGCCACGTTTGAAACGTTGAGGAACCTGCAGGCTCATGGGACCCGCATGTCATCCTCTATGTACTATAAAAGTTCATTTTCTTGGTTTTTTTTCACCCTCTGATTTTTGGCAATTTCTTTTTTCTTTTGATCCCCTGCCGCCTCTCAAACGGTGATACAGCTGCTGCTAAATGGGACCCGCATGTCATCCTGTATGTACTATAAAACTTTCTTTTCTTGAATTATTTTTGGCTCCTCATATTTTTTCACTTGCCTTTTTTTTCGATCCCCTGCCGCCTCTCAAACGGTGATACCGCTGCTGCTAAATGGGACCCGCATGTCATCCTCTATGTACTATAAAACTTTCTTTTCTTGGATTTTTTTGGCACCTCATATTTGGTCACTTGCCTTTTTCTTTCAATCCCCTGCCGCCTCTCAAACGGTGATACCGCTGATGCTAAATGGGACCCGCATGTCATCCTCTATGTACTATAAAACTTTCTTTTCTTGGATTTTTTTGGCACCTCATATTTGGTCACTTGCCTTTTTTCTTTCGATCCCCTGCCGCCTCTCAAACGGTGATAACGCTGCTGCTAAATGGGACCCGCATGTCATCCTCTATGTACTATAAAACTTTCTTTTCTTGGATTTTTTTGACATCCTCTTTTTTTTCTTCTTTCGATCTCCTGCCGCCTTTAAAACGTTGACGACGCTGCTGGCTCATGGGTCCCACATGTCAGCCTCTATAAACAATAAACGTTGAGGATGCTGCTGCCTCATGGGTCCCGCAGGTCATCCTCTCAGAATGATAAATGTTTTCTTTTCTTGGATTTTTTTTACCAACTTATTTTTGGTTTTTTTTATTTTCGATCCCCTGCCGCCTTTGAAACGTTGACGACGCTGCTGGCTCATGGGTCCCCGATGTCAGCCTCCCCGTACAAGAAACATGTGATATCTTATTTTGCAGACAATAAACATTGTATTTCGCTCTGAGCTATTGCAAACTGATAAATTAAATCTTTATATTTACATAAACAAACTTATATGTTGAATCTCCTTGTTTTTTGTTTTTGCGAAGCATAGGACTTTCCTGTTTTTTTTTTTGAAAAATCCGAACTTTCCTGTTTTGGAGTGGGCTGAAATTGTACGAGTCAAAAGGCCCAGCAAGATAGTTCGAAGGCCCAGATGTCCAGATGCAGCCCAATTGAAATCTTTCTTTTCTTGGATTTTTTCAACCCCTGATTTCTGGCTACTTCATTTTTCTTTTGGTCCTGTGCCGCCTTGGAAGCGTTGAGACCGCTGCTACAAAATGGGACCCGCATGTCATCCTCTATGTACTATAAAACTTTCTTTTCTTGGATTTTTTTGGCACCTCATATTTGGTCACTTGCCTTTTTCTTTCGATCGCCTGCCGCCTCTCAAACGTTGATACAGCTGCTGCTAAATGGGACCCGCATGTCATCCTCTATGTACATTCAAGTTTCTTTTCTTGGATTATTTTTGGCTCTTGATATTTGGTCACTTGCCTTTTTCTTTCGATCTCATGCCACGTTTGAAACGTTGAGGAACCTGCTGCTAAATGGGACCCGCATGTCATCCTCTATGTGTTATAAAAGTTTATTTTCTTGGATTTTTTTTCACCCTCTGATTTTTGGCTATTTCCTTTTTCTTTTCATCCCCTGCCGCCTTGGAAACGTTGAGTAAGCTGCTGGCTCATGGGACCCGCATGTCATTCTCTATGTCCATCAACTTTCTTTTCTTGGATTTTTTGAGCCCCTAATTTCTAGCTACTTTCTTTTTCTTTTGATCTCAAGACGCATTTGAAACATTGAGACCGCTGCTGCAAAATGGGACCCGCATGTCATCCTCTATGTACAATAAATCTTGGATTATTTTTGGCTCCTGATATTTGGTCACTTGCCTTTTTCTTTTGATCACCTGCCGCCTTTGAAACGTTGAGGAATCTGCTGGCTCATGGGTCCCACATGTCAGCCTCTATGAACAATAAAGTTTCTTTTCTTGGATTATCTTTGGCTCCTGATATTTTGTCACTTGCCTTTTTCTTTCGATCTCATGCCGCCTCTGACACGTGGAGTAAGCTGCTGGCTCATGGGTCCCGCATGTCATCCTCTACGAACAATAAAAGTTTCCTTTCTTGGAGTTATTTTTGACCCCTAATTTCTGGCTATTTGCCTTTTTCTTTTGATCCCCTGCCCCCTTTGAAACGTTGAGGACTCTGTTGGCAGGTCGGTCCCACATGTCATCCTCTATGAACAATAAAAGTTTCCTTTGGTGGATTTATTTTTGACCCCTAATTAATTTCTCGCTATTTCCTTTTTTTTCTTTTGATCCCCGCCGCTTCTCAAACGGTGATACCGCTGATGCTAAATGGGACCCGCATGTCATCCTCTATGTACTATAAAACTTTCTTTTCTTGGATTTTTTTGGCACCTCATATTTGGTCACTTGCCTTTTTCTTTCGATCGCCTGCCGCCTCTCAAACGTTGATACAGCTGTTGCTAAATGGGACCCGCATGTCATCCTCTATGTACAATAAAGTTTCTTTTCTTGGATTATCTTTGGCTCCTGATATTTGGTCACTTGCCTTTTTCTTTCGATCTCATGCCGACTTTGAAACGTTGAGGCTGCTCGGCTCATGGGTCCCGCATGTCATCCTCTATGAACAATAAAAGTTTCCTTTGTTGGATTTATTTTTTACCCTACTTAATTTCCGGCTATTTCCTTTTTCTTTTGATCCCCGCCGCCTTGGAATAGTTGAGGATGCTGCTGCCTCATGGGTCCCGCATGTCATCCCCTCATAAAGGTAAATGTTTCTTTTCTTGGTTTTGTTTACCAACTGATTTTTGGCTTATTTTTTCTTTCGATCTCCTGCCGCCTTTAAAACGTTGACGACGCTGCTGGCTCATGGGTCCCTGATGTCAGCCTCCCGTACAAGAAACATGTGATATCTTGATTATTTTGCAGACAATAAACGGTGTATTTCGCTCTGAGCTATTGCAAAGGGATAAATTAAATCTTTGTTTTTACATAAACAAACTTATATGTTGAATCTCCTTGTTTTTTGTTTTTGCCAAGCATTGGACTTTCCTGTTTTGGAGTGGGCTTAAATTGTACGAGTCAAAAGGCTTCCAGCACGATAGTTCGAAGGCCCAGATGTCCAGATGCAGCCCAATTGAAATCTTTCTTTTCATGGATTTTTTGACACCCTGATTTCTGGCTACTTCCTTTTTCTTTTGATCCTGTGCCGCCTGGAAACTATGAGACCGCTATTGCAAAATGGGACCCACATGTCATCCTCTATGTACAATAAAAGTTTCTTTTCGTGGATTATTTTTGACTCCTGATATTTGGTCACTTGCCTTTTTTCTTTCGATCCCGTGCAAAATGGGACCCGCATGTCGTCCTCTATTTACAAAAAAGTTTCCTTTCTTGGAGTTATTTTTTACCCTAATTTGTGGCTACTTCCTTTTTTTATCCCTGCCGCCTTTGAAACTTTGAGGACTCTGCTGGCTCATGGGCCCCACATGTCAGCCTCTGTGAACAATAAACCTTTCCTCTCTGAACACTAGCATTGACGAACTGAATGTGAACAAGGCTTTTTTTAGTAAATTTTGTCAACCAATTGCTAGCTTCTGTATATATCACTAGTAGTACATACATCGCGAAAGCATTAGAATATTAGACCATGTTCACAAGAATAACATCAAGTCCGAACTACATTAACAGAGTGATAAAATATATTGTTCAGACCAGTACAAAATATAGGGAGTTAAACTAACACTATGCAGAAATTGGCCCATCTCTTGCATATATCCCTCTAGCAAAGGGATCAGCCACTGACAAGTCATGTACCAACCAGCTAAGAACACCGTCCGAGCTGAACTTATCTAAGGATGGTAAATATCCAAACTGAAAATCAACATCTCTATAAGCGGTGTTCTTCAGGTCTAGCTGCTTGAACTGGGTATCCCACCAGATCTTCTTGTGATGATATCTTACACCAAAATTCATTACTTTGAGCATTCTAGTGTTCTGTATAAAGAACCTGGAGACAATAACATCATTTCTCCTTCCTCGGTAGTCAGAAATCGAAATTTCTTTGAGGTGGAGATCAAGGCATTCAATGGGACAGGCTGGCTCATTATGCAGCACATGAACCTTATTGCCGGTTCTATAAAACTGCAAAGAAGTCAAATTAAGTAGTCAGTACAATAACAAAGTACTTCATAGCTATCAACTAATGAATATCTCAGGTGAGTTGAATCATGTGTTAATTGAGGACCGTGGAACAACATAATCCCCTGACACGTTCCAATTTGATAGATGCACTTTTTACATCTGTTATTGTCATTGTAAAGTTGGGGAAAGGTTACCAACATGGGAAACTCCAATCCGCAACTAGTTGCGGGTGCACCCCATTTTTCTTTTGACACTTCCAAGTTTCCAAAAAAATGTAAACTAAAAGTCCGGACATACATTGTGTTCTATCATGTGCTTCGTGAAGTTTCATCCAAAAATATGATAATATGTGATCTACACAAAAAAAGAACAAATGATGTGTAAATAGTAAGTCACACTATTTACATATGTCTTCTCTTTTACACGGATCACATATTATCATGTGTTTATATGAAACTTCACAGATGCACAAGATACAACACATTGTATGACAAGAAGTTTAGTTTTGAACCAACATAATATAACTCCATTGTGGATGTTCTTCTAGTACAATTGTTCAACTGATCTAGGCTAATAACAGGTTAACTCCATGTAACTCTACAGCTTTTGCTCATAGTGGTAAACAGTTAACAACAACGAATTTACCTGGATATATAGCTTCTCCGTGCAGGGAAAGCATCTAAGAAATGCAAGTAGTTGATCCAGACGAGGGCCGTCAGATTTTAGAACCAAGTTCTTCACTGTGCACAGAGAATTTTCCAAGCTTATGGGCATCATCCTCTACAGGACAATGGTACATATGTCAAAAAAAATAACAAAAATGTGAGTTAATTCAACAAGAAGAAGGCTGTTCTACCAAAAAGTTTATGCGTCCAATAACAAGTTGGCAGCCAGGGTACGACGCAAAGCCCAACACCATCAACTTTGGTGCGTTGGCGACCTGGATTAGTAGTGGAACATCATGAACGCATATGACCAATCTCTCGAGGCAAGATGCATCCATAATTTGCACCGTGTCTAACTGAATAAGTTCGGTGGTGTTGCGTTTCCAATAGCTAGCCACACTAATTGTACGAAGATTTGGCATTTGAATGTTGAGTTGGGTGAACCCGTGGACCCCTCAAGGTGAAGTGCCTCGAGCACAATACAGCGGGTGAACAGGCGGTCGATGTTCGTCGCCTTACAGATGTAGACGTCATAGAGCAAGAGCCTTTTGAGTTGGGGGAAAAGAAGCATGGAGTTGGCATGAATCTCGGGCAAATAGCAAGTAGAAATGCTGACAATGCGCAGCGTGGGCGCGCAGCGGAACGCGGACAGCGGGAAGGAGCGCATCACTGTTCCAACCATCGAATCTGAGGTTCTCGACGCAAGATAGGGTGCTGGACCGGAACCAGCTGTCGAGCGTGGTGTCGACCTTGCAAGTGGTTCTGAAGGGGTCGATTGACACGCTTCTGGCGGGGCCAGGGTGAGCGGCGAGGATACTGGAGACCGCGGCGATGCGTTTGTGGTTTTGCTTGGCGAGTTGGTCGTCGATCTCGAGGTTAAGTGGGACGGAGTGCCAGAGGTGGCGCCACCGTTTGGAGACCAAGGTTGTGCTTACAGCGGATATAGTGGGCAGGTGGGAGATGATGATGTGGAGAATCTGGTCCGGTAGGCGGCTGATGAGGTCGTTGTCGCCGACGAGGAGGTTAAGTGGGACGGAGCGCCAGAGGTGGCGCCACCGTTTGGAGAGCAATGTTGTCCTTACAGCGGATATCATGGGCAGGAGGGAGATGATGATGTGCGGCATCTCGTCGGGG
>NC_061509.1:251951238-252014067 GCF_022539505.1 Lolium rigidum | reverse complement strand
TCGATGCGGGGGCCCAGCCGGGAGCGTGCCGGCTGCCGGGTGCCGGTTCGCTCGGGAGCCGGCCTGTGTTGGCGCCTTGGCGCCGCCTGCTCGGAGTCATGCTCCTGGTCCCGACCTGGTGGTGGCCGGCTGCGGCCGCTGTGGCCGCTGTCCAGCCGGCTTGTCCGGCTTGAACCTGCGTGGGTGGCGCGGGAGTCCCTGCGCCGGCTTGGTGCGGGCGAGGCGGACTCGGCCGTGTCTCTGTGGGGGTCCTTGCTGGTGCCTGCAGCAGCGCGGACGGGAGGAGCTTTTGGAGCACCATACCTGGGGTCCTTGGTCTGCTCAGCTGCAGCCCGGCACGGAGTCGGCTACGCGCTGCGTCTGGCGGCGCAGCTCTTCTCCTTCGAGGAGGGCTAGCTCCTTCGCAGCGGCTTCGGCTGCGAGGATGTTCTTGTCGGGGGTGTTGTAGACGGGCAGCTCCGTAGACGGAGCCGGCGCTTCCGCGCCGTCGCGCTCAATCTCGGCACCCAGGCCGCCTCCTCGCCGGCGGATCATGCCGGCTCGGCTGGGGTTGTTGCCGCCTGGCGTGAAGCCATGGGCGTGCTCGTACTCGCGCTGGGTGATGGCCAGCTGGCGCTTGGCTGCAGCCAGCTCGTCGGCCTGCTGGAGGAGGATCTGGCGATGTGCTTCCAGGTCCGCCTCGATGGTGGCGGCGTCGCCGCCTGCGGTGAGCGGAGAGCTCAGCTTCGTCCGGACTTCGTCCAGCCAGGATGGAGGTGGGGGCGCCTTTGGGCCCGACCCGGAGGCGTTGGGGTCGACGTTGCGCTCCAGGTTGGGGCCGCGGGTGCGCGGGTTCTTGGTGGGGAGCTCCTCGCCAGCCATCATGACCTGCACGACGGCGGGGCTGGCGGGAGCGCTGCTGCCGGCTCGCGGAGGAGGGCTTGCGCAGCGCAGCACTGCCGCGGGTAGCGCGGCGGTGCGACGGTGGCGACGTAGACGTCGTGGCCGCCGAAGGAGATGACGCTGCCGCCGGGCTGGGAAGGGCCGGTCGGCGAAGCAGCCAGCGTTGTCGGCGGCGCGGTCGAGGGAGCCGAATCTCCAGATCAAGCCTAAAGCGACTCGCTCGCCGGTGGTGATGGTGAGGCCCGTCCGGATGAAGACACCGGCCGAGGATGCTGAAGGCCCCACGGTGGGCACCAAATGTCGTGGTATCGTCACGGCATATGCCATAGGGTGGCTAACGAAGGTGGTTCCTAGGAGATCTCACGGCGGGATCCGGATGCGGGTATGGGGACGAGCGACACGGCGACGTACCCAGGTTCGAGGCCCTCCGATGGAGGTAACACCTCTACTCCTGCTAGGGATGTATATGATGATCACACAATACAAGGTTGCTCCTTGAGCTGTGTCCGATCTGCTCCTGGGAGGCTAAGGAAGACAAGAGTCTCTCTCACAGGGCAGCGCTAGGGGTGGAAGTGAGGTGAGAATGATCGATCCCCTGCACGAGAGGGGGTAGTGCGGCTTATATAGGCACCGGCACTTTACATATAAGACCCTATAGTCTGCGGCCGGCTTGGCCGGCTCCGGCTTCCGCTCCTTCCCGAGGCACTGACGTCAGGAGCCGTTGAGGCCTCATGGCCTGTCCCATCCGGCTGCCGGAGTCAGCGGTATGGAGAGAAAGTGTCCCTGTCGCCATCAGCCACTGTAGCCAGTACGGATCGACGTAAGCCATGATGGCCTGTCCGGCGCGTGGCACTATTGCTCCACAGTGCCCCGCGCTTTACGGAAGATGAAGTCAGCGTGGACTTTGGGAACCCGGATCACCAACCCGGTTCCTTCTAGTGCAAGACTCGCCAGCCTCGAGTTGGTCTGAGGTACAAACCCCCAGTCGGATATGGCTTGTAGAAGACGGCCCAGCTACAGCATTGGCGGCCGTAGCCAGGCCGACTAGGACATAGAGCCAGCCGGCTTCCGGACCAGCCGGCCACGGCGTCAGCCGGCTGCTCCTCAGCCGGCCTTTGCCGCGAGCCGGCCAGTGGCCAGCCGGCTGCTCCGCGTCCATTGCCCTACCCGGGGTCTTCCCCCCGACAACCATCTAGCTACTGCTATGGACCCATAGTCCAGGGGTAGACTACTCACACATCACTCCGGAGGCGACCATGGCGGCGTAGAGTCCTCCGGGAGATGATTCCCCTCTCCGGCAGGGTGCCGGAGGCGATCTCCTGAATCCCCCGAGATGGGATTGGCGGCGGCGGCGTCTGCGGGAAGGTTTTCCGTATCGTGGCTCTCGGTGCTCGGGGGTTTCGCGACGCAGGCTATTTGTAGGCGGAAGGGTAGGTTAGGGGGCGTCACGAGGGGCCCAGGAGACAGGTCGGCGCGGCCAAGGGTGGGGCCGCGCCGCCCTACCTCCTGGCCACCTCGTGGCCCCACTTCGTTGACTCTTCGGTCTTCTGGAAGCTTCGTGGCAAAATAGGACCCTGGGCGTTGATTTCGTCCAATTCCGAGAATATTTCCTTACTAGGATTTCTGAAACCAAAAACAGCAGAAAACAGCAAGGGGCTCTTCGGCATCTTGTTAATAGGTTAGTTCCAGAAAATGCACAAATATGACATAAAGTGTGCATAAAACATGTAGATATCATCAATAATGTGGCATGGAACATAAGAAATTATCGATACGTCGGAGACGTATCAGCATCCCCAAGCTTAGTTCCTGCTCGTCCCGAGCAGGTAAACGATAAACAAAGATAATTTCTGGAGTGACATGCCATCATAATCTTGATCATACTATTGTAAGCATATGTAATGAATGCAGCGATCAAAACAATGTAAATGACATGAGTAAACAACTGAATCATAAAGCAAAGACTTTTCATGAATAGTACTTCAAGACAAGCATCAATAAGTCTTGCATAAGAGTTAACTCATAAAGCAATAAATTCATAGTAGAGATATTGAAGAACCACAAAGGAAGATGAAGTTTCAGCGGTTGCTTTCAACTTGTAACATGTATATCTCATGGATATTGTCAATGTAAAGTAATATAACAAGTGCAATATGCAAGTATGTAGGAATCAATGCACAGTTCACACAAGTGTTTGTTTCTTGAGGTGGAGAGAAATAGGTAAACTGACTCAACAATAAAAGTAAAAGAATGGTCCTTCAAAGAGGAAAGCATCGATTGCTATATTTGTGCTAGAGCTTTGATTTCGAAAACAAGAAACAATTTTGTCAACGGTAGTAATAAAGCATATGTGTTATGTAAATTATATCTTACAAGTTGCAAGCCTCATGCATAGTATACTAATAGTGCCCGCACCTTGTCCTAATTAGCTTGGATTACCGGGATTATCGCAATGCACATGTTTCAACCAAGTGTCACAAAGGGGTACCTCTATGCCGCCTGTACAAAGGTCTAAGGAGAAAGCTCGCATTGGATTTCTCGCTTTTGATTATTCTCAATTTAGACATCCATACCGGGACAACATAGACAACAGATAATGGACTCCTCTTTTATGCATAAGCATGTAGCAACAATTAATTTTCTCATATGAGATTGAGGATATATGTCCAAAACTGAAACTTCCACCATGGATCATGGCTTTAGTTAGCGGCCCAATGTTCTTCTCTAACAATATGCACGCTCTAACCATTAAAGGTGGTAAATCTCACTTACTTCAGACAAGACGAACATGCATAGCAACTCACATGATATTCAACAAAGAGTAGTTGATGGCGTCCCCAGGAACATGGTTATCGCACAACAAGCAACTTAATAAGAGATAAAGTGCATAAGTACATATTCAATACCACAATAGTTTTTAGGCTATTTGTCCCATGAGCTATGTATTGTAAAGATGAAGAATGGAAATTTTAAAGGTAGCACTTCAAGCAATTTACTTTGGAATGGCGGAGAAATACCATGTAGTAGGTAGGTATGGTGGACACAAATGGCATAGTGGTTGGCTCAAGTATTTTGGATGCATGAGAAGTATTCCCTCTCGATACAAGGTTTAGGCTAGCAAGGCTATTTGAAACAAACACAAGGATGAACCGGTGCAGCAAAACTCACATAAAAGACATATTGTAAACATTATAAGACTCTACACCGTCTTCCTTGTTGTTCAAACTCAATACTAGAAATTATCTAGACTTTAGAGAGACCAAATATGCAAACCAAATTTTAGCATGCTCTATGTATTTTTTCATTAATAGGTGCAAAGTATATGATGCAAGAGCTTAAACATGAGCACAACAATTGCCAAGTATCACATTATCCAAGACATTATAGCAATTACTACATGTAGCATTTTCCAATTCCAACCATATAACAATTTAACGAAGAAGAAACTTCGCCATGAATATTATGAGTAAAGCCTAAGGACATATTTGTCCATATGCAACAGCGGAGCGTGTCTCTCTCCCACACAAAGAATGCTAGGATCCATTTTATTAAATCAAAACAAAAACAAAAACAAACCGACGCTCCAAGCAAAGCACATAAGATGTGATGGAATAAAAATATAGTTTCAGGGGAGGAACCTGATAATGTTGTCGATGAAGAAGGGGATGCCTTGGGCATCCCCAAGCTTAGATGCTTCAGTATTCTTGATATATGCAGGGGTGAACCACCGGGGCATCCCCAAGCTTAGATCTTTCACTCTCCTTGATCATGTTGTATCATCTCCCTCTCTTGATCCTTGAAAACTTCCTCCACACCAAACTCAAAACAACTCATTCGAGGGTTAGTGCACAATCAAAATATACATGTTCAGAGGTGACATAATCATTCTTAACACTTCTGGACATTGCACAAAGCTACTGAAAGTCAATGGAATCGAAAAATCCATCGAACATAGCAAAATAGGCAATGCGAAATAAAAGGCAGAATCTGTCAAAACAGAACAGTTCGTAATGACGAATTTTATTGAGGCACCAGACTTGCTCAAATGAAAATGCTCAAATTTAATGAAAGTTGCGTACATATCTGAGGATCACTCACGTAAATTGGCATAATTTTCTGAGTTACCTACAGATAATTTTGCCCAGATTCGTGACAGCAAAGAAATCTGTTTCTGCGCAGTAATCCAAATCTAGTATGAACATTACTATCAACGACTTTATTTGGCACAACAAAACACAAAACTAAGATAAGAAGAGGTTGCTACAGTAGTAAACAACTTCCAAGACTCAAATGGAAAACAAAATACTGTAGTAAAAACATGGGTTGTCTCCCATAAGCGCTTTTCTTTAACGCCTTTTAGCTAGGCGCAGAAAGTGTATATCAAGTATTATCAAGAGATGGTGTATCTACAGCGGGGTGTGGAGTTTTCTCAACCATGCATAGTATATTGGATACATAAGTTTTAGCGGCTCTCTTTTCATCAGTCTTGGGCTTGCTACTCTCATCAAACAAATTTTCAGGAACAAGCCAAGCATAGTTATTTTCTAGTGCATCATTCATCGCTAGGAGCGTACATGGTATTGGTGCTTTGATCTCCCCACCATCATTAATATTATTAGTGTACCTTACTCTCTCTATGTCCATCTTTTCAAGGAGACTAACAAAATTGGTATAAGAACCAAGCATCTTATATTTAATAAAGACCTTTCTAGCCTCCCTTGCTATACCACCAAATTCTCTAAGAAGGGTTTCTAAAACAAAATCTTTCTTTTCCCCCTCTTCCATATCACCGAGTGTAAGAAAAATGTGTTGGATTATAGGATTGAGATTAACAAATTTAGTTTCCAACATGCGAACTAAAGCAGCAGCAGCAATTTCATAAGTAGGAGCAAGCTCTACCAAGTGTCTATCTTCAAAATCTTCAACGGTGCTAACATGATTGAAAAATTCTTCTATATTATTTCTCCCAATTATAGACCCGCGTCCTACCGGCATGTCTTTTACGGTAAAATTAAAAGGAAACATAATGAAATAAATAAAGTAAATACAAGTAACTAATTTTTTTGTGTTTTTGATATAGCAAACAAGATAGCAAGTAAAGTAAAACTAGCAACTAATTTTTTTTATATTTTGACATAGTGCAGCAAACAAAGTAGTAAATAAAATAAAGCAAGACAAAAACAAAGTAAAGAGATTGCGATGTGGAGACTCCCCTTGCAGCGTGTCTTGATCTCCCCGGCAACGGCTCCAGAAATTTAGCTTGACACGCGTACAGCACGCGACCGTTGGGAACCCCAAGTGGAAGGTGTGATGCGTACGGCGATAAGTTTCCCTCAGTTAGAAACCAAGGTTTATCGAACCAGTAGGAGTCAAGAAGCACGTTGAAGGTTGATGGCGGCGAGATGTAGTGCGGCGCAACACCAGGGATTCCGGCTCCAATGTGGAACCTGCACAACACAACCAAAGTACTTTGCCCCAACGTAACAGCGAGGTTGTCAATCTCACCGGCTTGCTGTAACAAAGGATTAGATGTATAGTGTGGATGATGATTGTTTGCAGAGAACAGTAGAACAAGTATTGCAGTAGATTGTATTTCAGTATAGAGAATTGGACCGGGGTCCACAGTTCACTAGAGGTGTCTCTCCCATAAGATAAACTAGATGGTTCCCCGCGCGTTGCTGCGGAAAGAAATTCCTTGTTTTACTGAGCCTAGTTTACTGCTAAATCGATCATAAGATAGAGACTAAGTTATTCCACTTCGACAGGATACTTTAGAATGATATGGAGGTAACATCAATCCTCCAACTTATTATTGAATGTTTGAACATCACACAAAATCCAGTTAGAGGATTACACAACCATTAGCTTTGGTATATAAGATACCACATAATCTTTCAATTCAGGAAATAAACTTTTATCCTACAATGGAAGCATCACAAACTCGATTTCTAAATAGAACACCTAATCTTGGCTATGCGTACTCTCCATCAGAAATCTCATGTACAGTTGCTTTCATACATTTCACAATAGGAGTTAAACAAATGTCTTTAGTCCAGATCAAATCATAGGCTTCGCCCTTTAGATATATGCAGTGTTTAATTATTTCTTACCCTTCTCATCTGAAAGTTCCCTATCGTGAAAAATATTATGGATTCTCATAACTTAATCATGCAGAAAATAGGCAAATTAATACACTTATCAGTGGTTTACCTTTCCAGAAATTGATGCCATTGAGGTAGTGCTCAAGCTTGCAGAAAAAGTGTCTTATGCATATCAACATCTCAAATCGCCATCGACGGTATATAGTCGTTATTTACCTCTGAGAGTTAGTTTTACTTAAATATTAAAGTTGAAAAGGGAGCATGATGCAATAAATTATAACTATTGGTTATACCTTTCCTACATAATTTGGTGACTCAAATGATTTCCTTCATTCGAAATTATAATCAACTTTCCTGTAGTATAGAGTGAACCTGGAGTCAATCTTGAAATATGCAATCTTCACATATAAAAATAAATAAGAAACCATGAATAAACTATTTTCTAATTAGTAAATCTTTCAAATACTTCGATTCATAAAAAAATCTGTAAAGGACACCGATGGGTGAGAGCAGACTGCAACATCTGGTGATAAAATTGAGACCGTGGCCGTGAGGAGCATGTAGTTCTTTCAACATCTGCATGATTTAAGGAGGAAAGACATGCATCCAGGGCATAATATGTTACATGATTATATGTAGAGTCCCGTTGTTGAACTCGGTGAAGGACGCAAAATCAAAAGAAATAAAATAGGAATTTGGACAGACATACCTTCTGCTGAGTATTCAATTTTTTTGCGGGCTATTGTGTTCTGTGTTCATCTGTCTTCTAGAAAGGCTGCAAGGGGAGAAATAGTGGAGATAATTTTTGAACTTATAACAATTTACAACCTATCTTGATGAATAAAGTATCCAAAACAAATTCTATAGGAACAAAACCTTACAGTTTGAGAACATACCTGAGAAGGAAATAGATCTGGAAGAAACAAACAGACTATAAATTATAAATAAATTATCAAAAACCATATGAGAGAGAGATTAGCAGAAGGCCCATACCGTTCGAGTGGAGACGGAAGGATGGATGGAGAGCTTTGCATAGGCTTGGTCGGAGGAAGCTAGATGCAACAGATGAGATGGAATGAGGCACCAGAGGAAGATAGTGCACGAAAGAGGAGTGAGATCTAGAAGAGGATGGGAAGAGGTATGCATCTGGTTAATACTAAATGGCAAGATAAATAGGAAGAGAAGATGTGTGGGCGCACCGGAAATGGTGCTTGGTATGCTATGTTTCTCATCAGATGCATTGATGACCAGAATAATAAAACCTGAGCAGAAAATGTTGTAATTTGCTGACATGGCTAGGTGACGTGGGCATATAACTAATATGAAACTGAAAAGTGATGTGGCATGCTTGCATGTTGAGAGAATTACACTTAGTGGGTTACTCCAATTTAGATATTATAGATAGCATGTTGGGTGAATAAATTACAGTTGGGCAATTGACAAATAGAGAGGGCATGACCATGCACATACATATTATGATGAGTATAGTGAGATTTAATTGGGCATTACGACAAAGTACATAGACCGCTATCCAGCATGCATCTATGCCTAAAAGTCCACCTTCGAGTTATCATCCGAACCCCTTCCGGTATTAAGTTGCTAACAACAGACAATTGCATTAAGTATTGCGCGTAATGTAATCAATAACTACATCCTCGGACATAGCATCAATGTTTTACCCCTAGTGGCAACATCACATCCATAACCTTAGAGATTTCTGTCACTTCCCCAGATTCACGGAGACATGAACCCACTATTGAGCATAAATACTCCCTCTTGGAGTTACTAGCAAAAACTTGGCCAGAGCCTCTACTAATAACGGAGAGCATGCAAGATCATAAACAACACATAAATATAAATTGATAATCAACATAACATAGTATTCTCTATTCATCGGATCCCAACAAACACAACATATAGCATTACAGATAGATGATCTTGATCATGTTCGGCAGACTCACAAGACCCGACAATTAAGCACAATGAGGAGAAGACAACCATCTAGCTACTGCTATGGACCCATAGTCCAGGGGTAGACTACTCACACATCACTCCGGAGGCGACCATGGCGGCGTAGAGTCCTCCGGGAGATGACTCCCCTCTCCGGCGAGGTGCCGGAGGCGATCTCCTGAATCCCCGAGATGGGATTGGCGGCGGCGGCGTCTGCGGAAGGTTTTCCGTATCGTGGCTCTCGGTGCGGGGGTTTCGCGACGAAGGCTATTTGTTGGCGGAAGGGTAGGTCGGGGCGTCACGAGGGGCCCGGGAGACAGGTCGGCGCGGCCAAGGGTGGGGCCGCGCCGCCCTACCTCCCGGCCACCTCGTGGCCCCACTTCGTTGACTCTCCGGTCTTCCGGAAGCTTCGTGGCAAAATAGGACCACTGGGCGTTGATTTCGTCCAATTCCGAGAATATTTCCTTACTAGGATTTCGAAACCAAAAACAGCGAGAAAACAACAAGCGGCTCTTCGGCATCTTGTTAATAGGTTAGTTCCAGAAAATGCACAAATATGACATAAAGTGTGCATAAAACATGTAGATATCATCAATAATGTGGCATGGAACATAAGAAATTATCGATACGTCGGAGACATATCAGGCGCCGCCTCCATCTGGTTCGCGCTGACGAGGCGCGCCCGATGCCCTCTTCCTCGCGCCCTGGAACGCCTCCAGTCGCCTGCGCGCATCCGCGCCGACCGCGGTGACCGCCCCCTCCTGGAACGCGCAAGGCGTCGAACACCTACCGTGCAGAAGTAGATGGTTTGCCAGCCTGGCGTCCTACGTGGCGCTGGGGCCCAACCGCCAGCGACCCCAGCTAGTTCCATCCCGGTGAGATTTCTTTCCCCAGATCCAGATCTGGAAAATTCGCATCTAGGCCCCTGCTGTTTCTTTTCTTCAACCCACAGTCCCCCCTTTGATGGTATCCAAGAAAAACCCCCTGCATCTCTGTTAAAACAACCCGGGGTACTTCCCCCTTTTCGAAAATTAAACCTGGCCCCTTATCTATTTTAAATAAAACCTATTTATCTATTTTAAATAACTAAAAACTAATCTGTTAATAACTTTTAAATGGTAATTCGAAATAAAAAGTGTTATATATGAAAATTGATCAGAAAAATGTGCTGAACATTAATATGCCATCCATTCACTTGTTTGCATCTCGCATCATGTCGCTCGTTGATAGTCGTGCATATTCACCTCACATAATATGCGGAGTATTTTGGTATTTCCAATTAGGGATTCCTCGCTCCGTTTAATATTGAAGTAGCTCACCCTTGCCATGCTACTACCATGCTAATCAACCATTAACTTTGCCGGTAGAAAATGCAACTCCAACCTAATTTGTTTGTTCGGGGTTCCGACTCCGATTAAATTGGATAAGTGCATCGCATCATCCATGCCATGTCCAGCATGCATATTATATCTGGAGCATGCCGATTCTTCTCCGTAGTAGTAAGATTTGCATCCGATGTTTTTTGTAGCATTTGCTTCTTCCCGGATAGGATCACGAAGTGGTGTGGTGAGATACGACAAGTTCTTCTGCAGCTTTTCACAGGCGAGCCCTCTCTCTTCACCTATTTTACTCTCTCCCTCACACTGCTATCCTTATGTTGCGATTCTTTATCGAGTCACGTGTCCTATTCCACTTGTTTACCATAATAATTCTATATGTATCATTCCTTACCCATAGCCGTTGCTTGATGTTTGAGCCTTGCGAGTCGTAGGCGTGTTTAGGCTCTGTTGTTTATCTCGATCTGTTATCGGGATATGTTGGGTTGTTGGGAGGTTATCACATGATATATCAGTTGTTGGAGATACACATGCTTTACTTATTTGTTAACAACTAAAATTGTAAGCAGAGGCATCCGTGAGCCCTTTGCGAAAGCATCGGAACTTTGACTTGCTAATGTCCCCTAGGACCCGAGTTCTTGTTATCTATTCCGAGATTGAGCGCTCTACCCATGCGTGGGGACGATTATTGGGACCCCCTCACCCATTACCTTTTCTCAAGTCGGATGAAAAGGGGCCACAACCTTGGTTTTATTTGGCGCATGCATGTTTATATATTGTTGCCTTCGGGTGTTTACTTCCTGTTGCCTTCGGGTGTTTATATTATGTACTGTACCCCGCGGAACGTTTAGCGAAGCATGTGGTTTGCACGCCTAGCCGTTAACGCAAACCATGAGTCCGCTTCGGAGTACGGCCGGACTTCGTTACGGGTAGCTTAGTCGGGTGGCCCCCCTAGACTTTCTTGTTGAACTAGGAACGGTCTTGTTGTGAGACATCCACCTGTCGTAAGTGGGTCGAGCATGCGTATGGTTACATTTGGGCAACCCCTGCAGGGTGTACATCTTATCGATAAACCGTGTCTGCGGTTATGGACGACTTGGAATTGCATAGCTTGATCATAGAACAACTTACACCTTATACTTGTTGTTAATAATCTGATAAAAACATGCGTAGTAATATAGCATTACTACAACCGATACCTAATAAAACTTGTCCACCGTTGAGTGCCTTTTACATTGCCTCTTCGCAATTGTTTGGAGGGGATATGTGTAATCGGCTGGGTTATGTTTGTGTAGTATTTATCTGTTACCTTATGCGCTCCCTTATCTTCTCTGAGTAGACGGATGTTGTAGCATGTCTCTATTGGTTATAGTTTTGCTGCCGCTAAACCTACCATATAGCCCCCGGCGATATATATATTATACTCGCCCGACGAGCATAGCCATTTCTAGTCTCGCTAAGTACGTGTCGGAGTTCGTTCCTTGGTACTTACTCTCGCCTTTTCCCCTTTCTCTTTTGCTTCCTCCCTCTTGTCGGCAACCGATGGCCCGACTTTGACAGGTACAAGATGACGACGTTAGCAGGGTTACCCTTCCGGCTTCGCCTGGGCAGGGTTATGGACGCCATCGGTTATCTTCGGGACTCTTAGTCCAATTTGTATCTTGTCCGGTACTCGGATGTATTTGATCTTCTGTATGATTTGGATCTTTGTATTGTAAATTTGTATCTTGACTCGTTGGAGTCGTTGTTGTATATATGTTCTTGTGGGCTCTATTGTAATCCTGTTGTAATGTTACCGCTCGTGTTAATTCCTCTGGCATCACGTGTGTGATTTGTCGCGCACGTCGTGTCGGAGGGCGTCTCTGAATCGATATCGTGCGGATTTTGGCGAGATCGCTGGAATCCTCATGGTACCGGTTTCGGGGCGTCACACCGGTGAGATTGACAACCTCACTGTTACGTTGGGGCAAAGTACTTTGGTTGTGTTGTGCAGGTTCCACGTTGGTGCCGGAATCTCTGGTGTTGCGCCGCACTATATTTCACCGCCATCAACCTTCGACGTGCTTCTTGGCTCCTACTGGTTCGATAAACCTTGGTTTCTTACTGAGGGAAAACTTGCCGTTGTACGCATCACACCTTCCTCTTGGGGTTCCCAACGGACGCGTGTTGTACGCGTATCATGCTCCGGTGATCTCTTCAAGAAGATTGTGAAGAGGCCCGGGCTTCTCCTTCGTGGAGCTTGTGAAGTGGTTGTGGAGCTTGCCATCTCCGAAGCGGAGGAAAAGCTAACCATAAGGAAAGGGCCATTATCCTCCGTGGGTGTGGTTCGGAGAATAGGGTGAGCCTTCGTGGCGCGGGGAATCCTTCGTGGGACCTCCACTCCTCCAAACGTGACGTACCTTCCTGCAAAGGAAGGGAACACGAGAATACATCCTCATCTCCGCGTGCCTCGGTTATTTCTATACCCGAGCTCTCTTTCCTTGTGATAGCCATCGTGCTTGAAGTACATATATCTTGCTATCACTTGTGCTACATATATCTTGTGCCTATCTTGCTTAGCTCTAGTTGCTATTGTTACACTTAGTTGAGCTTAGCATATTTAGGGTTTGTGCTTGTAAACTAAACGATAGTTTAATTCCACATTATTAGAAGACAAATCTGTAAGAGTTTTTAATTGCCTATTCACCCCCCCTCTAGGCGACATCTCGATCTTTCACTAGTACATTCATGTTTTCCTGTTTGGTAATTAACCTGCTATTATTCTGGGAAAATAACATTGCCGGAAATAGTTGTATGAAATAGAACTTGCATTTAAGCTACTACATGACTAGTTAGCTGCAGTTCTATATATATAGTTATTGTGGTGACATTTCACATGATTGCTTGATGCTTGAAGTAATATTCGCAAGTGTTACACTGAAGATTGCTCTCTTGCTTCAGGTTTTGCTATTCTGCAAACCTGGCATTCTCTCCGGTAAATTCATTCAGCGACGAGACTCCACCCTCTTGGGATCGTGTAGAAACACCCGTATTCGGTATGTTTATCTAATTGTCTAAGTTAAACGCCCTCTTGCTTCAGGTTTTATTCCTTGTATTTGTTTCCTTGTACTGTTTCGGCTGTGGTCCTTAGTGTTTATTGTTGAGCTAGTTGTTCCATATCTTGCTATGTATTGCTCTGATTTACTGTCGAGCTAGCTGCTCCATTTAACATTTTTTTGTATGACTTTGCCTTATGAAGTGCCAATTAAATTTAGTACCGTGTGTTAACTTGCGAAGTGTAATTTCTGTGTATTAATATAGGATGTCATGGACTTGGTGAGTGTAGAACGTATTAGGAAGAGGAAAAAGGAAGATGAAGAATTCATGTTTATCATTTTGTCTGCATTGCACTTGCATTTAACATGGCAAAAGCAAAGATAAATACGCCACCTTTCGTTTGTATACGGCAAGGAGCATGTCAGAAAATTGCTTGGAGGACACCTCAAGGACTGCTTAGTTGCCTTTAGGATGGAGCCAGACATTTTCACGTGGTTGGCGTCATACCTTAGAGATGAGGGCTTGATTTTAGATTTCAGAATCAAGGTGGAAGAGAAGCTTGCGTTTTTCTTGTACATGCTCTCACATAATGCTTCATACGAACAAATGCAATTAGAGTTTAAGCATAGTGGTTGGAGTTTCAACAAGTATGTCAGGGAATTCTTTGATATTATTCCAACCTTAACAACAAGAATGGTGAATCCTCTCAATCTATATGAAACTCATCCAAAGATAGCTACAGACCGCCGCTTCTTCCCATATTTCCGGGTCCAAACTTGAAACCTAATTTTTCACGCCAAAACTATTCTCTTATCTACTATTTCTTATTTATTTACCCAAACTTCCTATATGCGAAGCTGTATTGGTGCAATTGATGGGTCCCATGTGCCGATCACTAGAACACCTAGTCGTGCCTCTCCATGGAGGAATAGAAAAGGCAGCCTAAGCCAGAATGCTATGTTTGCATGTGATTTTGACCTAAACATAACATTCATTTCCTGCAGGTCAGGAAGGGTCGGCTAGTGATGCTAGGGTGCTTAATTCTGCCATACAAAGAGGTTTCACGAGTCCACTGCTGGAAAGTTTTACCTAGTTGATGGTGGATATGGCAACACCCAATTCTTTCTTGCGCCATACCGAGGGGTTCGCTACCACTTGAAGGAATTTGGACGTGGTCGTCAGCGTCCACAAAACTGCATGAAATTGTTTAATCATCGCTATGCTGTCCTTCGAAACCATATTGAGAGGCTTCTGGGAATTCTGAAAAAAACGTTTTCCTATTCTCAAAGTTGGCACATTCCACAAAATATCGAATCAGGTTAAGATACCAGCCGCTACAGCAATATTCCACAATATCATCAAGCAACACAATGGTGATGAAGACTGGCTTGAAGACCAAGATGATAACATAAACCCAGCAAATTGTGTGGATCTCCCAGGTGACGATGATGAGAATGTGGTACAACAACCAGATGATGTTGGACACCTCCCGGGGAACCAAGTGGATGGCAACAATTTGAGGGACCAGATCGCAATGCAGATGTGGAATGACTACCAAAATGAGTAGCTAGTGTCTTATTTGGTGTCTTGTAATGTAATGCTAAACTATTTCGTGTCCTTCATCTTGTAGTCTTGTAATGTAATGCTGAACTATTTCGTGCCCTTCATCTTCTAGTCTTGTAATGTAATGCTGAACTATTTCGTGCCCTTAATCTTCTAGTCTTGTAATGTAATGGTTAACTATTTTGTATTATTTCAGTTTCTGTATTATGTATATATTGAGTTTCTGTATTATGTATATATTCAGTTTCTGTGTTACTTTACATGAACTAGATATGCACACAAAAGGGTCCAGCATGGTTCAGTCCAGCTCCAACACAACGGGCAAGAAAAAACAGTCTCCTAAACAAGGCAAAAAGATTCGCAAACGGAATTCTCCAAAAGGTATTAAAAGTATATTGCTAATGATCATGTATGGCTTCATTCATGACTTGCTAATGGATCATTTTGTGTAAGCTTATGTAGGTACAAAGCCAAGAGCACAATGGAACGCTTTGCTTGAGAAGTCTCTTGTCGAGATCCTACATGAGCATGACAACCCGTACCATAGAGGTCAGAATGGTTGGAGTGGTGAATCTTGGACAGAAATGGTGAACATGTTCCACCAAAGAAATCAGCATGTGAGATTTGACAAGTCACAAGTTCATGACAAGGAGAAGGAGCTCAAGAGGGATTACGGAATCTTTGAAAGATGCTCGTGAGCAAAGTGGAGTTGGGTGGATTGCTAGTGAGTTCAAATTGGATGCTGAACCTTTTCTGTGGGATAATCTTGCAATTATAAGTTATATGCAATTATAGTTCTACTCAATTATGCTTGCAGTATTTTGTTTAAAGTTCAATGCTCCAGTCATATATTTTGCAGTCTTTTGGTCCAAGAATCTTGAAGTTCAAGAAAAAGTCATTTCCATTATATGACACACTTGCAGATCTATACCATAGTATGTTTATATACTCTTTTATTTCTCATTGCTTAGTTTATTCCTTGCTCATGTAGGCCATACGTGCTATGCTTATGTAGCGTTTTTCTTTCTGGTGGAATTACAGAACATATTGCGGAGGGAAACTTCAACTTTACCTCTACTGCTCAACAAAAGCCCCACGTGGAAATTGAAAGTGATGATGATGAAATTGATGATGATGGAGACAGGGGTATTTATTTAGAAGTCTTGGATCAACCTGAGGTGGGGCATATAGAGGTCAATCAAAGGCAGTCTAGGGTGGAGCATGTGGAGGTCAATCAAACAAGTGGTGTTGGTCCTTCAACAAACAAGCCTACAAAGCGTAAGAGAAGCCCCAAGATCAAACCTAAAAGTAGTGGAGAGGCATTAGTTGGAGTGATGGACAGGTTTGTCAATATCAAGGAGAAAGAAGTCAACAACGAAGCTGCTCAACAATTCACCATAAGCAAATGCATCGCTGCCTTGAGAACCTTGGCAGGTTTTGATCCTGCTGAAAAACCAAAAGCCTTTGTGGTCTTCAAAACTGTCGAGAACCGCGAGATATTCCCCAGTTCTGTCGAAGACAATGATGGCAGTGCATTAGCTTGGCTTCACATTGAGATGGCCATGTTACCATGAGGTAAGCTCAATTTTAGTTAACTCTACATTTTTAGAACTGCTTAATCTCGTGTATTACCTAGCCAGTGAATGAATATATTGTCATAATCTTGCTTTCTTGAATGGCCATGTTACCATTTCTTGAATAGTGTTATACTAGTTGGATTCATTCAGCCTAGTATCAGATATGTGCAATAATCTTGCTTATCTACATGGTACTTTGTTTTAGATCTGCCCTGTTTTGTTTTATATAATATTGTAAGTTCAAAACCACATCTGGGTGTTCCCTTTTATTTTTGAGAAGCGGAAGGTTGCCTTGCCTGGTTCTAACTATTTTACTATTTTTTACCAGTACATTGTTATGCAAATTGTTCAAGTGTACCAACCTAGATGTACACTTATTCGCGGACGGAGGGAGTATCTGTGTTGGTTACTGACGAACTTAAACCAAAAAGCCCCTGCTTGTATCTATGTTCTCTCGTTAAAACTATTTTATGTAAATTAGCTTGTGTTCTGACTGTGCTATGAAGGAAACATCTATTAAACTAGGTTATGCATTTCTTATTGTATTTTCCAAGACTATGTATCTTATTGTATTTTCCACCTGCCGTTTCTAATCTTTCCTAATATTTACCTCGGTTAGTAAATCTAGCTACAATATGTCAAGAAAATGAAATTGACTGGCAGGTGACCATGGTGCACAGATTAGGTATAAATTGCTTTTGTTTCTTGCCATGCTCAACTAGTCAAAGAACTGCTGTACCATGCTTTCATGAGTCATGGCCTTTTTTCTCAGTTGTTGCTTATTTTTGTACCATCTTCCAGCATTGCCTTCAGATAGAAATGTGATTATCCTTTATTTCCAATTTGTCTGTTGCATATTTCAGATCTGATGATGCATGTTCTACAGGCTGCTTCAGGCTATAATTTGACTTCAGATCTGCTGATGCCTGTTATACCGATCGGTTTCTAAGAGTAATTTTGTAATTCAAAATTCAGACAGCTTCGAGTTTGTTAGTGTGTGACTTATCAATTTTAATGTATACTGAACATCAAGTATGTTGCCATGTCGAGAGTTCAAGTCCAGAGTGGCCTATGATTTATTTGAAGACGGTTTATCACTTGATCTAGCTGATGTACTCCTTCAGGTCGTACTAGTGTTAATTTTAACATGTACTGAAATTCAAATATGTCTAAGTTTAGAGGTGTCGTGTGGGAATCTGTCCTTATGTTTGTTTATTTATTTGACATTGCCGTTGTGCACAAATCCCTGCACCAATCCCTGCCAACAAAAGCCAAATGGCAGTTTTTAGGAGTGGGGATTAGGGAATAGTGGAAATGAGGTTTTGTGGGGATAGGGTGATGGGTGGGGATTCACCCAATCCGCTAGCGGATTATCCCCACTAATCCCCACTAATACTCCACTACCAAACAAGTCCTAAAGGTGCCCCTTCCTCTTTCCCCTTCACGTCGCCTCTCCTTGCTCCGCCGCCATCAGATCTCCTCTTCCCCAATTCTCACCTGTTTCGGCTCGTTGTCCAGACGATGGAGGCTCAAATCCCATGCCATGTGCCGACTGAGGAAGGTGGGGAGGACGCGGCATCGTCCAACGCGACGGTAACGATGTTCGAGCGGCCACCCTCCTATCCCCTACCCAGGAGCGCTGGTGGTGGTGGACCCGAGGCTGCAGTAGGAGGAGGAGCAGTCACACCTGGAAGTCGCTACCTCATGTGGTGGCTTGATCATGGCGGCGCAGCGGCTCCAGTGCTAGGTGGAGGATGAGGTTGAGTGGCCTCGCCTAGAGTTGATGAGTAGGAGCAGCCGTCTTGGAGGTTGTCTCCGATGCACGCGTGCAGGTATTCGTGCAGGTATGCCCATTCCCCTCTTTCCTATCCTGTACATTGCCACTGTTTGCTCCATAGAATTGTGGGCAACTGACCAAGCATTTGGGACCTTGATGAATGAGTGATAATCATCGATTAATTTCAGTATATTTACTAATTTCCTTGTGATTTGAAGATTTATTGCACAACAAAAGGGGCATATGTGCAATAATATCATAGGTGTCGGAGTGAGCATCTGAAATGCCAAATGGAAAGAACTCTTGTTAACTGAAACTATTTTTTTGTTGTCGTTTCTTATTATATGCAGAGAATGCCCGATGTGTGGTTGTTGGGTCTCCACATGAGAAGGAGCGCATGGTTGCAGATGTCAGTGCATCGAGAGCCATAGCCAATGGTGGCGAGGCGGAGCATGGAAGTGGCACATTCATGGCAGCTGAGCCCTCTCTCTCTCGGGTGCTCTCGCGTGTGGTGGTGGACGCAGGCTTAGGGATGAACGGGTGTAGCGCTCCGACGGACGGAGCGACACCAGCCACACCGAGCTAGATGACACGGGCGGAGCTAGACGGCACAAGGCGACATCGACACCTGACATCCCTGTTGCCCTGCATCGTCTCATTGGATCCCAGATGGCGGTGTGGTATGTGTTGCCGCCATCCCCCCCTACGCTCTTATTCTTCTTTTCTCTCGACCTGGTTCAACTGGTCTAATGTCTTAATTTTAATCCTCAGTGCTTAGTTTCTATTTCCATGGTGTGCAAGACTGAATGAAAGAAGAGTCTCTTCTTGTCGTTTTATATTTCCTAACAGCGTATTCATTCTTGACATTATTAACTCATGCTTATTTTCTATTAGGGCATCGAAATTGCATAGCACTGGAACTGAATAAAGCAGACAAACCCATTTTAAACTTCCGAATGGAATTTAAAATAATACCTGCATTCTCCTTGTGTATATATTAATTTGAGAAGTTGCTACCTTTTGTTGCTTACTTATCTATGCTGCTTCTCTGATAGGTTTTGAAAAGTATTTTCTCGCTTGATATGCTTGGACGTTTTAAATTGTTATGGAAAACGTATTGATAATGGTCCCCCAATTTTGCCTGAGGCCTACATGGACATCACTGGTTAGTGCTTTCTCAGTTCAGGCACACTGTTCTGTAAGAACCTTATGACTAATTGTACGTTCATCATGATAGGACATGTACTAAGTATATTGTTATAGCTATGTACTATGCTATGTGGTTATTGGTGTCTTCTCTTTTCTGCAGGCTAAAAAGACCTTGGCTAACTAACTGCTCTTTCAGTCTGGAAATTCATATATGATGCTCACAAATTGTAGATTTCGTCAAGGCTGCTCACATATTCATTATGCAATTACCACCGATGCGTGAACTGGAATTCAAAATACTATTAAAAACTGGCAGTTGTGAACCGGAATTCCAGGCCATTACCTGGTACCTCAGACTGTGGCATGAAACGAGGGATAAATAAATTTTGCAAGAGTGCATGGACCAGAGTCCTACCGGAAGCACCCACTAATGAATCCATGGTTAGTTATCACCCAATCTCAATTATCCAGAAATCTAATATGATAGGTGACATGTTAATAGGTAAGGCATATTATCATGCTATGTAGGTATATGTTCTTGAAAGTTTTATATTACATCAACTTGGATTTTTAAGGTTCATTAATAATTGGAAGGAAAAGAAGTGAATTAATCAGTGTACACAAAAACATTTACAATTATTTACGTACTATACATCATGTTAGTGTAAAAAATACAACTGTAGTTTAGATTTGTATTACCCAACTGCACAATTGACTGGGAAATTCGGCTCGTGGCGTCTAGGTTTGTATTATCCAACTGAACAATAGATTTGTATTATCTACCTTGATTAGTTTCTGACACGCTACATGCATCTGCAATTATTCAGATAACCAACCCCTGGATTATTCCATTCAGAAATGTTGTGGTGGCTGCATACTCATGCAGCTTAGCAGAGTCATTGCAATGCGGTGGTACTGCAGTGGAGTGGTGGAACACACAATTTAGTTCCTAATAGTTAGCAAAAGGCCCAGTCTGATTTCGGGTGACTGGATGTGTGAAGTTATAATGTTTCAGTTTGTAGCTGCTTCATTTGTTAGAACTCAACTAGGGTTCCATCTAATTGACTGTTGATAGTTCTGGTAATCGTCCATTGAAGGTTTCAGAGAAAAGGAAACAAGAACTAGAGCTGCTACTTTGTAGGCGATGTGAAAAAAAAGCATGGCTTTGGCTTGTGCTTTTGAACTGAGGTGTTTTCTGCGTTCTATTGCGTAAACATTACTTGTCTGCAGGTATTGCAGTCAAAGCAATGTAGTGGTAGACATATGGGGGAAACTGGGTTATCATACAACGACATGTTCCGTGGTGGCGCTATAGATTATTTTTTCTTGATTGTTATAGCTGCTGAGAACCTGAGATGCAATTCTTGGAATGTGTGTTCTGTCTCATTGCACCACTGCATTGCTTTTCTCGTGAATCGGCATAAAGCTGCTAGCATTTCAAAGGAAAATTGTTTCGATCCATACATGTGTGCTGCTTTCGGAAATTTAAGTTATTTTTTCGAGTCCTTCTGGTTTAGTTGATGATTGTGAAAGAATATCAGCAATTTGACAGCCAAAACCACTATGCATGGTCATTCATATGATTGCATAGGTTAGAATTGCACCTTCATTATACATCTGTTGAACTAGCTATACTCTACTGTTGATAACCTTGCATTATATTGAAGCTTGATTTACTTGTTTAATTTGAGGTGTGTTGGTAATTATATGAAAATTTTACATTTTTCACTTCATATATAAAAGCTCAACTTTGCTTCAGCTATTTTTTTTGAATGGTTTCTGCATTGTGCATATGAGTCATAAGTATTAAGTCCGTAAATTTAATGTGATCTGGTACAAAATTCACATATATTAACTGATTGTTTCTCACAAGGACAAGCTTTGCTAATAGATTATCCCCTACTGATTATTACTGATTGTGTTTGATTAATTTTTGTGAGGAGCATTTATTTCCATCTTCCAGTTTTGTCCGGCAAAATAACCGAACTAAGTTTCTGGAATTTGCATTAACTTCATGTCTTCATCATTCTAATTATATGCTTGTTATGATCTGGCTATAAATATATGTGTTGCAGATGCGTAGCTTCTTTCTGATATGGAGTTGGGAAGTAGGCAATGGCTAATTTTTGTTCGCATTTCGTGGGCGTGGTTGATGATGCATACAGATTTAGTGGTTCTACGAGTAAGTGTCCTTTGGCTTAGAATAGTGCTCAAATGCACATTGTTAGCTATCCATTTTCTTATGTCCAGTTTGATCTCTTTGGGTAGAACTGAGCTTTTTAATATGAATAATTTCATATTTTAAGTAGTGCCCAATGATTTTACTTGTTAAAGGTAAAATTTAGATCTAGACATGCTTTGTGGACCTTCACTAACTTTATCACATTATTCATGTAGCGTGATATGTCTCTGTTTTGCAAAAATCTTCTTGCGTTATATTTCTTGCACTCATGACCCATGCATGTTCTTTTTGTATCCGCCCTGCCATAGTCTGCTTGTGGAACCAGTATGAAGCTCAGTGTGCATCCTCCCTGAAACACATGCTTAGTCATGAAAATTAATAAGAGGGGCAACTGCAAACAAGAAATTGGTAGCTGTGAATTTTGTTGGGGCAACGAATGGGGAAATTTAGATGGTTTGTGGCTTGATACCGAGTCTGTACAAGATGGATAATGCAATAATCAATCTCTATTAATGTCTTTAATGAGCTCCTGGTATCTGCTTCAAAGAATAATAAGTGGATTGGTAGATGAATAGCTTGCTAGATTTATCCATTGTGGGGTTAAACTTAGGATAGAAAAGCTAGATAGTATGTGATTTGTTAAATCCATGAGGGATAATAATGTAAAAATGGGGAGGTTTGAAATTATTTCATTGGGGCATACTGTGCACATCAGTTTGTATTTTATGTCTCGGCATCTCATGTTAGCATGTCATCTTAGTTGTGTGTTGCTAATACATCATCAATTATTTATTTTAGTTATAGGAATAACCTTTCAAAACAAGTTTGAGGAATAAGACAGGTTATTCTGCCTTTCTATAGCTTTGCACCACATGTATTTCCTATAAAACGCACCATAACGATTCAGGATTCTCAATCCTCCAATAACCTAATGTTAGAGTACGTCAGAGTATGTCATGGGTCTGGACCCGTTAGTTTTATGGTTTGCTTAGGGGTCAAGTAAGCCTTGCTTGGGAGTCAAGTAAACCTCTCTATATATGGAGAGGAGATGTATCAATCTAATCAAGCAAGAATTAAGAAGGAAATCCCTTCCCTCTTGCCACCGGCCGTGGGCAAGGCCCCCGGCCGGCCTTCTCGCGACCTCGTAGCCCTCTCACTGCCTCTCAAACCCTAGCAGCCACATAACACCTAACAACAGTGAAGCGGCGTTGTGGTTTCTCTTAATTTCTTGTAGAGGTATATGGAATCTTAATTTGGAGTGCAATATCTATATCTACAAGTCGTGCCTTGTGCAAGTAGGGACTCCTGGGGCTCTAGAACTTTCTGTCGTCACGCTCCCTCTCAATCTGAGTCTCCCTCTCAATCTGAGTCGTGCACCCCCCTTTTAAGAATGCAAAATAATAATTATTTGTTTCACAGGTTGTGGCTAGCTGTGTCCGGTCAAGGTATCAGCGGAGTCAGTGGGTGGAAAAGACTGCGATGAAGTGTGAGGCAACAGCGGTGTTGGTGGTAGCTTGGTCTTGCAGAACACACATACTCATCTGTGATCCGCTGCAGCTTGAAGTGCGGTGTAGTCATGCTAGACCACAATGCTGCAATTATATCTCTGATTTAAGCACCACCAAGGTCAGCTCCAACAAGCTTAATGTTCATTTTATCTTGGTAATAATGAATCACAAAGGTGATGTCATAACCCATGCCATCCGCACCACCAGCTGCATTGTGCTGCCAAAATAAAGTAATTTGGCAGCACCTCTTTTTTGCAAAGAACATGTTTTCACTTGTCTCTTTGGTACCATCCTTTTATTGCTATTAGAACTAGCTTTGTTGCTATGTTTTTTTATTTTAGATGTTTAACATGGATGATTTAATATTCTGATGCTTGAAAAATTATGAGTTTTACATTACAGAAGTGTTGCGCCTCTTAAAAGTAGAGTATGTCAGTAGTACAATTGTAGTCATCACAGTACGAACTTTGAGAGGTATATATTAGCAATAACATGAGCTCTTCTAGGTTTTTTGCTTCTGATAAGATGAGTGGTATAATAACCAACTTAGTTCGAATCAAGGTTGCTATCTTGCTTATCTCTTACCAGATTAGCCACCAGTGCTTTTTATTTCTATTTTTAAGTCGCTTGGCATGTGCAAGATGATTGCTACGATTAATTCTTAGTACCATGCTTATAGAAATGTATGTCATTTCAACATAACATCTACCATATTTTTGCCCTGGGTTAGCTGTGTTTCTACATTCAAATAAAAGAATAGCTGAAACCTGAAGGAAATATATAATGCTTATAGAAATGTATGTCATTTCTACATAATATTGAGATCGTGTGATATCTAACATATTTTTGCCCTGGGTTAGCTGTGTTTCTACATCTCTACTACCTAAAAAATACGAAGAGGTTCCGTGATCAGGCGATACGTCGTCCGTTTCGTCCATCATTCGCTCTCCCGCAGACCGCACCTCACGAGAAAACCGCGTGGTCAAAACAGCCCCGTGAGTCAACCCACGCCCAGCATCAACCTCAGCCTCCTGCATCCCCGCGATTTCTGTACCCAGCACCTCACGAGAAAGCCACCCCTGCTACCCCGCCATCCCTTCTGCTCGGCCTCACGCCTGCACCCACGCGACCGAATCAGGGATCCGGTATCCGTGCCGCCGTCCTGGAGAACCTCTTAACCAGGAGTCCGGGATTAGAGAAGGATCCAGTGACGGCGAACTAGATAAGGAGGATTCAGTCCACCTCTCACCAGTGTGATTGATGCATACGATCTGGGATGGCTGTGGTGCTCCATCAACGAATAAAAGCAGGTCCTCAAACTCTCAGGTTTGGTATTCCTCTACCTTAATTTGTGTTATACTTTGTTTCCTTGAATTCATGAATGTCTACTTGGATGGTTGGACTCTTTTATGTGCTCTCAGATGGATATTCGGAATTTATCCCCTAGCGATGCCCGCCTCGCCACACACTGCAATCCCTGCTCTCCCGACACAGATCCGATGGTGGGAGCCGCCTTGTCCAGCCTCAGCTTCCACACTCCTCTCACGCGGATATGTTGGGCTGGATGACGCCGCCGTCCAACTCAACCCTCGACTGCTCCATGAACTGTGCAGTCTAGGTCCTCCCTGAGTTTTCCCCGAGCTCCCGCCGCCGCTTCAGCACAGGAATATGCCTTTTAGGCCGATGATGTTTGGTTCTTCATGTTTTCCTCATCTCCATGTTTCAAATATTTGGCCCCAATTCTAAGTTAATAATACATGGAATTTCATTTTATTTTTACCATGAAGGAGTCAAGTGTTAACACTATATCTTTGGCATCACAATATCTGCAAATGTTTAATAAACACACATTGAGTTTGGTTTGATTCATTTGCTTCATTGCTAACTTTTTTCATTATGGAATTGAGTGTTTCTTAACAAGATGTTTCTTACCAGCCAATATCACCGCACCTAGAGACCCAACCCAGCACACCGCCCTTGCCACCCTTCCTTATCCCGTTAAGCACTCCGTTGCTACCTACAGTGTCTGTTAATTCGGTAGCAGACTCCCAATTCACAATACTAGCTTCTGCAGCACAATTGGTAAGCACAATTGTTTACCAGAAAGTTCAGGCCCAAGTCCTATCTTAATAGTCTTATTTTGTGATAAAAAGAATAATCTATGGCACAGTCAATGCTGGTCAGATTGGTGATAGAATTTTTAAGCTGTTCCCACCCTTTTATGTTGAGAGCTTATTATGTTGTGCTCTACTGCCAAAATCCTGCTAAATATAATACTATCCTACGATAGATCCCAATTCACCGCATCAGTTTCTGTAGCACAATTGTTTTACCAGAAAGTCTAGGCCCAAGTCCAAAGTAGTAGAGATAAAAAGGAGAATCTAGGGCATGTTAAATGCTGGCCAGGTTAGTGATAGAATTTTTAAGTTGTTTCCACCCTTGTATACGGAGAGCCTACTGCTTCCAAATTATATTTTCTTTTGTTTCATTGTAGTAAGCCAAGATGGAATCTGGGAAACGAAGAACTGTGGAAATGGGCAGAATAAAACCCTGTATGTTGTAGCTACAACTTCCTGTTGTTGTCTTATTTGATTGACTAACAGTGTATAAGGTGCAAAGTGCATCAGTTCTAGGCCCTTTTAGGTATCGTTGGAGTGTTGAAAAAAGTATTTTTTTCTTACAGTCCAAATTTAATGTTGTAGATTCTTGAGTGAGGACACTCAGTAGAACAGGGGCCTTGTACAATTTTTCTGTAAGTTCCTGCCCCATTCAGTTGAATTAATTATGCAATATTCCAATTCCATATATGTGCTCGCTGTCACATTTGTTTTCTAGCCGTATAATTTTCAAATGCTGAACGTTTTGACCTCACTTCTTTTTTGCAGAATGCTTTGATTGATCCTGACCGAGTCTGTACAACACCAATTACATAATACTGGAAACCACTTGCAGAAGATGTAGCACTTTCATTTCCCTTTCATTGTCATTTTGCACATATGGTTCATCCATCTTTTTTTAAAAAAATACATCAGCTTATTAGCACAGCGCTCTAATACTGATTATTGAATGCTGAATAGGTTGCAACTTGCTGATCGTTTCTTGTTTGGTGACTTGCTAATAGTGCTAGGCTATTAGAATTCTGTAATAGATTAGTTTGTATTAATGAAACATAGTATGTGAAATCTGGTGTCATTATTCATTGCCCTTATTTATTGTTCAGTGAAAGAAACCCAAGATGCATAGTTATTAATGTTTCCTTCCACCCTAACCTTTGCGTGTTGTGCGGTTTTGTGAAAAGAAATGTGGGCATCCATCGCTGCTCTGTGTTTCTGTAGATTCTACAGAATTTGCTACATACATGTATTGAATCTTGGTCATGGCATTAAGATGAGAACTGGGAAAACATTGCCTGTTTCTTTGAGCTTGCGGAAGGGATCAGCTACTGAAAGACATTGTTGTATAATTTGTTGTTTTTTCTTAGTCGGCAGAAGTTGTAGATTCCATTCCACTACTTGAGGATAGATGCAGGAAGCCACATCCGTAGCATAGGTTATCTTTTTTTTTTTTTTGAGAAGTAGCATAGGTTATCTGATGAACACATCTTGGTCTGACTGAATCTGTATTCTGCATTCTCATTTTCATTTCGTTGCAATCTTATAAGCATGCACTAATTTGGGTATAAGTGGTTATCTGTATATATACATCATGTATAGTACTTCAACATTATATTCCAAGATGAGGTCCAGTTATATTTTTGTAAGGAAAATAAGTATAGGTGTAAGCTCTAAGTTCCTTTTATTCTCCCCGTGGAGGACATCATCATTTAAACCTTACGTCATCTGTATGATCTATATATATTGTAATAATTTTAGAACATGGATTGATGTTAGTATTATCTATATTATGCAATATATATAAAACCTTCCAAAAAATCAGCTATATGTCAATACGTAGCACAAATTTTGGTGTTATACTTCAGATATTAGGTCCATATTTGAAGGAAAAAGTGAACAAACTTTCCACGACATATATACAAAAAATTATACTATAAATTGTATTAACTAAATTGTGATATTTGCGATATATACAGCAATAATCTTCTTGATGTATAACAGAACACAACTAAATTTTTGTTGTTGCTTATTCCTCTTTTACTAATTTTATTTGATAGGTTAAATTTATTTTTCCGTGACAACGCATGGGCATTCTGCTAGTTCAAATAAAAGAATAGCTGAAACCTGAAGGAAATAAATAATAGATTGAACCTCATTGTCCTAGGTTAGTTGTATGGTTGGTGCCATGGTTGTCCAAGAACCGGGTATTTACTTAGGACCCTCATTTGTATCAGTTTTTATGACTTGTGCCGGATGACAGGAACCCTCTGTTAATGCAATACATCACCTCTGTTGTTCCAGCTTCCTTGATTCTTTCAGGCCCAGCTACCGACCTTGTTTGCTCGGTGTGTGCGTCTTTTGTCACTGTACACCAGAAGCGCCATTAGCTCGATATATGCTAATTAGTTCAAGCATCGTTTCAACCTTGTATGTAAAGTGAATTTGTGTAACCATCGTTACTGTATCAGCCACCTTTCGTATTTTCGTCAAGAAAAATCAAATGTACACGTTTTCTGGTAAGCATTGTTGTAAATAAGTTTTTTTAAGTTGCAGATTACAGAAACCAATCAGAAACCAAGCGCAACCTCAATCTCAGTTGTTGGTGAGGGAGGAAAAACACATTGAGATTGTTGTGTCCAAAATGACTTGAGTTGATGGAAAGTTTTGGTTCGTTTATTGGACTGCACCTGACCCGTGAGGAGGCGCTCCATGGAGCGCCCCAACCACTATATATGGTATGTTCAAGTAGCCTTAAGGTTTGCATATAATCACCTGCAACATTTACATCTGATGTTCAAGGAAAACAAATTGATTTTTAAAATTACATTGGGTATTTAAGTCCCTCACATCAATCCTTTATGTCAATAGCTCGTCTTTAATTACAAATTTGAATGCACGTACCGATACATTTGGGCGTGTCGGATAAAAAAACGTTCCCAGCCGCACGCCCCAAATGCCCTTTTTGTCTAGCGCGGCCCAATACGGTGTCCGACGTCCCGAACCCATCCACGGTACACAGGGGACGCTCCGGGCACGTCGGACACAACGAAATGAGAGGCGAGAAGACGCGGGGCCGATGCGTCAGCGGCGCGGATGCTCAACCGCCGCCTACGTAGTGTAGCACCCTACCTTTTAATAAAGGTAAGATACCTGTGTATAGTGCTATTCCCGGGATAACTGATAGCACACACATTACAAAATATAGTAATCATTGCAATAGTATCAAATTACTACATCTTTGATCCAAAGGGTAAAGTAAAACCTTACAAATTGCATAGTCACATGGACTAGCTCAACAATATTCAGAACATACGCAGCGGAAAGTAAGTCATCAATGAGCCTTCATCTTCTCATGTGCCACAGGCAGTCATGTTGGAATGTAGACTCGAGATCCTACCACGTACTTCTCCTCAGAAAATCCTGCACGTTGGAATATGCAGCCCCACGAATGGAGGTCAGTACAATGATGTACTGGCAAATGACACTTATATGATGGATGTTTTTAGGCACGACTATCTACATGATATTTGGCTAGTGGAGTTCAGGCAGATTTGCATAAAGCCAATTTTATCCTATATTTTATTTAAAACAAAACATTTTATAACTCTTGAAAAGATTTTTACAAAAAAGGCACAAAGTCAAGATGACTCCCAGGTCACCACCACATACCATGGTTTTCACTTCCAGGTACGTAGCCCTGGGGCCACTCAACTAGGATAAACCTCAGGTCACCACCACATACCATGGTTTTCACTGCCATGTATGTAGCCCTGGGAAAACCCCGTCCTATGTTTCTACACAAACTTTTAATCATTCAGAAAAGATGATGAGATTATTCCGTACTTCCTTGTCTAGAGACTCAAATTGTCCATAACCGGGGACACGGCTAAGATCTTAGTTTATAACTCTGCAGAGGTTGTGCACTTTCACCTTACGACCCATTCTACCCAGAGAGAAGAATGAGACGAGACCTTTCAGAAGGAGAGAGCAACCATACCAGCAAGACCCGTTCCCACCTATAATTCTGCTACCAGCCAATGTCTTGCAACAAGTTGAACCCTCGCATCTTACTCAATCAAGACAGAGCCCATAATATCATAAGGTTGCACTGGAAGTACACTAAACACGGAAGACATAGCAATCTCTTTGTTCCTGGGTGGCAAACCACAAGTGCACTCACCCCCAGGTCACCACCACATACTATGGTTCACTCCCATGTATGTAGCCCCAGGTAGCCACTCAACATAATCCAAAGCCACACCAATTCCACCCAGGTGTTTCATTACGGTTATTAACTTTAAATTTTCCAAAGAACACTTTAACCAACAAATGAAACAAAGCATTGGCATCATTTTTAAATCACTTCTGACAATCCTAGCAAGTTGTGTTTAAGGGGTGGCTACACACTACTAGGATCTAAGCATAGCATATATATTTTACTTTTGAAAACAAAAATCCTACCATGCATACTAGTTTCAAACACTAATGCATAAAGAAAATAAGTAGGATTTGAGTGCCACTTGCCTTTTTGGTAGTCGAAGCGCGTTCACTTCTCTTAATCAAAATACGTGCCTCTCCGTACAAACTATAACATAGAATATAGCACAACATAAACACACCATTCAACAACAATAAAATCAAACCAAGCAAACAACAAGTAGTTATTCATTGTGTTTTTTTCATCGGATAAAGAAGATATGGCAAGAGGTATGGATTGCAAGATATGAGTTGGAGATATTGAACGAATGGGTCAAATACCTGGAAAGAACATGATTATCTAAGTTAAGTACTTAGAAGAAAATGATTGATAAGAACCTATGAACAAATGTTGTTTGATACTCAAGAATGGGAAAATTGGAATGATCCATGTGATAAATCACATGAGTCTCAAATGACGCAACTCAAAATATTATTTAGTAAAGTGTGAAAACACTTACTAAGAAAGTATGGGTTACACATAGGCTTGGATATAAACTAAGGATATATGGAATTACTCAAATTACTCATTTGTAAGTTGAATAGTTTTAAATTAGTTAAAGGAGTGAATGAAAAACAATTTGGTTAGACACGATATTGATTCAAGATAGAGTGTCTAGTGGTATTGGTGTGTTCTCTGATATGTGCAATAATAATAAGGTTTCCTGGATATTTAATTTGGTTTAGAAAACATTAATTGATTATCTACTTAACATATACAACTTTATTAATTAGCTTCCGCAAGCATTATGTGTTGTAAAAATATGAATTTAACCTCCCTGGATAGGCTACAGTAATACAAGATTATACCAATTGGAATTATTCAAAAATAATTTATAGAATTTGAATTATCGTTAAATTACTGATTTGTATAGATTTTACTAAAGCAAGTTTGTGCACGTGTCAAAGTTGTACAACTCCTATACCAAGTTGAAGTACATGATCTGAGGATTCCAGAAAGTACAAATTTGTTAAATTTGGACTAGTAGATTATTTGATATAATTTTTATAGTGAAAAAGGATTAATTAAATCATTTGAATTATGATTCGAAAACTAATACAAAACATATACAGTATTCTTGCTTATTTGGACTCTACATGTTATAAGCTTTCCAACGATATAAAGTTTGTAAATTTTGGACCTCTGGATGATTTTATAATGAATTTCTAAGTTAGACACATAACCTGATATTTAAAATTTACATTTAAAATGAGTTTGACCGAGTTTGACTGAGACGCTGACTGTACTGCTGACCGTACCGCTGACCGTACTGTTGACTGCAGTTTGACTTTGACCAGACTGAGTTGACTATGCTGATGTCATGCTCAGATGGAAAAAACTTTGTACATCAAAGTTGTATAGAATTAATAGATCTATCTAACACATAAATTACTTTTCACAAAGGATTAATGAGTTTGACAAGATCTGGGTTATACCTTATAAGATCTGAATCTTGTAACACGATTTTCTCCTTGCTCGGAGAACGAAACAAGGTGAAACTTGCGGCAATTGAAAGATCTTGACGAGAGGAACAACTTTCGTGTTGAGCTCATGACGATCCGAGATCGTTTTGAAATTCGATTTGGCTCCGGTTGTCGCGAAATAGATCTGTAGATGAGCGACAAATTGGTACTTCAAATCGAAAAACTTTCAACATGAAAGTTGTAGAGGATGATCAGATCTACATACTCATCAAAGGAATTTGAATTTCGTGAAACGAGCACCAACTAATTGAAGATTCCCTTTGTCAGACCTGACGCCTTGCGATGCGAAATTATCCGTGTATGGTGGACGAAAAGGGATGAGATTGGTCGGGATTGAAAGATCTCAACGAGATCTACAACTTTCGTGTAGAGCCCGAAGCGATTCGAGGTAGTTTTGGTGGTCAAATCAACGAGTTAAGATTTTGTTGATGTAGTATTTCGAGAGGAGGAAAGGGAAAACAAAACTGCGGTCTGGTGGAGAGTTTATATAGACCATAGGTCGGTGGAAAAGGTGGGTCTCGAAGTTAGGAACGCGTAGAAACAAACGAATCTGAAATCGGAGTTGTGTAGCTCAAAAAAACTATGTTTATGTAGAGACTAGTACAATGCCCGCGCGTTGCTACGGAAGAGAACAAAAATTATTGATTTAGAAAAATTGAAATACCCATTAGCAACATATATCCAGAACATTTTGCAATTACATAGTATCATCAATCTTTATAATTCAGAAAGTGTCGTCGGTCTTTATAACAGTTGATACGAGTTCATTATAACATTTTACAATTATATATTGTTGTCCATCTTTATAATTCACATAGTGTCGCTGGTCTTTACAAAAAAAAAAAAAATTAACTTTGAAAAGTATGTCAGTCTTTGCAATTCAATGTAAATACATATTTTGATTCTTTTCTACTATGTACGCTAGGTAAAGGGGCCTCTCTGACCAATCATGTTGTGCTGCAATGTGTCCGTCTAGGTACATTCTTTTTCTTAGATATATTAATATTTTCATATAATTGTTGATACTCTCTCTCCTTTTTAATAGGATGCCTAAAATATTTTGACAATGTTAAATTTCATAAAATTTGACCAACTTTATAGAAAGATACGTCAACTTTTATAATCCCAAATTAATCAATGTTTTTGGAACCATCATGAAATATATTTTCATAACACATGCAGTAGATTTTGTAGATATTGATATTTTTTATATATATTTGACCAAACTTCAAAGCAATTTATTTTGAAAGATGTTCTAGGGTGGTTTTTTAATAATACGGATTATCTATTGATTTTCAAAACTCATACACGTTTTTTTAAATATTTAAGAATATTTCTCGGTCAGCAATCTAGCGGCCGACCAGGCCTAGTCGATAGGCCACTGACCGACCGACCCAAATTGGCCTGGACCTCCCTTCGCTATTTGAAGAAACTCTCGGCGAGAAGGTCAATCTCAAATTCCAATCCTCGACGCCTCTGTCGCCGGGTTATTCTGTAGGCAGACTGTGCCGCTGTGCGCCGTCGTCGGAGCTCCTCAAATCTCTCACCGGGTCCAGGCAGCCTGTGTATCCCCAAACGATTCCGACCCAGTCCGCATATGCAATCTTGGCGCTTGTCTCTCAGTGCCATTGGTCCATCAGCTCATGTGATTGCTTGGTGATGATTGCAACTTTCGAGCCGTATATAAACCGGAAGAAATCGCTATAAGAGGTCGATGTGGGACTATTCAACAGAGAATATCAATACACCTCTCTGTTACGTTCTTAGGCCGGGAACCACCCTAGTTAATAAAGCCCAGATCTGACAGCCAAGTCAAGCCCACGAACGCTCTCTGGTCTGCGGCCACTAATCGGCATCGCCCGCGTCAAACCGATGGCCTCGACCAGCTGCCCCGTGCGGCCGAGCACGTCCACCATGCTCCCGTAATGCTCCACTCCAGGCTCGACACCGTGGACGCAGATGAAGGTGACCTCATGGGGGCGCACCCCTCGGTCCTGCATATGGCCGAACAGGTCGACAGGCGTCCCTGCTGCAAGCGTCATTGAAGACGTGGCGCGCGGAGGCGAGGTGGCTGCGGGCTGCGTAGGCGTGGATGATGCGCTTTGGAGACGTAGAGGTGTGCGTCCCATCCGAGCGCGAAGGCGAGCGCGTGCAGCGAGCAGACCAGCCGCCGCTTGGAAGAGGGAGGAGCAGGGGTGGCAGCGACGGCACTGAGAAGGAAAGAAAAGGTGTAGTTGTGTGGTAGGAAGGCCTGGAGGATGCGGCGGAGGCACGGGGAGAGGAGGGGGCCTTGCGCAGAAGTTTGTTGGGCAGGAAAAGTTTGTTGGGCAGGAAGCGGTTGGCGAGGTGGGTTGAGGAGGTGAGCAGGTGGGCGTGGAGTTGCCGGAGTTGCGCGGCGGTCAGCGACGCCCGGCGGGTGCGAAAGCAGCTACAGGCTGCAGCAATGCGACATGCTGAGCCGCTCGCAGGAGCAGCAAAGACTTCGCGCGCGAGGTGGATGGGGAGGTCGGCTCCGAGCGTGCTGCTTCACTTCGATGGGACGCGGCTCATGCTCCCCTCCCGCCTTCCCGAGCAGGCCGAGCTCAGCTCGCGGGCGACGCACGCCTTGAGCTCCTGTGCCGACGCGCGCTTTGTAAGAGCGGAAGTGGAAGATGTGGATGAGCTCCTCCGGCGAGCACGGCTGCCTGTGTCGCGAATCCAGGGGCGGCAGCCACGCCTCCTTGCTGGCCTCCACCGCCGATATGTTTGCCGCCGCGTGCGCATGTCCACCGAGGTCCAGGCCGTGCAGAAGCCAGGAAGGAGCGCAAGTATGCGGCTGTAGCATGTAGGAACACGGTTTCCGCTTAGGGAGGAGCTCGCGGCGTCGCGTACGGAATCAATGGTGGATCTGGGTGCGGGAAAACCGGACACACCGGCAAAAGCTGAAGGACGACAGTGGCGATATGTTTTTTTTTCGTGCAGGCGGGGAGACGTACTGGACAAAACGGTAAGTAACTCACCGGTGGCAGTGGATGTAATTTAGATTAACTTTAGGGGCAATAAAAAAACGGACGAAAATAATGGGGAGAAACCTTACTTCCTTTATTAGTAGGTAAAGATAAGTTTTTCTAAAACGAAATTGGTTCGTGCCACGGGAACACGAGCTCGATGGCTCGAGCGTGGCCGGTCGGTCCGGCTGGGCTGACTGGGCCTGGCTCGGCCGCCTGCTAGGCCGGTCGGTCCGGCTCGCCGGCCACTTTTTTTTTTTCTTTTCTCTTTTTCTTTTTCTCTCTTTACTTGTTTCTTTTATAAAATGAGTTTCGTAACTCCGATTTGAGTGAATCAAATTCCTATAAGTTTGTAAAATTATTCTACTTCTTGTAGGATAACATAAACACTTAAATTTTTATAAATTATTATTTTATATTATTGTTATTACAATTATGCCACTATGACTATATGTGAATAGTTTCAACATAGGCATACCAAACAACTTTATAAAAATTTGTAAAAATCAAAATAGTGTTTTAGGACAACAAGAAACATATTTAAAATCGATTTGTGAAAATAAATAATAGTTATATGCACTTAGCCTAATTGGCTACTTTGGCAATATTTTTAGAAATATAGTTTTCTATAGTTTTATTTTCTTAAATATAAATCCATTAAGGATTTGAAAACTTTGAAAATCAAAATATGTTTGATTTTGACAATACTTGAAACCAAAAGTATTTGGAAAACAATAGTTTGGAAAGTACGTTTAAATAACTCCAAAAATGTTTTAATTCTTTGTGGATTTTCAATCAGGTTCAAACAATCAAGCATCAAATTTATTTTTATTCTACATTTCGAAGTTTAGAAAATTTCGGGATGTGACAGACTACCACCCTTAAAGGAAATCTCGTCCTCGAGATTTGAGAAAGGTTAGAAAGTTTTGGGTTCCAGGTGGGCATGAGTGCTACCACCCTTAAAGAGGCTTTTGTTAGGTAGTCTTAAGTCTTGGGTTTAGGCTAAGCTGAACTTGGATATGGCTTGGCACATCCGAGGATTTGGCTTGACCTAAGATATCTTTTGGAAATATCTAAGGCTTATGGCTTCTGAGTTAATGTTCACCAGGCGAATATTTATTCACATATAGTGAACGACATATCTCTCCAAGATGAGTCTAAAAGGTTCCTTCATAGTACGACTTCTAATCCAAATGGTTGGTTGAACTAATTTTTGATACTGATGGGTCACTCTTTGGGTCAAGCGGAAAATCAATATGAGAGAACTTCATGGCATCCTTCTTCTTACTTGAAGTATTCCACTATTTTTCATCTAGTGGTGGGGTCTTCAAACTCACCGTAGTCCTACGCTTGGCAGCACTTGCCTACTATAAGGTTATGATATCTATTCACCCTATGGTTCAGGCTTAACAACGACGTCTCTCTTGTAGGTACGGCTCTCTAGATTTACCATTCTTCATACAAGAGTAAACAATATGAGTAGTCGTCATGGGGGCCAATCCATGTCGCACCCAATCATTTCCTTGTTTTCAGTTTGGTATATCTCGTAACCTACTCTTGGTCAACCTCACCAGTTTGAGAAAACTTCAATGGAGAATTGAATCAACGTTTCAATCCCCATTATTGAGTTGTTTTGAAAACACTTCTATCAATCCTTAACTAGGGTTTTGCGTATCTCACATCCTATACTTCTTCATCTGATAGGAAACATCTAGGGTTGATTTCACTACTGTTGTCTTCAGGGCAAGTTGCCGAGAAAACATTCTCTGGGTTGGATTTAGATGAGAATAGATAGAAAGGTCTAAAGAAGATTTCCTACCCAAACACATCGATTCAAAGCAAATCATTTTACAAACAACATCTAACAAGCATCAAGCAATCTGTTTCAAACACAAACAAATTAGTATGGTCATACCTCAATTTGGTAAGATCAATACTTTCTAATGCTAGCATCGTTTCAATAAAAGAAAGCTAATGGTGGTCTGATCTATTTCTGCTTTGGATGTTTCATGTTTCTATTCTACTCCTTCGTCGGTGTATCTTCGTGTATTGTGTAGTGTGCATCAAAGTTTTTCTTCAAGTTCTTCATTGGTCTCCCATGAAACACTTCTTGCGGAGTCGAAGAATATCACATGAAGCATCGGTTCCAAACTTCAGGCACACGGTCTTCATCAGTCCTTTTGATAGTTTTGATAAGGGGGTCATCTAATGAAAGGGAGAAAATAATTTTGAAAATGGTGTAGATGTGAATACAAGAGGTTTCACAAAGCAAACATTTTTTTAATAAAGATGGATTAGATAGATTTTTTTTCCTAGGGTCTTCCTATTTTCTAATCCAAACCTAGGGTCTCGATCCTACAGGCAACACTATGCTCTGATACCATTCTGTAGCACCCTACCTTTTAATAAAGGTAAGATACCTGTGTATAGTGCTATTCCCGGGATCACTGATAGCACACACATTACAAAATATAGTAATCATTGCAATAGTATAAAATTACTACATCTTTGATCCAAAGGGTAAAGTAAAACCTTACAAATTGCATAGTCACATGGACTAGCTCAACAATATTCAGAACATACACAGCGGAAAGTAAGTCATCAATGAGCCTTCATCTTCTTCATGTGCCACGAGTGATCATGTTGGAATGTAGACTCGAGATCCTACCACGTACTTCTCCTCGGAAAATCCCTGCACGTTGGAATATGCAGCCCCACGAATGGAGGTCGGTACAATGATGTACTGGCAAATGACACTTATATGGTGGATGTTTTTAGGCACGACTATCTACATGATATTTGGCTAGTGGAGTTCAGGCAGATTTGCATAAAGCCAATTTTATCCTATATTTTATTTAAAACAAAACATTTTATAACTCTTGAAAAGATTTTTACAAAAAGGGCACAAAGTCAAGATGACTCCTAGGTCACCACCACATACCATGGTTTTCACTTCCAGGTACGTAGCCCTGGGGCCACTCAACTAGGATAAACCTCAGGTCACCACCACATACCATGGTTTTCACTTCCATGTATGTAGCCCTGGGAAAACCCCGTCCTATGTTTCTACACAAACTTTTAATCATTCAGAAAAGATGATGAGATTATTCCGTACTTCCTTGTCTAGAGACTCAAATTATCCATAACCGGGGGCATGGCTAAGATCTTAGTTTATAACTCTGCAGATGTTGTGCACTTTCACCTTACGACCCATTCTACCCAGAGAGAAGAATGAGACGAGACCTTTCAGAAGGAGAGAGCAACCATACCAGCAAGACCCGTTCCCACCTATAATTCTGCTACCAGCCAATGTCTTGCAACAAGTTGAACCCTCGCATCTTACTCAATCAAGACAGAGCCCATAATATCATAAGACTGCACTGGAAGTACACTAAACACGGAAGACATAACAATCTCTTTGTTCCTGGGTGGCAAACCACAAGTGCACTCACCCCCCAGGTCACCACCACATACTATGGTTCACTCCCATGTATGTAGCCCCAGGTAGCCACTCAACATAATCCAAAGCCACACCAATTCCACCCAGGTGTTTCATTACGGTTATTAACTTTAAATTTTCCAAAGAACACTTTAACCAACAAATGAAACAAAGCATTGGCATCATTTTTAAATCACTTCTGACAATCCTAGCAAGTTGTGTTTAAGGGGTGGCTACACACTACTAGGATCTAAGCATAGCATATATATTTTACTGTTGAAAACAAAAATCCTACCATGCATACTAGTTTCAAACACTAATGCATAAAGAAAATAAGTAGGATTTGAGTGCCACTTGCCTTTTTGGTAGTCGAAGCGCGTTCACTTCTCTTAATCAAAATACGTGCTTCTCCGTACAAACTATAACATAGAATATAGCACAGCATAAACACACCATTCAACAACAATAAAATCAAACCAAGCAAACAACAAGTAGTTATTCATTGTGTTTTTTTCATCGGATAAAGAAGATATGGCAAGAGGTATGGCTTGCAAGATATGAGTTGGAGATATTGAACGAATGGGTCAAATACACTGGAAAGAACATGATTATCTAAGTTAAGTACTTAGAAGAAAATGATTGATAAGAACCTATGAACAAATGTTGTTTGATACTCAAGAATGGGAAAATTGGAATGATCCATGTGATAAATCACATGAGTCTCAAATGACGCAACTCAAAATATTATTTAGTAAAGTGTGAAAACACTTACTAAGAAAGTATGGGTTACACATAGGCTTGGATATAAACTAAGGATATATGGAATTACTCAAATTACTTATTTGTAAGTTGAATAGTTTTAAATTAGTTAAAGGAGTGAATGAAAAACAATTTGGTTAGACACGATATTGATTCAAGATAGAGTGTCTAGTGGTATTGGTGTGTTCTCTGATATGTGCAATAATAATAAGGTTTCCTGGATATTTAATTTGGTTTAGAAAACATTAATTGATTATCTACTTAACATATACAACTTTATTAATTAGCTTCCGCAAGCATTATGTGTTGTAAAAATATGAATTTGACCTCCCTGGATAGGCTACAGTAATACAAGATTAGACCAATTGGAATTATTCAAAAATAATTTATAAAATTTGAATTATCGTCAAATTACTGATTTGTATAGATTTTACTAAAGCAAGTTTGTGCACGTGTCAAAGTTGTACAACTCCTATACCAAGTTGAAGTACATGATCTGAGGATTCCAGAAAGTAAAAATTTGGACTAGTAGATTATTTGATATAATTTTTATAGTGAAAAAGGATTAATTAAATCATTTGAATTATGATTCGAAAACTAATACATAACATATACAATATTCTTGCATATTTCGACTCTACATGTTATAAGCTTTTCAACGATATAAAGTTTGTAAATTTTGAACCTCTAGATGATTTTATAATGAATTTCTAAGTTAGATACATAACCTGATATTTAAAATTTACATTTAAAATGAGTTTGACCGAGTTTGCCTGAGATCTTTGTCTGTACTGCTGACCGTACCGCTGACCGTACTGCTGACTGCAGTTTGACTTTGACCAGACTGAGTTGACTATGCTGATGTCATGATGATGTCATAAAGTTGACAGAAAATTTTCTCAGATGAAAAAAACTTTGTACATCAAAGTTGTATAGAATTAATAGATCTATCTAACGCATAAATTACTTTTTACAAAGGATTAATGAGTTTGACAAGATCTGGGTTATACCTTATAAGATCTGAATCTTGTAACACGATTTTCTCCTTGCTCGGTGAACGAAACAAGGTGAAGCTTGCGGCAATTGAAAGATCTTGACGAGAGGAACAACTTTCGTGTTGAGGTCACGACGATTCGAGATCGTTTTGAAACTCGATTTGGCTCCGGTTAACTCGAAATAGATCTGTAGATGAGCGACAAATTGGTACTTTAAATCGAAAAACTTTCAACATGAAAGTTGTATAGGATGATCAGATCTACATACTCACCAAAGGAATTTGGATTTCGTGGAACGAGCACGAACTAATTAAAGATTCACTTTGTCAGACCTGACGCCTTGCGATGCGAAATTATCCGTGTATTGTGGACGAAAAGGGATGAGATTGGTCGGGATTGAAAGATCTCAACGAGATCTACAACTTTCGTGTAGAGCCCGAAGCGATTCGAGATAGTTTTGGTGATTAAATCAACGAGTTAAGATTTCGTTGATGTAGGATTTCGAGAGGAGGAAAGGGAAAACGAAACTGCGGTCTGGTGGAGAATTTATATAGACCATAGGTCGGTGGAAAAGGTGGGTCTCGAAGTTAGGAACGTGTAGAAATAAACGGATTTGAAATCGGAGTTGTGTAGCTCAAGAAAAATATGTTTATGTAAAGATAAGTTATTCCAAAATGAAATTGATTCGTGCCACACGAACACGAGCTCGATGGCTCGAGCCTGGCCGGTCGGTCCGGCTGGGCTGACTGGGCCTGGCTCGGCCGCCTGCTGGGCCGATCGGTCCGGCTGGCCGGCCACTTTTTTTTTCTTTTCTTTTTTTCTTTTTCTCTCTTTACTTGTTTCTTTTATAAAATGAGTTTCGTAACTCCGATTTGAGTGAATCAAATTCCTATAAGTTTGTAAAATTATTCTTATTCTTATAGGATATCATAAACACTTAAATTTTATAAATTATTATTTTTATTATTATTATTATTACAATTATGCTACTATGACTATATGTGGATAGTTTTAACATACGCATACCAAACAACTTTATAAAAATTTGTAAAAATCAAAATAGTGTTTTAGGACAACCAGAAACCTATTTAAAATCGATTTGTGAAAATAAATAATAGTTATATGCACTTAGCCTAATTGGCTACTTTGGCAATATTTTTAGAAATATAGTTTTCTATAGTTTTATTTTCTTAAATATAAATCCATTAAGGATTTGAAAACTTTGAAAATCAAAATATGTTTGATTTTGACAATACTTGAAACCAAAAGTATTTGAAAAACAATAGTTTGGAAAGTACGTTTAAATAACTCCAAAAAAGTTTTAATTCTTTGTGGATTTTCAATCAGGTTCAAACAATCAAGCATCAAATTTATTTTTATTTTACATTCCGAAGTTTAGAAAATTTCGGGATGTGACACGTAGCGTCGGCGCAGTTGCCGGGAAGCGGAACCGTCGCATTAGGAACCACGTCGACCGACGCGCCAACCGTCGGAATGGAGCATGAACTCCTCGGAAGAGCAACCGCCGCTCTATTCGACTTCTGCGCCGCCGTTCATCCGCGCTCAATAAGACCCGTACGTAGGCGCTTTCGGATCTTCAACCGGTCGCCATTCATCCAAGCTTCCATCTGACACCTCCAGCGACGATGAGCTACATCTCCCAGCTTCCATCCGACACCTCCAGCGAGGGCAAGTCTGCTGGATGGCGCCATTGGTGGGACAAAACCCGGATGCCCAGCAGCGGCGACGATTCCCCGCTGCCAGTTGATAGCGCGGAGGAATGGCTGGACGTGGAGGAGGACGCGGAAGAGGAAGGGTCAGAGGAGGAGGCGGCGGCGGCCCGTGCGAAGGCGGATGCGGACGCGAAAGCGAAGGCCAAGGCGCAACCGGCGAGCACCGGCGATGACGAGGAGGACACTAGTTCCTCTGACGCGTCGGCCGACACCGCCTCTTCGGAAGAGGTGACTAGCAGGAAGCGCCACCGTGATGACGACGACGAGGCAGGGCCATCATCGAAGAAGGAGAAGAAGTAGTTTAAAATAATTTATATGTAATTTAATTATGTTTTTTTGAAGTTTTATATGTAATTTGTTTATGTTGAACCGATTTGAATATTAGTAAAGAGTTTTCTTCTATCTATTTAAATTATTTTTAATGTTTGGGGCGGTGTTGGGGGACGCAACTGGGGAGCGACGTCCCCCAAACGCGGCACGAACAAAACACGTCCCCCAAACGCTCGATCCGGCGCGGTTTGCGGGACGGGTTGGGGGACGCGACTGGAGATGCTCTAACATCCCTGGAACTCAAACTGCAGTATGGTGAACATTAAATTAATAACAACTAATTGTATTAGTTGTACTATTATACTTACTCATGGCATGCATTCGACACACATTCAATTCTATGTGAAATAGCTCCTTAGCTGACAAACCCATTTAAAATAATAAGCCAATGCTATTTCATTCCACTTACAGTTGTTTGATTACTTCATTTTTGCATCTTAGGTAGTGACTATTTTGGAAGATTCATAGCAAGCAAAAAACAATTGTAGTCATGATTTTATTCGTCCTGCCGCCGAGCAGGCCAAGGTGGCCATAGAGGGCGAGGTACACATCACTCATTTTCGTTCGTTCTTTCACGGCTTCCATTCCATCCCGTACAGGTGCAGCCCCTCTGTGACCCAGCACTTGACACCATCACGAACCAGAGTATTCACGAGCCCACGTCACGTCGCCCGCTGGTATTATTGCGCTCGTCCACGCCCAGCCCAGAACGAAGCTGCATTTATGCAGCTCTGCCTTGGCTGCTAGGATGTAGCCGCGTTTCTCCGTGCCTGCCTGCTCCTTCCAAGCTTTGGCACCATACTTTTGTTCTCTCTGTTAGACAAACATGTATTCCGTATTATACTCGTATGATGTACGCCATGGTAGAGGTTGTTTCTTGTGGTGACCCTGCATACCACTGCATGTTGTAGTATGCTAGTCGTTGATATAACATTCACGAAGTACCATTCCGCAAATATTACATCCCTCAGAGTAGTACAACAGAACATAGCAGGTCCATAACTCATTCATTTATTATTACAAGCATAATGTACATATCATCTCGGAGCTCCTCTTGGGTCCTAAGAGGGATACTCCTGGTTTCGAGGCGAACCCAACTTAACTTATAATACAAGAGTCTTACTAAGTGGTACATTTATTCCCTCGAGCAGCAAAGTACTAAGAGTTCGTACTGCTCGGATACTACTACTACTCGGTTATTCTAGACTTGATCTCCTCCGGAATCCTCCCCGGTTCCGTAGACTATAAGATAGTCTACGCCTTCAACACCTCCGGAGAGGTCTGGTTCTTCATAGCTGATGATCTCGGCTCCTTCAGGGTTGTCGTTGTCTTCCTCCAGACGGTTCAGACAATCTAAGCAGAGGATTTAAGAGTGGGATGAGTACGAGCGTACTCAACAAGTTCATTATAGATAAGAGGTGTTTAATGCACTAGCTACGATATTAGACCGGAAAGTCTAATACCAATGCAGGTTTTGATAAACATTTCTTCAAGAGGTTGCTTTTATTTCAAAGAACTATGTCCGTCAACCTTCACCGGTTTACTAGAACTTCATGGAGCTCCTTTCCGGCCGCGTTCGCAGTTTCATATCCCGGAACAGGGAGTGAGAGGTCACGATTCATTACACTCTGCAGAGGTGTGTTGCTTTACCCATAAGAGATCTTAACCTTGGTGCCAACCGGGCAGCTTTCCCGTCCACACTTCCTTCGGTGTGAGGCCCGGTATAAGGTCATAGCCAATCATATTCCTCCGCTACCTCGCACACCCACCCTTTGTTGCAAACCCCGACCCTGGGTCCTCGCCGGTCCTCTTACACCAATTAAGGATGGACCCCGACCGCGACAACAGTTTTGGGCTCTACCATAAACTCCTTCGCCGGCAGCTGCAACCCATCATAGACTGCATTACCGTGGGGAATTAGAATGGGATCCCCACCCTCCGGTTGTTCTCGCAAGATACAACTGCTACGGTAAGCGCATCCGTTGATGTACAAGAGGTGGAAATACGATTGACTATTCCGTCCCACTCCAGATCTTATGGTTAACACGGGTATTACGGCACAAGAATCACTGGACGACATTTGTTGTTTAATCCTAGATGGATATAAACCCTTGCAATGGAACCTCCACCATATCAACACAATCCATGGTTCCATTGCCCACCACATAGTCATATTCATAGTTATGAAAATAGTGGTTTTGGTTTTTATGCAATAGTGATAAACATAGTACTTTGTAAGTAATTTGATAAAAATACTCGAATGACATGAGCAAGTGATGAACTTGCCTGAACACTGCAAAGTGTTGCAGTTGGATGGTGTGGACTGACCCTTGTCCTCTGTTTCGAAAAATAGCATCATTGTCCGATAAGGGCAATGGTTAAAGAAGCATTGATGCATGATTCCATTTTTAGGGTTTGTTCCCCCCTTCCGATGTCGTTATTATTTCATGTGAGAGGTTAATACTAAGAATAATTTGGGGATACTCTATTTAGAGAAAAATGCAACCTTGAAATGTTGTCAAGGTGTTTTTAAAGTCCAAAAGAATTTATGGACTTATTTTCATTATTGAAAATAATATATGTGATTTAAATGATTATTTTAATCATCAAATTTGAACTTATTCTTGTTTATCTTCAAAAATTCTATTTCATATTTTATTATGATAGAGTTTTTTATACTGAGTGGTTTTCATATTTTTAATTATTTTTTAGAGCAATTTTTCATTTTCTATGCATTTTCAAAGTTTCTGTTTTAATTGGAATTATGAAAAGTCTAAAATGCCCCTGGGCCCACTTGTCAGGGTGGCCCAGCGGGTTAACCCTAACCCGAGCCGCACGTCTGGCTTAGTCGGACGCGTCCGTCCCCTTCCACTCACGCACGCACTAACCCTAACTCCCCCTCGTCTTTGGCGACGCCGAAATCTCCTCCGCCGTCGCCGCTTTATTCCGGCCATCTCCGGCCCTTGCCGGCGGCGAGTTGTGGCGGATCTGGACCGCCTCTCGACAGCGCACCAGATCCTCCGGCTCGATCTGGTCCTCGTCTCCCCCTTAGCTCGCCCCAACGCGTTCGCCCGCACGACCGTGGGGTTACGCGGCGATGCGCCGTTCACCGGCGAACCAGACGCGATGCTATGACCGTGAGCTACGCCGTGGTGGTGTTGGAGCGCTCGTGCTCGGCGACGCCAGGCTTGGCCGCGGCTTGGCGCTGCCGTGGTCGGCCCGTGCCGCCGTGCCGCCATGGCACGCCGTGGTGCTCTGCTCCAGGTATGTGCGCCACCTTTCCCTCTTCTACCTGTTCTACCTCCTCCTCCTGGCTGTGCTGCGACTGCCTCTCCTCGTGCCTATGTTGTGTCGTGCTCTACTGGCCATGGCCATTGCTTGTGCTGCGGCTCTACTTCTATGTGCTCTGCTGCTGTGCTTGCTGTGGATGCGCGGCTACTGCTGCTATTCATGCTACTGGCCCTACTGGCCTTGGCCATTGTTGCCCTGGCCATGCCAGTGCTTGCCATTCTTGCTAGATTCTTGGTCTGTGCTTTTGTTCATGTTATTATGCTTGCCAGACACTCAAGTGTGTTCATGATTATGGTCTTGACTTGATTACAGTGTGTAATCCTTGCAGTTTTGCAAGTGCCAGAGAAATTGTGTGCTAAATCTTGTGCCCAATTCATGATTATGCTCAATTGAGCATTTCTGTGGCTTAACAGTGTTATTCAGTAATGAATGGATGTGTGCTTTGCTGGTGTAATTTGATCCAGTGGTTCATCAATCATTTGATGTGCTACTGGATACAATCATAAATTAATTATGTGATTATCTGTGATATAACTATTGCTTAACTGTGGCTATTTCATTTATCTGGTTCCTGGATTGATGCCAGGCTTGCCCCTGTCAAGCTTTTGTATGCTAAGGCAAGCCCTGATGATCATATGATCATCAGTGTTTGATGACTCTCTGCTGTCCTATGGCTTGTGTTTCTCTGATGCTCTTATTTGGCCTGTGTGTCACTTAAGCCTGTCTTTGGTGCATGCTCTTGCTTACCCCAGCACCTGCTGTTGCTTGCAGTGATCATCTAGATCATTTGCAAGTGTCTGTATCACTGGTTGCTTGTGTATTTCAATTATTTATCTAGTTGGGCTTGATCATATGGATAATTGATGTGAACTGCTCTGCGAGTTATGATCATTTTATTGAGTTTGGTAGGGCTAGATGGATGCCAACACTTGGTTGTGTACCCTAGCCCTCCTTTTGAACCCTACGGGGTGATGATATCACGTGCATGGCTTCTTTGTTGGGATTGGTTAAGTGGTTGAGGTGGCATTGACAGCAATTCTTTGCTGTTAAGGTAGCTCCCACCCTTGTTGGCTAGCTGTGGCTTGATGAATACATCACTGGACAATCCCTTGTTGGATTATCAGTGATCTTTGCTATTGACAAACAAGAATAGACACAATTTGTCTATCTGTCTGATGGTGTAGTGGTCATAGGTGCTAAGTGACTTTGGCTAGGTGGATAGGATCATCTCTTGTTGGATGTCTTTGGTTATGCCACTGGTTTGGCATAGTCAATGTTCCCAGGGTGTCTTCCTATTGGTTTCCCTCTTGTTTACTTGCACCATTTTGGCTATTAGCCATATGATGACTCACATATAGGGTTTCTACCCACTTTGCTTCTGTGATGCAAGTGTATGCTTAATTATGAGAAAATCAGTGTTTTGCTCAGGTTGGTTTGTTGTATACCTCACTCCAGCTCCTAGAAAGGTTGTTGGTGTAGAGGTTTAGCTTCTGTGTTGATTTCTTGGCTTGCCCTGCTCCTCCTTGCAAGCTTGATGCTTGGTTTATTTCTGGTGATTATGGGATAGGTGAGACAGCTCTAGCTATTCACCTGTTCTTGCTGTTCTTGGTGTGCTTACCCTTGTGAATTGCTGCTGATGAACTGCTGGAGTTCTGGCGGTGGAAAAGGTTATATATGAACCTCTCATGGCTCTCTTGGTCGACAACAGTGCCTGTCACTACTTGGTGACTCTCCCTGTGTGTGTGTTGCTGTTGTGCATGCACACTCGCACAGTGGTGTGTGTGTTTGTGTGTGTGTGTGCCTGATGCTTTGCACTTGGGCGAGAGTGGATCGGCTTGGCGAGCTTGATCATATCTCGCTCAATTCCATTTTATTTCTAACCTTGCCAAGTGGCTATGCCACTTGGCATAACTTGTATTTGCTGTGATTTATGCAGGGATCAAGATGATGATCAAATGGACATGAAGATCATCAAGTCCAAGACTAAATGAAGATTAATTTGTAGTGTTTAGGATAGAATCTGACATTGTACTTTTCTTTTATTTTCTTTTTCTATTTTGCCAATTCTTGTAATGTGTTGTATTATTTCTTTATTTCAATTTGGAATATTGTAAAGACAATGTATCTTGTGTGATAATCAATAAAGCTCAAGGTTTTCTCTAATGAGCTTTACTTATTATTTGTATTGTTTAGTTTGTGTATTATTTATAATTGTTTATTGAATTATCTCAAGTTTGAATTATGAGATATCTATTTGATGTTTGAATTTGAAATTCAAATTCAACTTTAGGTTTGAATTCAATCATGCAACTTAATTTTGAATTCAATCATGCAACTTAAGTTTGTGATGCAATATCCCTTCTCTCTTCTCCAAAATCCTAGTTTAGTTGAATAAGAGCAAGTTTGTCGCACTCTCGAAACCCTAACCCTGTAAGGTGTCGAGAGAGAAACTTGTCCCCCTTCGATGCAGTTTTGTTTAAAAGCGTGAAATTTCCCAGAATTTACGATGCAATGCACATCCCTTTCTAAAATCTACCCCTCGATCGTCTCTAAACCTGGGATATTACAGCCTTTCCCCCTTAAAGAAAACTTCGTCCCGAAGTTGTGGTTGTAATACCTGAAGAGTTTGGGGTATGTTTTCCTCAGGTCTTCCTCTTTTTCCCAGGTGGCTTCCCTCTCGGGGTGATGTTTCCACTGTATCTTGCAGTACTTAATAGCTCGATTCCTAAGTTGTTTCCAGTTCTCCTCGAGAATCTTCGCTGGCTTTTCGATGTAAGTCAAATCTGGTTGTAACTCGAGCTCCTCATGTGATACTGGCTCATCTGGGGTCTTTAAGCATTTCCTGAGTTGCGACACATGGAATACATTGTGAACTTGAGCTAACCTTCCCGGTAGTTCCAATTCAAAAGCTAACCCTCGGTTTTGACTCAGAATCTTGAAAGGTCCGATGTATCTAGGGCTTAACTTCCCCTTTACTCCGAATCTTTGAAGTCCTTTCATCGGGCTCACCTTGAGATATACCATGTCTCCAACTTGTGGCTCCCATGTTCTTCTCTTCTGATCGGCATAACTCTTTTGCCGACTTTGGGCTATCTTTAACCTATATCTTATAATGTCAATGATTTGTTGCTTTTCCTTGACATAATCAGGGTTGAACTCTTTGCTTGCTCCAGCTTCATACCAGCATATGGGTGATCTACACTTTCTTCCGTAAAGAGCTTCGAACGGTGCCATCTTGATGCTGCTTTGATAGCTATTATTGTATGAAAACACTGCTAGTGGCAAGTGCTCCTCCCATGATCCTCCGAAGTCTAGGGCACAAGCCCTTAGCATATCCTCTAGGATCTGGTTAGTTCTCTCGGTTTGTCCACCTGTCTGTGGATGATAGGCGGTACTATAGTCCAACTTGGATCCTAAAGCTTCATGTAGTTGCTTCCAAAATGCTGTCGTGAACACGGATCCTCGATCCGACACGATCTTCTTGGGCACTCCATGTTTACTCATGATCTCTTTGATGTAAAGATCGATGAGTTTTTCTCCTTTATCCTGCTGATTTACTGCTAAAAAATGTGCGCTTTTTGTCAACCGGTCCACGATTACCCATATCATGTCCTTCTTTTTATTGGTCATGGGTAGTCCGGTGATGAAATCCATTCCTATCTCTTCCCATTTCCATTCTGGGATGGGCAAGGGTTGTAACTTTCCTGCCGGACTCTGATGTTCAGCCTTCACTCTTTGGCAGGTATGGCATTCCGCCACGTATTGTGCTATTTCTCTCTTCATATTATTCCATCAGAATAACTCCTTGAGATCCATGTACATCTTGGTACTTCCCGGATGTATGGAGTATGGTGTTTGATGGGCTTCCCGGAGTATTACTTCCTTGATCTCAGCAATATCCGGAACACAAATCCTTTTCTGAAACCATAGTGATCCTGATTCTCCTCGGTGGAATTCTGATGGTCTTCCTTCATCAATCCTTCTCATCTCCTCTTCGATGAATGGATCGTCCAATTGACCCATCATTTTCTCATTCTTTAAGTTAACATTTAGCTCATCGGCTACTTGTAAAGCCGATAGCCCTGCATGAGCCTCTTTCTCCCAAAGTTGTATTTGGGCTTGGCTTATTTCCTTCCTCAACTCCGGTGATAACTCTTGTTCCACGCCTCCAGTGCTCTTCCTACTCAAGGCATCTGCTACAACATTAGCCTTTCCTGTAGTATAATTGATGGTTAAATCATAATCCTTGATTAGTTCTAGCCATCTTTTCTGCCTCATATTGAGTTCCTTCTGAGTGAAGAAGTACTTGAGACTCTTATGATCCGTATAGAGCTCACACTTGGCTCCATAGAGAAAATGTCTCCAAGTTTTAAGTGCAAATACGATCGTTGCTAATTCTAAGTCATGTGTTGGATAGTTCACTTCATGAGGTCTGAGTTGCCTCGATCCATAAGATATTACTTTCCGATCCTGCATGAGTACGCAACCCAATCCATGTTTGGATGCGTCACAGTACACGGTGTAATCCTTGCCAACTTCCGGAACTGCTAACACCGGTGCCGTGGTGAGTTTCTCTTTCAGAGTTTGAAAACTCTTCTCACACTCCTCTGACCACACGAATGGTGTGTTCTTTCTTCACAGCTTCGTCATTGGTCCTGCTATCTTGGAGAACCCTTCAATGAATCTCCGATAATATCCTGCCATTCCTAGGAATCCTCGGATTTCCTTGACAGTCTTGGGTGCTTCCCAATCTAAAACTGCTGCTACCTTGCTCGGGTTAACAACTATTCCATCTTTGCTAATGACATGACCAAGAAATTCCACTTGATCTAGCCAAAATTCACACTTGCTGAACTTGGCATAAAGTTGATGTTCTCTTAGTGTTTGCAACACTAACCTCAGATGTTCAGCATGTTCAGTTTTATCCTTGGAGTATATCAAGATATCATCGATGAATACGATGACAAACTTGTCTAAATATGGCATGAAGATCTTATTTATAAGATTCATGAAGATTGCTGGGGCATTGGTTAATCCAAAAGGCACTACAAGGTATTCATGATGTCCATACCTTGAGACAAAGGCGGTTTTCGGAACGTCTTCCTTTTTGATCTTAATCTGATGATAACCGGACCTTAGATCAATTTTGGAAAAGACTCCCGCGCCTCTAACTTGATCAAATAGATCTTGTATTCTAGGAAGTGGGTACTTGTTCTTGATTGTGACATTGTTCAAATTTCTATAGTCTCCGCACATCCTTCTACCTCCATCTCTTTTATCCACGAAGATCACAGGTGATCCCCATGGTGAAACACTCTCTTGTATGAATCCTTTCTGTTCGAGGTCATCCAATTGCTCCTTGAGTTCTTTCAACTCCTTAGGCCCCATCTTATATGGTGCTTTAGCAATCGGAGCTGTTCCTGGAATTAGGTCGATAGTGAATTCTATCTCCCTATCTGGTGGCATTCCAGGTAATTCCTTATGAAACACATCCTGGAATTCATTTACTACCGGTATATCTTCCAACTTCACCTCCTTCATGCTGTTCAGCTGTAGCTCGACTTCCATCTGTGTATGCTTGTCTCCTTGGTAGATCATTCTACTTCCATCGGGGCTTTTCAAAGACACAGTCTTGTTCACACAGTCGATCAATGCTCCGTTAGCTTCTAACCAGTTCATACCAAGAATGACATCAATGTCCTTCATCGGTAAAATGAACAGGTCCGCGTCAAACACGCATTTATTGATCATGATGACTTGTTTTTGTTTGGTATGGGTTAGTACTATCGTTCCCCCCGCGGAAAGTATGGTTATGGGTGTATCTAACTTAGTGCAACTAATCCCATGTTTGATGATGAATTGCTGAGAAATGAATGATGTAGTTGCACCAGTATCAAAAAGTACTTTGCCAGGATGAGTGAGTATTTGGAGCGTACCTATCACTGCCTGATCGGAGTTAACCACCTCCTCCAAGCTGGTGCAGTTTAACTTGCCGAAGGGTTTCTTGTTCTTCCAATTCCCTACGTTGTTTCCTCCCCGGCATCTTAGACGAAATCAACGCCCAGCATCTTAGAATTGCATGAAGCTTCCAGAACACCCGAGAGCCGCCAGAGGGGGGCCACAGGCCCACCAGATGATAGGGTGGCGCGGCCCAGGCCTTGGCCGCGCCCCCTACTGTGTCGCCGCCTCGTCGACCTTCCGACTCTGCCTCTTCGCCTATTTAAAGGTCCCTGACCTAAATCTTCGATACAGAAAAGCCACGGTACGAGAAACCTTCCAGAGCTGCCGCCATCGCGAAGCCAAGATCTAGGGGACAGGAGTCTCTGTTCCGGCACGCCGCCGGGACGGGGAAGTGCCCCCGAAAGGCTCCTCCATCGACACCACTGCCATCTTCATCACCGCTACTGTCTCCCATGAGGAGGGAGTAGTTCTCCATCGAGGCTAAGGGGATGTACCGGTATCTATGTGGTTAATCTCTCTCCTATGTACTTCAATACAATGATCTCATGAGCTGCCTTACATGATTGAGATTCATATGAGTTTTGTATCACTATTCATCTATGTGCTACTCTAGTGATGTTATTAAAGTACTCTATTGCTCCTCCACGGTGTAATGGTGACGAGTGTGTGCATCGTGTAGTACTTGGCGTAGGTTATGATTGTAATCTCTTGTAGATTATGAAGTTAACTATTGCTATGATAGTATTGATGTGATCTATTCCTCCTTCATAGTGTGATGGTGACGAGTGTGCATGCTATGTTAGTACTTGGTTTAGTTGTGTTGATCTATCGTGCACTCTAAGGTTATTTAAACATGAATATCGAATATTGTGGAGCTTGTTAACTCCGGCATTGAGGGTTCGTGTAATCCTACACAATTAGTGGTGTTCATCATCCAACAAAAGAGTGTAGAGTGGTTTTATTATGTGATCAAAGTTGAGAGTGTCCACTAGTGAAAGCAGGATCCCTAGGCCTTGCTTCCAAGCATCGAATCTCCGTTTGTTTACTTGTTTTGTTGCATGTTTACTCGCTGCCATATTTTATTCAGATTGCTATTACCACTCATATACATCCATACTACTTGTATTTCACTATCTCTTCGCCGAACTAGTGCACCTATACATCTGACAAGTGTATTTGGTGTGTTGGGGACACAAGAGACTTCTTGATTTGTGATTGCAGGGTTGCTTGAGAGGGATATCTTTGACCTCTTCCTCCCTGAGTTCGATAAACCTTGGGTGATCCACTTAAGGGAAACTTGCTGCTGTTCTACAAACCTCTGCTCTTGGAGGCCCAACACTGTCTACAAGAATAGAAGCACCCGTAGATATCAAGCACTTTTCTGGCGCCGTTGCCGGGGAGGAAAGGTAAAAGGTACTCACACTCCGGATCTCAGCTACTAAGCTATTTTCGCCGTTGTAAGTACTCGAAGCTATTTCCTTTAGATCCTGCAATTGCATCTTTTTGTTTCTTGTTTTACACTAGTTTGGCATAATGGAAGGCAACATGGAGCTTTTTATTCTATTTCCTGAGTTAAGACATGGATGGTTTGATGCGAAAATTAAAAAACCCATGGAACATATTAGTATGAACACTTTGAATACCATTGTTGTTAATGATATGGAAAATTCTAACCTTGGGGAAGCTGGTTTTGATGAGCATGATCTTTTTAGTCCCCCAAGCATTGAGGAGAAAATTTTCTTTGATGATACTTTGCCTCCTATTTATGATGATTATAATGATAGTAGTCTTTTGGTGCCGCCTGTTATGGAGGATGAATTTGATTATGATTATACTATGCCTCCTATATTTGATAATGATAATAATAATGATAGCTACTTTGTTGAATTTGCTCCCACTACAATTAATAAGAATGACTATGCTTATGTTGGGAGTAGTAATAATTATATGCATGAGACTCATGATAAGAATGCTTTATGTGATAGTTATATTGTTGAGTTTGCTCATGATGCTAGTGAAAGTTATTATGAGAGAGGAAAATATGGTTGTAGAAATTTTCATGTTACTAAAACACCTCTCTATGTGCTGAAATTTTTGAAGCTACACTTGTTTTATCTTCCTATGCTTGTCACTTTGCTATTCATGAACTTGTTTATTTACAAGATTCCTATGCATAGGAAGCATGTTAGAATTAAATTTGTTTTGAATTTGCCTCTTGATGCTCTCTTTTGCTTCAAGTACTATTTCTTGCGAGTGCATCATTAAAACTGCTGAGCCCATCTTAATGGCTATAAAGAAAGCACTTCTTGGGAGATAACCCATGTATTTATTTTACTACAGTAACTTTGTTTTATATTTGTGTCTTGGAAGTTGTTACTACTGTAGCGACCTCTCCTTATCTTTATTTTATTGCATTGTTGTGCCAAGTAAAGTCTTTGATAGCAAGGTTGATACTAGATTTGGATTACTGCGCAGAAACAGATTTCTTGCTGTCATGAATCTGGGCCTAATTGTATGTAGGTAACTCAGAAAATTATGCCAATTTTTTTGTGTGATCCTCAGATATTTACGCAACTTTCATTCAATTTGAGAATTTTCATTTGAGCAAGTCTTGTGCCTCTTTAAAATTCATCTTTACGGACTGTTCTGTTTTGACAGATTCTGCCTTTTATTTCGCATTGCCTCTTTTGCTATGTGGGATGGATTTCTTTGTTCCATTAACTTCCAGTAGCTTTGGGCAATGTCCAGAAGTGTTAAGAATGATTGTGTCACCTCTGAACATGTGAGTTTTTGATTATGCACTAACCCTCTAATGAGTTGTTTTAAGTTTGGTGTGGAGGAAGTTTTCAAGGGTCAAGAGAGGAGGATGATACAATATGATCAAGGAGAGTGAAAGCTCTAAGCTTGGGGATGCCCCGGTGGTTCATCCCTGCATATTTCAAGAAGACTCAAGAATCTAAGCTTGGGGATGCCCAAGGCATCCCCTTCTTCATCGACAAAATTATCAGGTCACTTCTCTTGAAACTATATTTTTATTCGGTCACATCTTATGTACTTTACTTGGAGCGTCTGTATGTTTTTATTTTTGTTTTTGTTTGAATAAATGCTTGTGTGGGAGAGAGACACGCTCCGCTGGTTCATATGAACACATGTGTTCTTAGCTTTTAATGTTCATGGTGAAGGTTGGAACTGCTTCGTTAATTGTTATATGATTGGAAACGGGAAATGCTACATGTGGTAATTGGTATGATGTCTTGAATAATGTGATACTTGGCAATTGTTGTGCTCATGTTTAAGCTCTTGCATCATATACTTTGCACCTATTAGTGAAGAAATACATAGAGCTTGCTAAAATTTGGTTTGCATGATTGGTCTCTCTAAGGTCTAGATATTTTCTAGTAAGGGTCGAACAACAAGGAAGACAGTGTAGAGTCTTATAATGCTTGCAATATGTTCTTATGTAAGTTTTGCTGTACCGGTTCACACTTGTGTTTGTTTCAAATAGCCTTGCTAGCCTAAGCCTTGTACTGAGAGGGAATACTTCTCGTGCATCCAAAAACCTCGAGCCAAAAACTATGCCATTTGTGTCCACCATACCTACCTACTACATGGTATTTCTCTGCCATTCCAAGTAAATACTTCATGTGCTACCTTTAACCTTAAAAATGCTTCTCAATTTGTGTTAATGTTTTATAGCTCATGAGGAAGTATGTGGTGTTTATCTTTCAACCTTGTCATTTACTCTTGACGGACTTTCATAATGGACTAGTGGCACATCCGCTTATCCAATAATTTTGCAAAAAGAGCTGGCAATGGGGTTCCCAGCCCCGATTAATCAGACTTCATTAATAATTCTCTTCACACGTTTTGCTCTGATTCATCAGTAAGCAACTTAATTTTGCAAATAGACACTCCTCCATGGTATGAGATTGATGGAAGGCACCCGAGGATTCGGTTAGCCATGGCTTGTGTAAGCAAAGGTTGGGGGGAGTGTCACTCATAATAAAAACTAAAGTACATGTGTAAACAAAAGAGAAGAGGGATGATCTACCTTGCTGGTAGAGATAACGTCCTTCATGGGAGCCGCTCTTGAAAGTCTGGTTTACGAGGTAGTCGGAGTACCCATTACCATTCATTGACAACAACAAACACCTCTCAAAACTTCACTTTTTATGCTCTCTATATGATTTCAAAACTTGAAAAGCTCTAGCACATGATTTAATCCCTGCTTCCCTCTGTGAAGGGCCATTCTTTTACTTTAATGTTGAGTCAGTTCACCTACTTCCTTCCATCCTAGAAGCAAACACTTGTGTTAACTGTGCATCGATTCTTATATACTTGCATATTGCACTTGTTATATTACTTTGCATTGACAACTATCCATGATATATACATGTTACAAGTTGAAAGCAACCGCTGAAACTTAATCTTCCTTTGTGTTGCTTCAATGCCTTTACTATGAATTCACTGCTTTATGAGTTAACTCTTATGCAAGACTTATTGATGCTTGTCTTGAAAGTACTATTCATGAAAAGTCTTTGCTATATGATTCAATTGTTTAACCATTGTATTTACCATTGCTTTGAATCACTGCATTCATCTCATATGCTTTACAATAGTATGATTAATATTATGTTGGTAGCATGTCACTTCAGAAATTATCTTTGTTATCGTTTACCTACTCGAGGACGAGTAGGAACTAAGCTTGGGGATGCTGATACGTCTCTGACGTATCGGTAATTTCTTATGTTCCATGCCACATTATTGATGATAACTACATGTTTTGTTCACACTTTATGTCATTTTTATGCGTTTTCCGGAACTAACCTATTGACGAGATGCTGAAGTGCCAGTTCATGTTTTCTGCTGTTTTTGGTTTCAGAAATCCTAGTAAGGAAATATTCTCGGAATTGGACGAAATCAACGCCCAGCATCTTAGAATTGCATGAAGCTTCCAAAACACCCGAGAGCCGCCAGAGGGGGGCCACAGGCCCACCAGATGATAGGGTGGCGCGGCCCAGGCCTTGGCCGCGCCCCCCTACTGTGTCGCCGCCTCGTCGACCTTCCGACTCCGCCTATTCGCCTATTTAAAGGTCCCTGACCTAAATCTTCGATACGGAAAAGCCACGGTACGAGAAACCTTCCAGAGCCGCCGCCATCGCGAAGCCATCTGGGGGACAGGAGTCTCTGTTCCGGCACGCCGCCGGGACGGGGAAGTGCCCCCGGAAGGCTCCTCCATCGACACCACCTCCATCTTCATCACCTCTGCTGTCTCCCATGAGGAGGGAGTAGTTCTCCATCGAGGCTAAGGGGCTGTACCGGTAGCTATGTGGTTAATCTCTCTCCTATGTACTTCAATACAATGATCTCATGAGTTGCCTAACATGATTGAGATTCATATGAGTTTTGTATCACTATTCATCTATGTGCTACTCTAGTGATGTTATTAAAGTACTCTATTGCTCCTCCACAGTGTAATGGTGACAGTGTGTGCATCGTGTAGTACTTGGCGTAGGTTATGATTGTAATCTCTTGTAGATTATGAAGTTAACTATTGCTATGATAGTATTGATGTGATCTATTCCTCCTTCATTGTGTGATGGTGACAGTGTGCATGCTATGTTAGTACTTGGTTTAGTTGTGTTGATCTATCGTGCACTCTAAGGTTATTTAAACATGAATATCGAATATTGTTGAGCTTGTTAACTCCGACATTGAGGGTTCGTGTAATCCTACACAATTAGTGGTGTTCATCATCCAACAAAAGACTGTAGAGTGGTTTTATTATGTGATCAAAGTTGAGAGTGTCCACTAGTGAAAGCAGGATCCCTAGGCCTTGCTTCCAAGCATCGAATCTCCGTTTGTTTACTGTTTTGTTGCATGTTTACTCGCTGCCATATTTTATTCAGATTGCTATTACCACTCATATACATCAATACTACTTGTATTTCACTATCTCTTCGCCGAACTAGTGCACCTATACATCTGACAAGTGTATTTGGTGTGTTGGGGACACAAGAGACTTCTTGATTTGTGATTGCAGGGTTGCTTGAGAGGGATATCTTTGACCTCTTCCTCCCTGAGTTCGATAAACCTTGGGTGATCCACTTAAGGGAAACTTGTTGCTGTTCTACAAACCTCTGCTCTTGGAGGCCCAACACTGTCTACAAGAATAGAAGCACCCGTAGACATCAGGTCTCTAGTCGTACTTCACTCCCGGTACATCCCAGGCTTCCATCCGGTCGAACATGTCGTCCTCCTAACAGAATCTGGAACGTAGGGTCTTCCCGTTGGCTGGTAGTCGGAATTAGAGGATGATCCGAGGGAGAAATCTGTGTTCATGAATTGATTATTCAAAACATCATAATCCACCGGGTATAATCCCCTGTGACTCCGCTATAGGTATTACCTCCATCAGTATCTGACTCGATCAGTATCGGGTACTCCTCATAGTCACCCTTATTATACTGATTGCCCTGGAACTGGGTTGTGGCGTCCTCATTCATCTCCGCATTATTTCTGACTGAATTGCCAGAGTTTCTGGTGTCTGATCCCCAACGCCAACCTGTTGAGTTCTCTATAGGAGTCTCGGAACGCTGATTGTTTCCGGATTCCTCTCCACCCTCATATCCTCTATAGGAACTACTAGGATAGTACCTAGGTGTAATCGGTGTAGTTTCTAGTTCAGGATGGTCAATACTAATGTAGTCACCAGCTGAGTAAAATGGTGTGTGTACTTCATTCTCCATGGTTTCCTTCCCCTTAGTCTCCTCCTTGGGCTCAGTAAACTCCTCTAGCATTGTATCAATTGTCCCCGACAGATGTCGGTTCAACTGAAAGAACAATGATAATAAGTTACGGCTATTGTCCATGTACTTAGCGGCTTCTGCTGGTTTGCGTTTTGCAAATTTGAAGTGGTTAAGCATAGGATCATCTTCCTCCTCCATATGAGGAATGTGTGAGAATTCGGAACCCATAAGCTCTTTCGTCTTATGTTCCCGGATATCAGTGATGGCTCTCATAATGGCTATATGGTAGGCTGTTTGGGTAGTTCTAGCCTCACCTGCTGGCATCACTATGCTCATTCCTAGGGATTCTGGGAGTCTTAGTCCTACCCTACACTTCGCCAATACAGTACCGTCGTAGTACATGTATTTCTTTACTTGGATCTGGGGATCACACCCAAATTCAAGTAACATGGCACGAAGAATATCTGCGAGTCCTCCTTCATATTCACTCAGTGTTGAATCCATCACTTTCACGTTTCGTCCCGGACGTGAACTTGCCATAGTTGGCTGTAGAAATAGAAAGAATATAAGATTAGTAATAATGCATCATAATAGAGATAATAAAGAATTATCGCACTAAAAGATATGATTGTTGTATTCTCAATTGAATATACACCATATTTTTAGAGAATTCTTTACTAGTCCTATTTGACTCCTAACGTTCGGTCCCATTTACTAGGTTCCAACATAAGGTCAAAGCTTTTGCTCTGATATCAACTGTGGTGACCCTACATACCACTGCATGTTGTAGTATGCCAGTCGTTGATATAACATTCACGAAGTACCATTCTGCAAATATTACATCCCTCAGAGTAGTACAACAGAACATAGCAGGTCCATAACTCATTCATTTATTATTACAAGCATAATGTACATATCATCTCGGAGCTCCTCTTGGGTCCTAAGAGGGATACTCCTGGGTTCGAGGCGAACCCAACTTAACTTATAATACAAGAGTCTTACTAAGTGGTACATTTATTCCCTCGAGCAGCTAAGTATTAAGAGTTCGTACTGCTCGGATACTACTACTACTCAGTTATTCTAGACTTGATCTCCTCCGGAATCCTCCCCGGTTCTGTAGACTATAAGATAGTCTACGCCTTCAGCACCTCCAGAGAGGTCTGGTTCTTCATAGCCGATGATCTCGGCTCCTTCAGGGTTGTCGTTGTCCTCCTCCAGACGGTTCGGACAATCTAGCTGAGGATTTAAGAGTGGGATGAGTACGAGCGTACTCAACAAGTTCATTATAGATAAGAGGTGTTTAATGCACTAGCTACGATATTAGACTAGAAAGTCTAATACCAATGCAGGTTTTGATAAACATTTCTTCAAGAGGTTGCTTTTATTTCAAAGAACTATGTCCGTCAGCCTTCACCGGTTTACTAGAACTTCATGGAGCTCCTTTCCGGCCGCGTTCGCAGTTCCATATCCCGGAATAGGGAGTGACAGGTCACGATTCATTACACTCTGCAGATGTGTGTTGCTTTACTGACAAGGGATTAACTTGTCAATGCCTACGGGTTGTAGACTAGGGTTTAGTTGGAAGTAGAGGGCAAGTAGATCCCGAAGGTTTCAGCCGAAAAGTACTCGACGATATGAAAACTAGGGTTTGTGAGACAATGATTTCGATCCTTTCTTTGTCCCTCGACTCCCCCTTATATAGGAGTTGGAGCCGAGGGATTCGTATTGTACAAGTTACAGAGTCTGGGAGGGTTTCCAACTCATCCCGCAAGATTACAAATATTATCTCCTAATACAACTCTAGCTTTCCTTAATAACAACTTGGGCTTCCGATTCTTCTTATTCTTCGAGTCGTGGGCCTTCAGTAAACCCCGGGTACTATCTTCGGCAGGCCCATTGGGGGTGCCTATGTCAGTAGCCCCCGAGATTTTGCTTGAATCGTAGAGTCAGGGAAAATCTCCACTATTTATATTTACTCGACAAATTTAAACTTCTCTATATTTCTTCATATGAATTTCTATATTGTACAGGGATAATGGTAGTTGGGGCTAGTTCATCTGACGGATCAGGTACTAGTTAACTGCTCTAGTGGCAATCCTCAAAAACCTACTTCAAGATCACGTCCCTGGACATGATCTCGGGATACTGGTGTAAACTTCGACAGGTGCCGCTTAAGGTCTTACCATTCTGTCGAGTCCCGAGTCATATTTATCGGGTACCTAACGCGTCCGTTAGGATTTTTTCTTCGTATCTGTTGATACAGATAAAAGTAGCAAACCGACGTCAGAGACGGCGCCACGCCACACAGAACGGATCTAGGGTCTTACATTCGCAAAGTTTTGCGGCATTCAGAAATTGTTCGCAATTTTGGCGTTCAGAGAATATATTGTCGAGTGCTTATTCGGCTGTTGGAATGACACATTTTATTGAGTCAACGGATGACTTATATTGCTCTCCCGGTGGGAGTATATGTAGAGTTACTTATAACTCGAAATATACTCTCTTGTTCTTCTGTCTTTCTTTCTCTCCTCTTTTTTTTATAATTTCATCGGGCACGCGAACAGTGTTCCCGATGGGAGTAGCCCCCGAGGCTACAGCCAAGGACTTGTGCTTGGGTGTAGGCTCCACGCCTTATGCCGCTATATTTTCTTTTCTCTCCCGATATTTTCAAATCTCTCGGGTGCGCGAACAGCGCTCCCGATGGGAGTAGCCCCGAGGCTATGAGCAAATATTTTGCATTTGATCATAGGCTCACACCATTTCTATTTTGTCTTTCTCGAACTTTTCATTTTTTCCAAAGTAGCCCCCGAGCATTTGATCAAAAACTTGTATTTGATCAAAGGCTCTCCAATATTTTTTGATGTCGCCTTTTTTATGAAGCTGTTAAGTCGAATTTTTCTCTTTCTAAAGTGATGTCATTGCTGACGATAGCCACGACCGCAGTTCCCGGAAATCGCGAGATGTTCTCTCTCGCTGCCTTGCGGGCCCAAATTATGCATCGTATTGACACGTCGTGCAAGTGGGGGACACACGTCCTCCGCTTTTCCTGGCGCACGCACTGTAACTCCTCCAGGGTGAAATTACTTTTTTACCCCTGTTCCACGTGTACATCATCTGCCGCACACTTTTTCCATCCAATGGTACGCCGCTTCGCCGCACCTCTATTTAAGGTCCCCTTCTTCTTCCTCCAGCATTTTCGCTCGCGCCGCTCCCCTGCTCTCCTCTGCAAAAATCTCCTCTTGCGCCCCACAGTTCCCTGAGCTCAACTTCTCTCGAGCTGCACTCCTGCGCCATTGTTGATGCCACCGCGCAGACTGACCAGGCACGGCACGCCGAAATCAACGATGGCTTCCGCAGATCTGGGGAGCGCTAAGTGGGAGAGATCCAAAATCTCCGCCCAAGACATCAACTTCCTGAAGAAACTGGGGATCAGCAAGAAGCCCAAGGCACTGTGCTTCCCCAGCGAAGAGAGCTACCCAACCCCTCCAATGGAGTATCGGGTTAGTTTCGTCGATCATCTCATCCGCGGCCTTTCTGCCCCCATTCACCCTTTTCTTCGGGGGTTGCTTTTTGTTTATGGACTGCAACTTCATCACCTCACACCCAACTCTATCCTCCACATTTCCATCTTCATCACCCTTTGCGAGTCCTTCCTCGGCGTCCAGCCTAACTGGGCGTTGTGGAAGCGTATCTTTTTCTGTCGCCGCAATGGCTCTCCCAATGTCGCCTATAACATAGGTGGCGTTGTTATCTGCGTTCGCCCTGATGTCGAGTACTTCGATGTCAAATTCCCTGACTCAGTTCAAGGGTGGCGCAAAAAATGGTTGTACATTCATGAGGAGAACCATGGGTGTGCTGAAGACAACATCCCTCCTTTTGATGGTGCCGAGAAAATCTACCGCCGCCGCTCCTGGGATGCAGAGGCTACCGACGAAGAAAAAATGGCGACGGAGGCATTGATGACCCGCATCCACGAGCTGCAAAACACCCGCGGCAAAGAACTGTCGGGTATCCAAATCACGGCATATTTCCTTAGGATTAGAGTGCAGCCTCTGCAGGCTCGCAAAAATCCCCTCTGGAAGTATGCTGGCGACAATGATGTGGATCGCCTGTCGGTGGATTTGCCGGTCAAGGACTTAGAAAAGCTTCTCCGGAAAATTTCCTCCCTCGGCAAAAAAGATGCTGTCCCCTCTTCTTGCCGGGTAAAACCATACAGCGCCACCAATGCGCTTCCCCAGGTAACTTTTGTCGACTCTCTATTTTTGTTTGACATCCTTTGCATAACTCCTTTATTGACATCCTTCTTTGCCTTGTACAGAACCATCCAGATATTGTCTCTCTTCCTCCCCTTCCTGAAGGTGGAGAAGTCGAAGAACGAGCCGTTGTCACTGATGACAACCAAGATGCTCCTGGCCCTGATAGTGAACCCGCAGGTTCTCGAAAATCTGCGGGATCCTCTGAAAAGGAAGCTGAATCCGAGGGTACCACCTCGGCACACTCTCCTCCTCCTGCTGTTTCTCCAAAGAACAAAAGGAAGAGGACTGATGTCGAAGATTCCGGCACCTCCAAAGCCGAAGAAGCTGCTCCTTCACGTCGGAAGGCAGCTTTCGATCCATACCTTGAAGCCCTCGTCAGTTCGTAAGTCACCTTTTGTTTCTTACTGTTTTGCTACTTGAAGATTTTTGTCTATCTTGCTTCTTATATTGTCGCCATTTAATCGTAGTGGTGATGAGGAAGAAATGCCAGCTATTGATGCGACTGCTCGAACGAGTACGTCGCATACTCTAGTTGTTTCTGAGGTGCAAGTTGAAGGAGAAGAATCTTCGCCTCCTCAACAAAACACCGACGCACCTACTCCTCCTGCAAGCCCCCTTGTCCCTTCACCAAAAAGGGCGAGGGTTGAAACAATCACGGGGCCTACCTTACAATTGGGTAGCTCCTCGACTCCTCTCTTGGATGATGTAAGTCCTGAAATGCTTTCTGATGTTGTCGATGTTTTTTCTGTTTGCTTCTTTTGATTTTGTGCTATCGCACTTTTTCCCCTACCGACGCTTTCTTTCTCTATCTTTCTTTTAACAGCCTTTGATTAAGGAATTCATCCGCTTCGGTGCCCAATTCGTTGGGTACCGCGAGTATGCTAGCAAAGCTTAAGGTAATGTCTTTTTGCTTCTCTTTACCCTTTCCTTCTCACTCCTTTCTTGTCTTGATTTTGACTGGACTTGACTATTTTGGCAGAAAAACTGGCAGAGGCCAACAAACGTGCCGACACACTTGCTCAAAAATTAGAGCAAAGTGAGGAGGCTCGGAAGAAGGCCGAATCAGATGCTAGTAAGGCTAGGGCAGAGGCTGACAAGGCCAAGGCCGACGCTGCTGGTTGATGACCCACAAGTATAGGGGGTGTATCGTAGTATTTTCGATAAGTAAGAATGTCGATCCCAACGAGGAGCG
>NC_061509.1:251935503-251951138 GCF_022539505.1 Lolium rigidum | reverse complement strand
GTTTCAAACGTGGCATGAGATCGAAAGAAAAAGGCAAGTGACCAAATATGAGGAGCCAAAAATAATTCAAGAAAAGAAAGTTTTATAGTACATAGAGGATGACATGCGGGTCCCATTTAGCAGCTAGCGGTATCACCGTTTGAGAGGCGGCGGGGATCAAAAGAAAAAGAAATTGCCAAAAATCAGAGGGTGAAAAAAAACCAAGAAAATGAACTTTTATAGTACATAGAGGATGACATGTGGGTCCCATGAGCCTGCCGGTTCCTCAACGTTTCAAACGTGGCATGAGATCGAAAGAAAAAGGCAAGTGACCAAATTTGAGGTGCCAAAAAAACTCCAAGAAAAGAAAGTTTTATAGTACATAGAGGATGACATGCGGGTCCCATTTAGCAGCAGCGGTATCACCGTTTGAGAGGCGGCAGGGGATCGAAAGAAAAAGGCAAGTGACCAAAATCGGAGGGTGAAAAAAAACCAAGAAAATGAACTTTTATAGTACATAGAGGATGACATGCGGGTCCCATGAGCCTGCAGGTTCCTCAACGTTTCAAACGTGGCATGAGATCGAAAGAAAAAGGTAAGTGACCAAATATGAGGTGCCAAAAATAATTCAAGAAAAGAAAGTTTTATAGTACATAGAGGATGACATGCGGGTCCCATTTAGCAACGAGCGGTATCACCGTTTGAGAGGCGGCGGGGATCGAAAGAAAAAGGCAAGTGACCAAATTTGAGGTGCCAAAAAAAACTCCAAGAAAAGAAAGTTTTATAGTACATAGAGGATGACATGCGGGTCCCATTTAGCAGCAGCGGTATCACCGTTTGAGAGGCGGCAGGGGATCGAAAGAAAAAGGCAAGTGACCAAATTTGAGGTGCCAAAAAAAATTCAAGAAAAGAAAGTTTTATAGTGCATAGAGGATGACATGCGGGTCCCAGTTAGCAGCAGCGGTATCACCGTTTGAGAGGCGGCAGGGGATCGAAAGAAAAAGGCAAGTGACCAAATTTGAGGTGCCAAAAAAAACTCCAAGAAAAGAAAGTTGATTGCACATAGAGGATGGCATGCGGGTCCCATTTAGCAGCAGCGCGGTCTCAACGTTTCCAAGGCGGCAAGGGATCAAAAGAAAAAGGAAGTAGCTAGAAATCAGGGGGTCAAAAAAAATCCAAGAATAGAAAGAATTTTGGTTCATAGAGGATGACATGCGGGACCCATGATCCTGCATCGTAAACGGCTCGATCGGAGAACGTTGAACGAGATGGCGCGATCGAGAAAAAAAACAATGCCGGAGAGGCTGCCATCCGGGCCCTACATCCCTCGGCGGTGCGGATTTGCGTTGACTCGGCCGGCGAACCCGAGAATTCGCGATGCACCACGTCCCGGGCCACCATACGCGACGTTTTGGCCGCTTTCGTCGGGCTAGGTGGCCTCAAAAACGAGAAAAAAAAGTTTTGACATGCACCACGGAGGGACCAAAATCGTCGGCCATGGTACACCAGCAACCACGGCGCGACTTCAACTTCGTCGGCCATGGCAACTTTTCTTGTAGTGTGAACTGTGCATTGATTCCTACATACTTGCATATTGCACTTGTTATATTACTCTATGTTGACAACTATCCATGAGATATACATGTTACAAGTTGAAAGCAACCGCTGAAACTTAATCTTCCTTTGTGTTGCTTCAATACCTTTACTTTGAATTATTGCTTTATGAGTTAACTCTTATGCAAGACTTATTGATGCTTGTCTTGAAGTACTATTCATGAAAAGTCTTTGCTATATGATTCATTTGTTTACTCATGTCATTTACCATTGTTTTTATCGCTGCATTCATTACATATGCTTACAATAGTATGATCAAGGTTATGATGGCATGTCACTCCAGAAATTATCTTTGTTATCGTTTACCTGCTCGGGACGAGCAGAAACTAAGCTTGGGGATGCTGATACGTCTCCGACGTATCGATAATTTCTTATGTTCCATGCCACATTATTGATGATATCTACATGTTTTACGCATACTTTATGTCATATTTATGCATTTTCCGACACTAACCTATTAACGAGATGCCGAAGAGCCAGTTGCTGTTTTCTGTTGTTTTTGGTTTCAGAAATCCTAGTAAGGAAATATTCTCGGAATTGGACGAAATCAACGCCCAGGGGCCTATTTTCACACGAAGCTTCCAGAAGACCGAAGGAGTCACGAAGTGTGGGCCCCTCGCGTCGCCCCTTGACCTACCTCTCCGACTATGAAGCCTTCGTCGATATTAGTTCCAGTACCGAGAGCCACGATACGGAAAACCTTCCAGAGACGCCGCCGCCGCCAATCCCATCTCGGGGGATTCAGGAGATCGCCTCCGGCACCCTGCCGGAGAGGGGAATCATCTCCCGGAGGACTCTTCACCGCCATGGTCGCCTCCGGAGTGATGAGTGAGTAGTTCACCCCTGGACTATGGGTCCATAGAAGTAGCTAGATGGTCGTCTTCTCCTAATTGTGCTTCATTGTCGGGTCTTGTGAGCTGCCAAACATGATCAAGATCATCTATCTGTAATGCTATATGTTGTGTTTGTTGGGATCCGATGGATAGAGAACACTATGTTATGTTGATTATCAATCTATTACCTATGTGTTGTTTATGATCTTGCATGCTCTCCGTTATTAGTAGAGGCTATGGCCAAGTTTTTACTCTTAACTCCAAGAGGGAGTATTTATGCTCGATAGTGGGTTCATGCCTCCATTAAATCTGGGACAAGTGAAGAAAGTTCTAAGGTTGTGGATGTGCTGTTGCCACTAGGGATAAAACATTGATGCTATGTCCGAGGATGTAGTTATTGATTACATTACGCACCATACTTAATGCAATTTTCTGTTGTTTGCAACTTAATACTGGAAGGGGTTCGGATGATAACCTGAAGGTGGACTTTTTAGGCATAGATGCATGCTGGATAGCGGTCTATGTACTTTGTCGTAATGCCCAATTAAATCTCACAATACTCTTCATATCATGTATGTGCATGGTCATGCCCTCTTTATTTGTCAATTGCCCAACTGTAATTTGTTCACCCAACATGCTATTTATCTTATGGGAGAGACACCTCTAGTGAACTGTGGACCCGGTCCATTCTTTTAATCGAATACAATCTACTGCAATACTTGTTCTACTGTTTTCTGCAAACAATCATCATCCACACTATACATCTAATCCTTTGTTATAGCAAGCCGGTGAGATTGACAACCTCACTGTTTCGTTGGGGCAAAGTACTTTGGTTGTGTTGTGCAGGTTCCACGTTGGCGCCGGAATCCCTGGTGTTGCGCCGCACTACATCTCGCCGCCATCAACCTTCAACGTGCTTCTTGGCTCCTACTGGTTCGATAAACCTTGGTTTCTTACTGAGGGAAAACTTGCTGCTATACGCATCACACCTTCCTCTTGGGGTTCCCAACGGACGCGTGCTGTACGCGTATCACTATACATCGCAGCCACACCTCAAGTGGTTAGCACGGCGTTAGTCGTCGAAAGAGAAGAAGAAGGAAAACTACGTGGAGTGCAAAGGCCGGTATATTTCATCAGCGAAGTTTTATCGCCTTCCAAACAGCGGTACCCGCAGTACCAGAAGTTAGTATATGGAGTGATCACAACAACAAGAAAATTGCGCCATTATTTTTCGGCACACCCGATAATAGTGGTCAATGAAGCACCTCTATCAAACATACTGAACAATCCAGAAGCTACAGGGCGAGTCTCCCTTTGGGGAATAGAACTTTCCCCTCGGGACATCACGTATGAAAAAAGAAAGGCAATCAAGTCGCAAGTTCTGCCAGATTTCATTGCAGAGTGGATGGAGTTGCAAAATACAGGACCCCCAGATTTGTCGAGAACTTGGACCATGAATTTCGATGGATCCAAGAGAGTAGAAGGAGCTGGTGCAGGGGTGATACTCATATCACCTGAAGGCGACAAATTGAAGTATGTCCTACGGATGACGTTCCCAAATGCATCCAACAATGAAGCAGAATACGAAGCCCTTATACACGGGATGAAGATGGTGAAAGCTTGCGGTGCAAGTCAACTAAAAATCTTTGGCGACTCACAATTGGTAGCTTAGCAGGTTATGAACCAATGTGATGCAGTCAATGACAGTATGGTGGCATACAAGGAGGTGTACAATGAGCTTGAGAAGCTGTTTGATGGATGCGAAGTAAATCACATCAGTAGGTTGAGTAATGATGAAGCCGACGTTCTCGCAAACATCGGGTTGCAATGCCTTCCAATCCCGCCAGGTGTGTTTTGGGAAGAAATAGCTGAGCGATCCACAAAGCCAAAGAAGGCGCAGAAGAAGACGAAGGAGGAGAAAACTTCGGCGCCTCTCAAAGAAGTTCCAGATGAAGAAGAGAACCAGGAGCTGGTGATGATGTTAGAAGTCCCATGGATGCAAGCATACATATCGTATATCCTGAGGAAAGAAATACCCGACGATCCAGTTGAAGCAAGGCAAGTTATTCGACGATCCAAAGCCTTCACAGTGGTCAAAGGGGAGTTATACAAGCGAAGTATTTCGGGTGTCCTGCAAAGGTGTGTTACACCCGAAGAAGGAAGGATAATCTTAAAGGACGTGCATGAGGGAATATGTGGTCACCACGCGAGCAGTCGAGCTATTGCGGCCAAGGTTTTTCGGGCTGGATTTTACTGGTTGACAGCTGATACGTCTCCGACGTATCGATAATTTCTTATGTTCCATGCCACATTATTGATGATATCTACATGTTTTATGCACACTTTATGTCATATTCGTGCATTTTCTGGAACTAACCTATTAACAAGATGCCGAAGTGCCAGTTCCTGTTTTCTGCTGTTTTTGGTTTCAGAAATCCTAGTAACGAAATATTCTTGGAATCGGACAAAATCAACGCCCACGTTCCTATTTTCACCGGAAGCATCCAGAACACACGAGAAGGACCGGAGAGGGGGCACAGGCCCACCAAACCCTAGGCCGGCGCGGCCAGGGGGCCCGCGCCGCCCTATGGTGTGGGCACCCCTTCGACCCTCTGGCGCCGTCTCTTCGCCTATTTAAAGCCTCCGTCACGAAAACCCTGATACGTTCGACGAAACCCACAGAAACCTTCCAGAGCCGCCGCCATCGCGAAGCCAAGATCTGGGGGACAGGAGTCTCTGTTCTGGCACGCCGCCGGAACGGGGAAGTGCCCCCGGAAGGCTTCTCCATCAACACCGCTGCTGCTCCCATGAGGAGGGAGTAGTTCTCCATCGAGGCTCGGGGCTGTACCAGTAGCTATGTGGTTCATCTCTCTCCTATGTGCTTCAATACAATAATCTCATGAGCTGCCTTACATGATTGAGATTCATATGATGATGCTTGTAATCTAGATGTCATTATGCTAGTCAAGTGAATTTTACTTATGTGATCTCCGGAGACTCCTTGTCCCACGTGTGTAAAGGTGACAGCTGTGTGCACCGTGTGGGTCTCTTAGGCTATATTTCACGTAATACTTATTCATCGTTATGAAGAGCATAGTGAAGTGCTTATTTATATCTCTTTATGATTGCAATGTGTTTGTATCACAATTTATCTATGTGCTACTCTAGCAATGTTATTAAAGTAGTTTTATTCCTCCTGCACGATGTAATGGTGACAGTGTGTGCATCCGTGTTAGTACTTGGTTTATGCTATGATTATGATCTCTTGTAGATTATGAAGTTAACTATTGCTATGATAGTATTGATGTGTACTATTCCTCCTACATAAGCATGAAGGTGACAGTGTGCATGTTATGCTAGTACTTGGTTTAGTCGAATTGATCTTTCATGCACTCTAAGGTTATTTAAATATGAACATTGAATTGTGGAGCTTGTTAACTCCGGCATTGAGGGTTCGTGTAATCCTACGCAATGTGTTCATCATCCAACAAGAGTGTAGAGTATGCATTTATCTATTCCGTTATGTGATCAATGTTGAGAGTGTACACTAGTGAAAGTCTAATCCCTAGGCCTTGTTCCTAAATACTGCTATCGCTGCTTGTTTACTGTTTTACTGCGTTACTACTGCTGCAATACTACCACCACCAACTACACGCCAACGAGCTATTTTCTGGCACCGTTGCTACTGCTCATATATATTTATACCACCTGTATTTCACTATCTCTTCGCCGAACTAGTGCACCTATTAGGTGTGTTGGGGACACAAGAGACTTCTTGCTTTGTGGTTGCGGGGTTGCATGAGAGGGATATCTTTGACCTCTTCCTCCCTGAGTTCGATAAACCTTGGGTGATCCACTTAAGGGAAAACTTGCTGCTGTTCTACAAACCTCTCGCTCTTGGAGGCCCAACACTGTCTACAGGAAAAGGAGGGGGGCGTAGGCATCAAGCTATTTTCTGGCGCCGTTGCCGGGGACCAGAAAGCTACACAACAGGGATTTCCTCCCTCGTCAACCACGCGCCAGTCCTGGACAGCATCAAGTATTTTCTGGCGCCGTTGCCGGGGAGGAAAGGTAAAAGGTACTCACACTCCGGATCTCGGCTACTAAGCTATTTTCGCCGTTGTAAGTACTCGAAGCTATTTCCTTTAGATCCTGCAATTGCATCTTTTTGTTTCTTGTTTACACTAGTTTGGCATAATGGACAAGAATGAGCTTCTTACTCTATTTCCTGATTTAAAACATGGATTGTTTGAGGCGAAAATTAAAAAACCTATGGAATCTTATTTGCATGCTTGGTAGTAATATTAGTATGAACGCTTTGAACACCATTGTTGATAATAATATAGAAAGTTCTAAGCTTGGGGAAGCTGGTTTTCATGATCTTTTTAGTCCCCCAAGCATTGAGGAGAAAATTTTCTTTGATGATACTTTGCCTCCTATTTATGATAATGATATTGGTCTTGTAGTACTGCCTACTATGGAGAGTAAATCTGATTATGATTACAATATGCCTCCTATATTTGATGATGAGAATAATAATGATAGCTACTTTGTTGAATTTGCTCCCACTATTACTAATAAAATTGACTATGCTTATGTGGAGAGTAATAATTTTATGCATGAGACTCATGATAAGAATGCTTTATGTGATAGTTATATTGTTGAGTTTGCTCATGATGCTACTGAATATTATTATGAGAGAGGAAAATATGGTTGTAGAAATTTTCATGTTACTAAAACACCTCTCTATGTGCTGAAATTTTTGAAACTACACTTGTTTTATCTTCCTGATCTTGTCACTTTGCTTTTCATGAATTTATTTGTGTACAAGATTCCTTTTCATAGGAAGCATGTTAGACTTAAATGTGTTTTGAATTTGCCTCTTGATGCTCTCTTTTGCTTCAAATACTATTTCTTGCGAGTGCATCATTAAAATTGCTGAGCCCATCTTAATGGCTATAAAGAAAGAACTTCTTGGGAGATAACCCATGTGTTATTTTGCTACAGTACTTTGTTTTATATTTGTGTCTTGGAAGTTGTTTACTACTGTAGCAACCTCTCCTTATCTTAGTTTTTTGTTTTATTGTGCCAAGTAAAGTCTTTGATAGTAAAGTCAATACTAGATTTGGATTACTGCGCAGTTTCAGATTTCTTTGCTGTCACGAATCTGGGCAAAATTCTCTGTAGGTAACTCAGAAAATTATGCCAATTTACGTGAGTGATCCTCAGATATGTACGCAACTTTCATTTAATTTGAGCATTTTCATTTGAGCAAGTCTGGTGCCATTTTAAAATTCGTCTTTACGGACTGTTCTGTTCTGACAGATTCTGCCTTTTATTTCGCATTGCTTCTTTCGCTGTGTTGGGTGGATTTCTTTGTTCCATTACCTTCCAGTAGCTTTGGGCAATGTCCAGAAGTGTTAAGAATGATTGTGTTATCTCTGAACATGTGAATTTTTAATTATGCACTAACCCTCTAATGAGTTGTTTTGAGTTTGGTGTGAAGGAAGTTTTCAAGGGTCAAGAGAGGAGGATGATACAATGTGATCAAGAAGAGTGAAAAGTCTAAGCTTGGGGATGCCCCGGTGGTTCATCCCTGCATATTTCAAGAAGACTCAAGCGTCTAAGCTTGGGGATGCCCAAGGCATCCCCTTCTTCATCGACAAATTTATCAGGTTCTTCTCTTGAAACTATATTTTTATTCGGTCACATCTTATGTACTTTACTTGGAGCGTTTGTTTGTTTCTGTTTTTGTTTGTGTTTGAATAAATTGGATTACATCATGCTTGTGTGGGAGAGAGACACGCTCCGCGGGTTCGTATGAACACATATTTTCTTAGCTCATAGTATTCATGGCGAAGTTTCTTCTTCGTTAAATTGTTATATGGTTGGAATTGGAAAATGATACATGTAGTAATTGCTATAAATGTCTTGGGTAATGTGATACTTGGCAATTGTTGTGCTCATGTTTAAGCTCTTGCATCATATGCTTTGCACCCATTAATGAAGAAATACATAGAGCATGCTAAAATTTGGTTTGCATATTTGGTCTCTCTAAGGTCTAGATAATTTCTAGTATTGAGTTTGAACAACAAGGAAGACGGTGTAGAGTCTTATAATGTTTACAATATGTCTTTTATGTGAGTTTTGCTGCACCGGTTCATCCTTGTGTTTGTTTCAAATAACCTTGCTAGCCTAAACCTTGTATCAAGAGGGAATACTTCTCATGCATCCAAAATACTTGAGCCAACCACTATGCCATTTGTGTCCACCATACCTACCTACTACATGGTATTTTCCGCCATTCCAAAGTAAATTGCTTGAGTGCTACCTTTAAAATTCCATCATTCACCTTTGCAATATATAGCTCATGGGACAAATAGCTTAAAAACTATTGTGGTATTGAATATGTAATTATGCACTTTATCTCTTATTAAGTTGCTTGTTGTGCGATAACCATGTTCACCGGGGACGCCATCAACTACTCTCTGTTGAATTTCATGTGAGTTGCTATGCATGTTCGTCTTGTCCGAAGTAAGAGAGATCTACCACCTTATGGTTAAGCATGCATATTGTTAGAGAAGAACATTGGGCCGCTAACTAAAGCCATGATTCATGGTGGAAGTTTCAGTTTTGGACATATATCCTCAATCTCATATGAGAAAATTATTAATTGTTGTTACATGCTTATGCATAAAAGAGGAGTCCATTATCTATTGTCTATGTTGTCCCGGTATGGATGTCTAAGTTGAGAATAATCAATACCGAGAAATCCAATGCGAGCTTTCTCCTTAGACCTTTGTACAGGCGGCATAGAGGTACCCCTTTGTGACACTTGGTTAAAACATGTGCATTGCGATGATCCGGTAGTCCAAGCTAATTAGGACAAGGTGCGGGCACTATTAGTATACTATGCATGAGGCTTGCAACTTGTAAGATATAATTTACATGATATATATGCTTTATTACTACCGTTGACAAAATTGTTTCATGTTTTCAAAATAAAAGCTCTAGCACAAATATAGCAATCGATGCTTTTCCTCTATGGAGGACCATTCTTTTACTTTCATTGTTGAGTCAGTTCACCTATTTCTCTCCACCTCAAGAATCAAACACTTGTGTGAACCGTGCATTGATTCCTACATACTTGCATATTGCACTTGTTATATTACTCTATGTTGACAATATCCATGAGATATACATGTTACAAGTTGAAAGCAACCGCTGAAACTTAATCTTCCTTTGTGTTGCTTCAATGCCTTTACTATGAATTATTGCTTTATGAGTTAACTCTTATGCAAGACTTATTGATGCTTGTCTTGAAGTGCTATTCATGAAAAGTCTTTGCTATATGATTCACTTGTTTACTCATGTCATATACATTGTTTTGATCGCTGCATATGCTTTACAAATAGTATGATCAAGGTTATGATGGCATGTCACTCCAGAAATTATCTTTGTTATCGTTTTACCTGCTCGGGACGAGCAGAACTAAGCTTGGGGATGCTGATACGTCTCCGACGTATCGATAATTTCTTATGTTCCATGCCACATTATTGATGATATCTACATGTTTTATGCACACTTTATGTCATATTCGTGCATTTTCTGGAACTAACCTATTAACAAGATGCCGAAGTGCCAGTTCCTGTTTTCTGCTGTTTTTGGTTTCAGAAATCCTAGTAACGAAATATTCTTGGAATCGGACGAAATCAACGCCCAGGTTCCTATTTTCACCGGAAGCATCCAGAACACACGAGAAGGACCAGAGAGGGGGCACAGGCCCACCAAACCCTAGGCCGACGCGGCCAGGGGGGGCCCGCGCCACCCTATGGTGTGGGCACCCCTTCGACCCTCTGGCGCCGCCTCTTCGCCTATTTAAAGCCTCCGTCGCGAAAACCCTGATACGTTCGACGAAACCCACAGAAACCTTCCAGAGCCGCCGCCATCGTGAAGCCAAGATCTGGGGACAGGAGTCTCTGTTCCGGCACGCCGCCGGAACGGGGAAGTGCCCCCGGAAGGCTTCTCCATCAACACCGCTGCTGCTCCCATGAGGAGGGAGTAGTTCTCCATCGAGGCTCGGGGCTGTACCGGTAGCTATGTGGTTCATCTCTCTCCTATGTGCTTCAATACAATAATCTCATGAGCTGCCTTACATGATTGAGATTCATATGATGATGCTTGTAATCTAGATGTCATTATGCTAGTCAAGTGAATTTTACTTATGTGATCTCCGGAGACTCCTTGTCCCACGTGTGTAAAGGTGACAGTGTGTGCACCGTGTGGGTCTCTTACGCTATATTGCACAGAATACTTATTCACTGTTATGAAGAGCATAATGAAGTGCTTATTTATATCTCTTTATGATTGCAATGTGTTTGTATCACAATTTATCTATGTGCTACTCTAGCAATGTTATTAAAGTAGTTTTATTCCTCCTGCACGATGTAATGGTGACAGTGTGTGCATCCGTGTTAGTACTTGGTTTATGCTATGATTATGATCTCTTGTAGATTATGAAGTTAACTATTGCTATGATAGTATTGATGTGTACTATTCCTCCTACATAAGCATGAAGGTGACAAGTGTGCATGCTATGTTAGTACTTGGTTTAGTCGAATTGATCTTTCATGCACTCTAAGGTTATTTAAATATGAACATTGAATTGTGGAGCTTGTTAACTCCGGCATTGAGGGTTCGTGTAATCCTACGCAATGTGTTCATCATCCAACAAGAGTGTAGAGTATGCATTTATCTATTCCGTTATGTGATCAATGTTGAGAGTGTCCACTAGTGAAAGTCTAATCCCTAGGCCTTGTTCCTAAATATCGCTATCGCTGCTTGTTTATTGTTTCTATTGCGTTACTACTGTCTGCAATACTACCACCACCAACTACACGCCGGCGAGCTATTTTCCGGCACCGTTGCTACTGCTCATATATATTTATACCACCCGTATTTCACTATCTCTTCGCCGAACTAGTGCACCTATTAGGTGTGTTGGGGACACAAGAGACTTCTTGCTTTGTGGTTGCAGGGTTGCATGAGAGGGATATCTTTGACCTCTTCCTCCCTGAGTTCGATAAACCTTGGGTGATCCACTTAAGGGAAAACTTGCTGCTGTTCTACAAACCTCTGCTCTTGGAGGCCCAACACTGTCTACAGGAAAAGGAGGGGGGCGTAGGCATCAAGCTATTTTCTGGCGCCATTGCCGGGGACCAGAAAGCTACACAACAGGGATTTCCTCCCTCGTCAACTACGCGCCAGTCCTGGACAGCATCAACAGCGATCGAGGATGCAAAAGAGATAGTACGAACCTGCGACGCGTGCCAAAGATTTGCCGCAAAACCCCACTCTCCGGCAGCAGAGCTGATGCCAATACCATTGTCTTGGCCTTTTGCCCAATGGGGACTAGATATGGTGGGAAAATTGCACAAGGCTTCGCCAGGAGGATACGAGTACATGTTGGTTGCTGTCGATAAATTCACCAAGTGGATAGAAGCAAAGCCGATAAATTCACCAGATGCAGCGACAGCAATAAAATTTGTGAAGGACATCGTCTTTCGCTTTGGAGTACCTCACATCATCATCACAGACAATGGTAGCAACTTCACGTCCAAGGAATTCAAGGCATACTGCGCATAAGTAGGCATCAAATTGCACTTTGCGTCAGTTGGGCACCCGCAAACCAATGGTCAAGTCGAGAAAGCCAATGGTATCATCTGCAATGGTATTAAAAAGCGCCTGCTGGGACCGCTTGAAAAGGCTCGACATACCTGGCCAGAAGAATTGCCAACTGTCCTGTGGAGTATTCGAACAACACCAAATACGGCGACGCAAGAAACTCCGTTCTTTTTAGTTCACAGAGCTGAGGCAGTACTACCGATCGAAATAGAGCATGACTCCCCAAGAGTCACAGAGTATGACGAAGAAACTTCAAGAAGAGCTTTGGAGGACGATGTGGATGCACTCGACGAAGCTCGAGATGAAGTACTCTCACGAGTCACCAAGTACCAGCAAGACCTAAAAAACTACCACAGTCGACGATTGCGGCCAAGATCTTTCCAGGTCGGCGATTTGGTCCTACGGCTTAACCAGCAAAGTACTGAAAAACTCGAGTCACCATGGTTGGGCCCTTACGTCGTCACAGAAGTAATCAAAGGAGGAGCGTACAGGATCAAGGACAAGAAGACAGGGGTTCCCGAGAAAAACCCCTGGAACGTGGCGCAGCTCAGGAGTTTCTACGCTTAGAGCCGAAATATAGTCCTCCTTTGTAAAAATACAATGTACTGAAACGCCCGCGAGTTTTCAGACGCACTATTTTCCTTTTCAGGGCACCGAGTGGGGCTGGAAAGGTTTTTAATGAGGCGGGCTCGCGGTGCTGCAATATAATAAAAATAGTGGAGATATACTTCTTGTTCTTCGACACGCTCGGGGGCTAACGCCTTCGAGGTTACAAAATAAACACAACATAGATGAGCTCAACTTGCAAAAAGTATTTCGCCTTGGTACAAAACACCTCGCCAAATAAAAAGAAGATCAGGGGATAACACCCATAAATATAGTTGACTCAATTGCCTTGGTCTAAAACCTCGCACAAAAACAATATAGAAAGTCGCCACCAAAACACTCGGGGGCTTGACGATCAAAAATAAAAAATATATATACATGTTTGGCGGCTTTACAATATAGAAGAAGCAACAATGGAGAAAGTACAGCAAGATAAAAGAAAAATCCTCAGTGGATGCCTAGCACATGATCTATGGTTATTCGCTCATTTGTAGCACGAGTAGTATGCTCAGCATAGCTACCCTTCACGAAGAACTCAGCGTCCATCCGAAGAAGCTCATCCATCATATCTTCTGCTACAGGAGTCACAATATCGTCAATTTTGCCCTTGTTTCTCTTCTTTTTTGACATCTTGGCCAGGCACTTGGAAACAATTTGATTCATGGGCAATTTTGGATAGCAACTTTTTATCATCATCATAGAAAATCTTGCGCCAGCAGATAATTGGGCCCGCACAAAGCCATGGATTCGAGGGGCATCTCGAAATTTTTCCATCAAAGCAGGAAGAGTTTCTGGCATCTTGTTGCGCGGGAACATGGTCCCATAAACTAAAAACAAGGTCCTTGCACAGAAGTCGAGGAAATCACGGACCTGAGCCGCGCGATCTTGGAATCTGACAATTTGGCGAGTACGCTCAGGTGTAACCCAAAAATTAGAACCATGTTGTGCAGCAAGTCTGAGTAGTACATTGGCTCGAGCCTCAACACGTTGATCTTCGGCAGCAGTATCCAAAAATGAGCTTGTTTCAGCGGAGAAATTACTAAGGAAGGAAAAATAGCAGGAATGACATCAAGCATGGTTTAATGTATAAAGCATACCTGTCATATCCAGGCTGGCGTCATTCATCAGTTGAAGCATATAATTTTCTCGAGAAGAAGCTTCGGTAGCCTCAGCAACCGCGGCATCCTTCACAGCCATAGCATCTTGAGCCTGTTGAAGAGCAGCTTTTTCCCTCTCCGAAGATCTTCGAGACTGTTCCATTAGTACAAGCAAGGTAGTTAGAATCCCGATCCTACTACCGGAATCCTACGATTTGACGATCTTACATCACCGTATCGATCCAAATCCCACTATGAATCCCAATCGCGTAGAATCCATGTTGAGTCCCGATCCAAATCATAGAATCCTTTAGAATAATGTAGAATCTCGATCCCTTTTATGGATTTTTCCGTTTCTACTAACTCATTGTTTTTACATCCGCAAAATGATACAAGGATAATACTTAAACATCCCAAGCCCTTTTCACTTGCTTTACTACCCTTTATTTACCCTATCAAATATCAAATGATCTATTGCTAGAACATTATTGCTAGAAACTTTACGTATTATAATTTTTATCTCCATTATACTATTACAAAAACTTTCTGTGTGATCAAAAGATCTTCTCTGAGTAAATATGATAGGATCCCAGATTCTACGAGTCGATACTACGACTCGATTCTGCCTGGCGAAAATCGATCCAACTCCGAATCCCGACTCTGACTACCTTGAGTACAAGTATTTGTTTTTTCGTGGATTGAAGTTGTTGGCGAAGTTCTTGCAAATCTTGCGAGAAGTGTTTACTCGAAGAACCTTCGATAAGGTTATCATCGACAAGTGTTTTCTTCGAGAAGGAAGAAGCAGGAGAAGTATCGGCAGGATGAGGATTTGCGGAGTAGTTATCAAATATCAACTGGAAAAGAAAATTTCAGTATCAATGATCATGCAAAATAGAATTCCATTGATCTTCAGGACATTTACACAGATATTACAGAGGGAGTCTTCAAAAGAATTACTACGACAGTTGTCGCCAAAGCTACTGTGGCAACAACTTCAAAAGAAACAGGAAAATGAAAAACAGAAAAAGATAGGGCATTCTACTAGACCTCCGGCTTTGACGAGCTAGGAGCAGGAGTAGGCTTGAATCCAAGATAAGCAAGGATCTTCTTTGTGTTGGGCTTCGCAGCCTTGATCAGCGATCGCCACTTTGTGGTCTCCATCTCCTGCGTGTCGCCAACTTTGGTCCAGTCGATGTTTTGCTGGATGTCAGCAACCAGGGCGACAGTGCTTTCAACGGCAACCTTCATATTTTCTTGGCGCAGCTTCAGTCCAAGATCTTCTGGCGGATTAAAGTCCTTGGCAAGAGCAAGAAAAGTCGCGGGTTCCTTTTTCTTCGGGAAGAAGTAAGGGTAGAGCCGCGACAATCCTTCCTTGGCCTGATCAATGCCGTCGTGTGCTTCTGTTCCGTGAAACTCAAGGAAAGCAAGCGCGTCCAGAAGAGGATCATCGTCAGGATCTTCAAGTTCAAATTCCTGAGATGTTTTACCTGTCGAGGCAAAAATTTATTGATCAACAAACGAGTAAAGAAAAACAAGTCCAAAGAATACAAAATGGTTAGAGTACTCACTGACAAAGCGACGGTTTTGCGACTTCAGCCGTTTAGTAATTGCGTCTTTGCGAGCAGATTGTGTGGCTATACGCTCGCTCAACGAAGTCTCGGCGTCGTGAAGCCTCTTCTGAAGATCTTCGACACCAGTGATACGTCCAATTTGCATCACTATTTTATATCATAATTTGCTGTTATTCATTGATATATTTCATATTGAGACACAATACTTATGTTATTTCATCTATTTTGCATGTTTCATCATTATTGGAGGA
>NC_061509.1:251918592-251935403 GCF_022539505.1 Lolium rigidum | reverse complement strand
CCTAGCGGTCTTTCTCCTCCACCACATCCCGCACGCTTAAGCGAAGCTCCGCCGGATTTCTCCACCACCACCGACACCACGCCGTCGTGCCTGTCGGATTCAAGAGGAGCTACTACTTCCGCTGCCCGCCGGAACGGGGAGGTGGACGTCGTCTTCATCAACAACCGAACGTGTGACCGAGTACGGAGGTGCTGCCCGTTCGTGGCGCCGGAAGCGATCGTGATCAAGATCTTCTACGCGCTTTTGCAAGCGGCAAGTGATCGTCTACCGCAGCAATAAGAGCCTACTCTTATAGGCTTTGGAATCTCTTCAAGGGTTAGTCTTGATCATCCCCTCGTTGCTACCGTCTTCTAGATTGCATCTTGGCTTGGATTGCGTGTTCGCGGTAGGAAAATTTTTGTTTTCTATGCAACGTTATCCTACAAATCCAAGCTAATTAGGACAAGGTGCGGGCACTATTGGTATACTATGCATAAGGCTTGCAACTTGTAAGATATCTTATACATAATACATATGCTTTATTACTACCGTTGACAAAATTGTTTCTTGTTTTCAAAATAAAAGCTCTAGCACAAATATAGCAATCAATGCTTCCCTCTTCGAAGGGCCATTCTTCTACTTTTATGTTGAGTCAGTTTACCCACTTCCTTCTGTCTTAGAAGCAAACACTTGTGTTAACTGTGCATTGATTCTTACATGCTTGCATATTTGCATTCATCATATTACTTTGCATTGACAACTATCCATGAGATATACATGTTACGAGTTGAAAGCAAGCGCTGAAACTTAAATCTTCCTTTGTGTTGCTTCAATGCCTTTACTTTGAATTTATTGCTTTATGAGTTAACTCTTATGCAAGACTTATTGATGCTTGTCTTGAAAGTACTATTCATGAAAAGTCTTTGTTATATGGTTCAGTTGTTTAATCATTGTCTTTACCATTGCTTAGGATCGTTGCATTCATCTCATATGCTTTACAATAGTATGATCAAGATTATGTTGGTAGCATGTCACTTCAGAAATTATTCTTTTATCGTTTACCTACTCGAGGATGAGTAGGAACTAAGCTTGGGGATGCTGATACGTCTCCAACGTATCTATAATTTCTGATGTTCCATGCTTGTTTTATGACAATACCTACATGTTTTGTTCACACTTTTTGTCATATTTATGCATTTTCCAGAACTAACCTATTGACGAGATGCCGAAGTGCCAGTTCCTGTTTTCTGCTGTTTTTTGTTTCAGAAATCCTAGTAAGGAAATATTCTCGGAATTGGACGAAATCAACGCCCAACATCTTATAATTCCACGAAGCTTCCAGAACACCGGAGAGACACCAGAGGAGAGGCCCAGGGCCACCACACGTGTGGGCGGCGCGGCCCAGGGGGGCACCCCCTACTGTGTGGCTGCCCCGCAGCCCCTCCGACTCCGCCTCTTCGCCTATAAGTTGCCTCCGGACCTAAATCTTCGAGACGGATTGACGAAACACGAGAAAACCTTCCAGATCCGCTGCCATCGCGAAACTCCAATTCGGGGGACAGAAGTCTCTGTTCCGGCACCCTGCCGGGATGGGGAATTGCCCCCGGAAGCCATCTCCACCGCCATCTCCACCGCCATCTTCACCGCCATCGCTGTCTCTATGATGAGGAGGGAGTAATTCACCCCCGGGGCTGAGGGCTCTGCTGTAGCTATGTGGTTCATCTCTCTCTTTGTGATCTAGTTGAATATCATCTATGTGCTACTCTAGTGATGTTATTAAAGTAGTCTATTCGTCCTCCATGATGTAATTGTGACAGTGTGTGCATCATGTAGTACTTGGTATAAGCTATGATTGTGATCTCTTGTAGATTATGAAGTTAACTATTACTATGATGGTATTGATGCAATCTATTCCCCCTTTCATAGTCTGTCGGTGACGGTGTGCATGCTATGTTAGTACTCGGTATAATTGTGTTGGTCTATCATGCACTCTAAGGTTATTTAAATATGAACATCGAATGTTGTGGAGCTTGTTAACTCCGGCATTGAGGTGCTCTTGTAGCCCTACACAATTAATGGTGTTTGTCATCCAACAAGAGAGTGTAGAGTAGTTTCAGTTATGTGATCAATGTTGAGAATGTCCACTAGTGAAAGTAGGATCCCTAGGCCTTGTTTCCAAACATCGAATCTCCGTTTGTTTACCGTTCTGTTGCATGTTTACTCGCTGCCATATTTTATTCAGATTGCTATTACCACTCATATTCATCCATACCACTTGTATTTCACTATCTCTTCGCCGAACTAGTGCACCGATACATCTGACAAGTGTATTAGGTGTGTTGGGGACACAAGAGACTTCTTGTATCGTGATTGCAGGGTTGCTTGAGAGGGATAACTTTGACCTCTTCCTCCCTGAGTTCGATAAACCTTGGGTGATTCACTTAAGGGAAACTTGCTGCTGTTCTACAAACCTCTGCTCTTGGAGGCCCAACACTGTCTACAGGAATAGAAGCGTGCGTAGACATCAATAGCCGCACTATTAAGAGGGGCTTTCGGTTGAGTAACTTGATCACATCGTCTTAGGGAGCTCAATCATTTGCATACTTTTCATATCCTTATTGCTTCTTGGTGTTTCTCTTTGTGAGGTTCTTGAGCTTGTTGCTAGCTTTACAACAAGCCCAAGTTCATCGAAAACGGAATCCGCATGCATCTTCTATTGCGTTTTCGAGTTTGGACGTCTTCACCGTCTCTTGACGGTGGGAGACTCCCTCTCTTGATGGCTGCGACCGGCCTATCCGGCGTGCCGACCGGTCGGTCGGGCGCCAACCGGATGACCTCCTGGAAGACGCAAAGTGACCCCGGTCGGGGTCCGGTCTGCCACCCGGTTTGGACCAGCTGGTCCAGTCTGCCGCCCGGTCTGACCGGGCCCTGGACCGGACGGCCCGGCCCCAGGCCCGGTTGACCGGCCTCCTCAAAGGTTGACTCAGCTCAACTTTTCCCCAACGGTTATATTTGCTCTTGGGCTATAAATAGCCCTTCTTCCACCTTGGGCTGAGTTAGTTCTTCCCATTCTCTCTCCTCCATTGTTGCATTTGAAGAACTTTCTCTCTCTCTTGTCTCCCCCCATGATTCTTGCTCATTCTTGAGGGATCTAAGAGAGGAGATCTAGATCTACACTTCCACCAATCCATTTCTTCTCTAAGTGAGGGGAACTCTTGGGATCTAGATCTTGGAGTCTTTTGTTGACTTTCCCCATTGTTCTTCCTCTCCAATCTCATCCTAGCATTTGTTGTTTGGGTGGAATTTGAGAGTGAAGGATTTGAACACCTCTAGTGTTCTTGCTTTGCATCTTTGCATAGTGTTGAGCTCTCCACCACGATTAGTTCGAGTGAGAGACCGTGAGCTTGTTACTCTTGGAGGAAGACCTCCTAGTTGGCTTGGCGGTTGGTGCTCTGATACGTCTCCGACGTATCGATAATTTCTTATGTTCCATGCCACATTATTGATGATACCTACATGTTTTATGCATACTTTATGTCATATTTATGCATTTTCCGGCACTAACCTATTAACGAGATGCCGAAGAGCCAGTTGTTGTTTTCTGCTGTTTTTGGTTTCAGAAATCCTAGTAAGGAAATATTCTCTGAATTGGACGAAATCAACGCCCAGGGGCCTATTTTGCCACGAAGCTTCCAGAAGTCCGAGGGAGAGACGAAGTGGGGCCACGGGGCGCCGCCACACTAGGGCGGCGCGGCCCTGGGGGGGCCGCGCGGCCCTAGCGTGTGGGGCCCCCGTGACGCCTCCGACTCCGCCCTTCCGCCTACTTAAATCTTTGTCGACAATAGCCCCAGTACCGAGAGCCACGATACGGAAAACCTTCCAGAGATGCCGCCGCCGCCAATCCCATCTCGGGGGATTCAGGAGATCGCCTCCGGCACCCTGCCGGAGAGGGGAATCATCTCCCGGAGGACTCTTCACCGCCATGGTCGCCTCCGGAGTGATGAGTGAGTAGTTCACCCCTGGACTATGGGTCCATAGCAGTAGCTAGATGGTCGTCTTCTCCTAATTATGCTTCATTGTCGGATCTTGTGAGCTGCATAACATGATCAAGATCATCTATCTGTAATGCTACATGTTGTGTTTGTTGGGATCCGATGGATAGAGAATACTATGTTATGTTGATTATCAATCTATTACCTATGTGTTGTTTATGATCTTGCATGCTCTCCGTTGTTAGTAGAGGCTCTGGCCAAGTTTTTGCTAGTAACTCCAAGAGGGAGTATTTATGCTCGATAGTGGGTTCATGCCTCCATTAAATGCGGGACGAGTGATGGAAATTTCTAAGGTTGTGGATGTGATGTTGCCACTAGGGATAAAACATTGATGCTATGTCCGAGGATGTAGTTATTGATTACATTACGCACCATACTTAATGCAATTGTCTCGTTGTTTGCAACTTAATACCGGAAGGGGTTCGGATGATAACCTCGAAGGTGGACTTTTTAGGCATAGATGCATGCTGGATAGCGGTCTATGTACTTTGTCGTAATGCCCAATTAAATCTCACTATACTCATTATATCATGTCTGTGCATGGTCATGCCCTCTCTATTTGTCAATTGCCCAACTGTAATTGGTTCACCCAACATGCTATTTATCTTATGGGAGAGACACCTCTAGTGAACTGTGGACCCCGGTCCATTCTTTTAATCGAATACAATCTACTGCAATACTCGTTCTACTGTTTTCTGCAAACAATCATCATCCACACTATACATCTTATCCTTTGTTACAGCAAGCCGGTTGTAACGGCCCCGGGTAGTACCCCTATTAGATTTTGTTTGCTCTTTTATTTTGTGCATCATCGTGACATCATGCATCATATCATCCATGTCTTTATTAAATAAAACTATTTTGTAAACCCCCCTTGTCTTTTCCTTTAAATAAACCCTAATCTCTCTCCCTCATATTACTTATTTTATAACTAATATTTTCCAACAAAGAAGTTCCTGATTATAATGTGTTTTGTTTTGGTTACGATAAAATAAATATTTTGAAACTATTTTAAAATCTCGTACTCACCTTTGTTTCAGATTCAAAACAGAAAAGGTTTTGAATTAAAATGTTTTAATAAAAAGAAAAAAGAAAACCCAAACCCCTTCTGGGCCTCCCTCTCTTCTCCCTGGCCCTTTTCCCTCTTCTTCTCCTCATCCCCCGCGCAGCCCAGCTCGGCCTCGGCCCAACTCCACCTCCCTCCACCTTTTCCTCTCTCAGCCCACCTTCCCTTTTCATTCTCTGGCCCAACCTGCCTTTGGCCGTACCCCTTCGTCGCTTCCTGGACGAGTCACGCAGGAGGCGTGCTCGCCCATCGTCACCACGCCCTGGTCCTCACCAGCGCCCGCGCCGCACCACCACGGCTCTCACCTGCTCTCTCTTCCTTATCCCTTCTGCAAGGCAGCGTCTCCAACCACTCCCTCTTTTTCTTTCCCCTCGCGCACGTTTCTCTTGCCCACCCTTCTTTCTTCTCAGCAACCAAACGAAGAGGGTTTTGTCCGGCGATAAAACGTCGGCCCCCCCGTCGACTCCGGCCTCCCCTCTCCCAGCCGAAGGCACCCAGAGCTCCGCCTCATCCCCCTCTTCATCCTGATACAAGAATTCAAGCCAGGGGCCTTCTCAATCGCCTCCAAGGACCTCCTCCCCCAACTCCGGCCATCACGGTTCCTTGACGATGGCGACGTCGTCTGTCCTCCCCCGTCCTCTCCGACCACCTCCACACGTTCCTGGTGAGCATGTCGTCACCCTAGACCCCTTCCTCCTCTGTTTCCCCTCCTCTCCTCTCCTGCCGACATTGACCACCTTCCACCTCCGCAGATGCTCACCGCCGGCGTCACCCGATGGTACCCGCTCCCGGCGCTGCCTCCATCTGGTTCGCGCCGACGAGGCGCACCCGATGCCCTCTTCCTCGCGCCCTGGAACGCCTCCAGTCGCCCGCGCGCGTCCGCGCCGACCGCGGTGACCGCCCCCTCCCGGAACGCGCAAGGCGTCGAACACCTACCGTGCAGCAGTAGATGGTTCTCCAGCCTGGCGTCCTACGTGGTGCTGGGGCTGATACGTCTCCAACGTATCGATAATTTCTTGTGTTCCATGCCACATTATTGATGTTATCTACATGTTTTATGCACACTTTATATCATATTCGTGCATTTTCTGGAACTAACCTATTAACAAGATGCCGAAGTGCCGCTTGTCTGTTTTCTGCTGTTTTTGGTTTCAGAAATCCTAGTAAAGAAATATTCTCGGAATTGGACGAAATAAAAGCCCGGAGGCCTATTTTCTCACGAAGCTTCCGGAAGACCGAAGACGAGACGAAGAGGGGCCACGGGGTGGCCAAACCCTAGGGCGGCGCGGCCCCCCTTGGCCGCGCGGCCCTGTGGTGTGGGCCCCCGTGCCGCCTCTTGACTTGCCCTTCCGCCTACAAATAGCCTCCGTGACGAAACCCCCGGTACCGAGAGCCACGATACGGAAAACATTACCGAGACGCCGTCGCCGCCGATCCCATCTCGGGGGATCCCGGAGATCGCCTCCGGCACCCCGCCGAGAGGGGATTCATCTCCCGGAGGACTCTACGCCGCCATGGTCGCCTCCGGTGTGATGTGTGAGTAGTCTACCCCTGGACTATGGGTCCATAGCAGTAGCTAGATGGTTGTCTTCTCCCCATTGTGCTATCATTGTCGGATCTTGTGAGCTGCCTATCATGATCAAGATCATCTATATGTAATTCTATATGTTGCGTTTGTTGGGATCCGATGAATAGAGAATACTTGTTATGTTGATTATCAAAGTTATACATGTGTTGTTTATGATCTTGCATGCTCTCCGTTATTAGTAGATGCTCTGGCCAAGTAGATGCTTTTAACTCCAAGAGGGAGTACTTATGCTCGATAGTGGGTTCATGCCTGCATTGACACCGGGACAAGTGACGTAAAGTTCTAAGGTTGTGTTGTGCTGTTGCCACTAGGGATAAAACATTGATGCTATGTCTAAGGATGTAGTTGTTGATTACATTACGCACCATACTTAATGCAATTGTTTGTTGTTTGCAACTTAATACTGGAGGGGGTTCGGATGATAACCTGAAGGTGGACTTTTTAGGCATAGATGCAGTTGGATGGCGGTCTATGTACTTTGTCGTAATGCCAAATTAAATCTCACTATACTCATCATGATATGTATGTGCATTGTCATGCTCTCTTTATTTGTCAATTGCCCAACTGTAATTTGTTCACCCAACATGCTGTTCGTCTTATGGGAGAGACACCTCTAGTGAACTGTGGACCCCGGTCCAATTCTCTTTACTCGAAATACAATCTACTGCAATACTTGTTTCTACTGTTTTCTCTCGCAAACAATCATCTTCCACACAATACGGTTAATCCTTTGTTACAGACAAGCCGGTGAGATTGACAACCTCACTGTTTCGTTGGGGCAAAGTAGTTTGGTTGTGTTGTGCAGAGTTCCACGTTGGCGCCGGAATCTCCGGTGTTGCGCCGCACTACATCCCGCCGCCATCAACCTTCAACGTGCTTCTTGGCTCCTCCCTGGTTCGATAAACCTTGGTTTCTTTCTCGAGGGAAAACTTGCTGCTGTGCTCATCATACCTTCCTCTTGGGGTTGCCCAACGAACGTGTGAAATACACGCCATCAAGCATATTTTCCGGCGCCGTTGCCGGGGAGATCAAGACACGCTGCAAGGGGAGTCTCCACTTCTCAATCTCTTTACTTTGTTTTTGTCTTGCTTTATTTTATTTACTACTTTGTTTGCTGCACTAAATCAAAATACAAAAAAATTAGTTGCTAGTTTTACTTTATTTGCTATCTTGTTTGCTATATCAAAAACACAAAAAAATTAGTTACTTGTTTTACTTTACTTAATATCATGCATGTTTTTATTTCACTAGTTAAGCATAATGGAAAACAACAAAAATATGAGAGATCTTTATGAACTTTATCTTGAATTAGGACATGATGTGTTTGAAGAGAGAATTAAAAAACCCATGGAACTTTATATGCATGCTAATGGGAATGTTATTACTATGGATGCTTTGAATACCATTGTTGCTAATGCTATGGAAAATTCTAAGCTTGGGGAAGCTGGCTCTGATGAGCATGATCTTTTTAGTCCCCCAAGCATTGAGGAGAAAATTTTCTTTTATGATTACAATATGCCTCCTATATATGATGATAGCCACTTTGTTGAATTTGCTCCCACTACAACTAATAAAATTGATTATGCTTACGCGGAGAGTAATAATTTTATGCATGAGACTCATGATAAGAATGCTTTATGTGATAGTTACATTGTTGAGTTTGCTCATGATGCTACTGAAAATTATTATGAGAGAGGAAAATATGGTTGTAGAAATTTTCATGTTACTAAAATGCCTCTCTATGTGCTGAAATTTTTGATGCTACACTTGTTTTATCTTCCTATGCTTGTTACTTTGCTCTTCATGAACTTGTTTATTTACAAGATTCCTATGCATAGGAAGCATGTTAGACTTAAATGTGTTTTGAATTTGCCTCTTGATGCTCTCTTTTGCTTCACATACTATCTTTTGCGAGTGCATCATTAAAACTGCTGAGCCCATCTTAATGGCTAAAAAGAAAGAACTTCTTGGGAGATAACCCATGTGTTATTTTGCTACAGTACTTTGTTTTATATTTGTGTCTTGGAAGTTGTTTACTACTGTAGCAACCTCTCCTTATCTTAGTTTTGAGTTTTGTTGTGCCAAGTTAAGCCGTTGATAGAAAAGTAAGTACTAGATTTGGATTACTGCGCAGTTCCAGATTTCTTTGCTGTCACGAATCTGAGCCCACTGCCCTGCAGGAAGCTCAGAAAATTATGCCAATTTACGTGCATGATCCTCAGATATGTACGCAACTTTCATTCAATTTGAGCATTTTCATTTGAGCAAGTCTGGTGCCATTTTAAAATTCGTCAATACGAACTGTTCTGTTTTGACAGATTCTGCCTTTTATTTCGCATTGCCTCTTTCGCTATGTTGGATGAATTTCTTTGATCCACTAATGTCCAGTAGCATTATGCAATGTCCAGAAGTGTTAAGAATGATTGTGTCACCTCTGAATATGTCAATTTATATTGTGCACTAACCCTCTAATGAGTTGTTTCGAGTTTGGTGTGGAGGAAGTTTTCAAGGATCAAGAGAGGAGTATGATACAACATGATCAAGGAGAGTGAAAGCTCTAAGCTTGGGGATGCACCCGGTGGTTCACCCCTGCATATATCAAGAAGACTCAAGCGTCTAAGCTTGGGGATGCCCAAGGCATCCCCTTCTTCATCAACAAATTATCGTGTTCCTCCCCGAAACTACATTTTTATTCGGCCACATCTTATGTGCTTTTTCTTGGAGCGTCGGTTTGTTTTTGTTTTGGTTTTGTTTGAATAAAATGGATCCTAGCATTCACTTTATGGGAGAGATACACGCTCCGCTGTAGCATATGGACAAATATGTCCTTGGTTTCTACTCATAGTATTCATGGCGAAGTTTCTCCTTCGTTAAATTGTTATATGGTTGGAATTGGAAAATGATACATGTAGTAATTGCTATAATGTCTTGGGTAATGTGATACTTGGCAATTGTTGTGCTCATGTTTAAGCTCTTGCATCATATGCTTTGCACCCATTAATGAAGAAATACATAGAGCATGCTAAAATTTGGTTTGCATATTTGGTTTCTCTAAGGTCTAGATAATTTCTAGTTTTGAGTTTGAACAACAAGGAAGACGGTGTAGAGTCTTATAATGTTTACAATATGTCTTTTATGTGAGTTTTGCTGCACCGGTTCATCCTTGTGTTTGTTTCAAATAAGCCTTGCTAGCCTAAACCTTGTATCGAGAGGGAATACTTCTCATGCATCCAAAATACTTGAGCCAACCACTATGCCATTTGTGTCCACCATACCTACCTACTACATGGTATTTTCCAGCCATTCCAAAGTAAATTGCTTGAGTGCTACCTTTAAAATTCCATCATTCACCTTTGCAATATATAGCTCATGGGACAAATAGCTTAAAAACTATTGTGGTATTGAATATGTAATTATGCACTTTATCTCTTATTAAGTTGCTTGTTGTGCGATAACCATGTTTACTGGGGAACGCCATCAACTCGTTATTGAATTTCATGTGAGTTGCTATGCATGTTCGTCTTGTCTGAAGTAAGGGAGATCTACACTGAGTTGAATGGTTTGAGCATGCATATTGTGAAAGAAGAACATTGGGCCGCTAACTAAAGCCATGTTCCATGGTGGAAGTTTCAGTTTTGGACAAACATCCTCAAATCTCTAATGAGAAAGGAATTAGTTGTTGTTGAATGCTTAAAGCATTAAAAGAGGAGTCCATTATCTGTTGTCTATGTTGTCCCGGTATGGATGTCTAAGTTGAGAATAATCAAAAGCGAGAAATCCAAATGCGAGCTTTCTCCTTAGACCTTTGTACAGGCGGCATAGAGGTACCCCTTTGTGATACTTGGTTAAAGCATATGTATTGCGGTGATAATCCAGGTAGTCCAAGCTAATTAGGACAAGGTGCGAGCACTATTAGTACACTATGCATGAGGCTTGCAACTTATAAGATATAATTTACATGATGCATATGCTTTATTACTACCGTTGACAAAATTGTTTCATGTTTTCAAAATCAAAGCTCTAGCACAAATATAGCAATCGATGCTTTTCCTCTATGAGGACCATTCTTTTACTTTCAATGTTGAGTCAGCTCACCTATTTCTATCCACCTCAAGAAGCAAACACTTGTGTGAACTGTGCATTGATTCTTACATACTTGCTTATTGCACTTATTATATTACTCTATGTTGACAATATCCATGAGATATATATGTTACAAGTTGAAAGCAACCGCTGAAACTTAATCTTCTTTTGTGTTGCTTCAATACCTTTACTTTGAATTATTGCTTTATGAGTTAACTCTTATGCAAGACTTATTGATGCTTGTCTTGAAGTACTATTCATGAAAAGTCTTTGCTTTATGATTCACTTGTTTACTCATGTCATACACATTGTTTTGATCGCTGCACTCACTACATATGCTTTACAAATAGTATGATCAAGTTTATGATGGCATGTCACTCCGTAAATTATCTTTGTTATCGTTTTACCTCGCTCGGGACGAGCAGAACTAAGCTTGGGGATGCTGATACGTCTCCAACGTATCGATAATTTCTTGTGTTCCATGCCACATTATTGATGTTATCTACATGTTTTATGCACACTTTATATCATATTCGTGCATTTTCCGGAACTAACCTATTAACAAGATGCCGAAGTGCCGCTGTCTTGTTTCGCTGTTTTTGGTTTCAGAAATCCTAGTAAAGAAATATTCTCGGAATTGGACGAAATAAAAGCCCGGAGGCCTATTTTCTCACGAAGCTTCCAGAAGACCGAAGACGAGACGAAGAGGGGCCACGGGGTGGCCAAACCCTAGGCGGCGCGGCCCCCTTGGCCGCGCGGCCCCGTGGTGTGGGCCCCCCGTGCCGCCTCTTGACTTGCCCTTCCGCCTACAAATAGCCTCCGTGACGAAACCCCCGGTACCGAGAGCCACGATACGGAAAACATTACCGAGACGCCGTCGCCGCCGATCCCATCTCGGGGATCCCGGAGATCGCCTCCGGCACCCTGCCGGGAGAGGGGATTCATCTCCCGGAGGACTCTACGCCGCCATGGTCGCCTCCGGTGTGATGTGTGAGTAGTCTACCCCTGGACTATGGGTCCATAGCAGTAGCTAGATGGTTGTCTTCTCCCCATTGTGCTATCATTGTCGGATCTTGTGAGCTGCCTATCATGATCAAGATCATCTATATGTAATTCTATATGTTGCGTTTGTTGGGATCCGATGAATAGAGAATACTTGTTATGTTGATTATCAAAGTTATACATGTGTTGTTTATGATCTTGCATGCTCTCCGTTATTAGTAGATGCTCCGGCCAAGTAGATGCTTTTAACTCCAAGAGGGAGTACTTATGCTCGATAGTGGGTTCATGCTCGCATTGACACCGGGACAAGTGATGTAAAGTTCTAAGGTTGTGTTGTGCTGTTGCCACTAGGGATAAAACATTGATGCTATGTCTAAGGATGTAGTTGTTGATTACATTACGCACCATACTTAATGCAATTGTCTCGTTGTTTGCAACTTAATATCGGAGGGGTTCGGATGATAACTCGAAGGTGGACTTTTTAGGCATAGATGCAGTTGGATGGCGGTCTATGTACTTTGTCGTAATGCCCAATTAAATCTCACTATACTCATCATGATATGTATGTGCATTGTCATGCTCTCTTTATTTGTCAATTGCCCAACTGTAATTTGTTCACCCAACATGTCTGTTCGTCTTATGGGAGAGACACCTCTAGTGAACTGTGGACCCCGGTCCAATTCTCTTTACTCGAAATACAATCTACTGCAATACTTGTTTCTACCGTTTTCTCTCGCAAACAATCATCTTCCACACAATACGGTTAATCCTTTGTTACAGACAAGCTCGGTGAGATTGACAACCTCACTCGTTTCGTTGGGGCAAAGTAGTTTGGTTGTGTTGTGCGGGTTCCACGTTGGCGCCGGAATCTCCGGTGTTGCGCCGCACTACATCCCGCCGCCATCAACCTTCAACGTGCTTCTTGGCTCCTCCTGGTTCGATAAACCTTGGTTTCTTTCTGAGGGAAAACTTGCTGCTGTGCTCATCATACCTTCCTCTTGGGGTTGCCCAACGAACGTGTGAAATACACGCCATCAGGGGCCCAACCGCCAGCGACCCCAGCTAGTTCCATCCCGGTGAGATTTCTTTCCCCAGATCCAGATCTGGAAAATTCGCATCTAGGCCCCTGCCTGTTTCTTTTCTTCAACCCGCAGTCCCCCCTTTGATGGTATCCAAGAAAAAACCCCTGCATCTCTGTTAAAACAACCCGGGGTCCTTCCCCCTTTTCGAAAATTAAACCTGGCCCCTTATCTATTTTAAATAAAACCTGTTTATCTATTTTAAATAACTAAAAACTAATCTGTTAATAACTTTTAAATGGTAATTCGAAATAAAAAGTGTTATATATGAAAATTGATCAGAAAAATGTGCTGAACATTAATATGCCATCCATTCACTTGTTTGCATCTCGCATCATGTCGCTCGTTGATAGTCGTGCATATTCACCTCACATAATATGCAGAGTATTTTGGTATTTCCAATTAGGGATTCCTCGCTCCGTTTAATACTGAAGTAGCTCACCCTTGCCATGCTACTACCATGCTAATCAACCATTAACTTTGCCGGTAGAAAATGCAACTCCAACCTAATTTGTTTGTCCGGGGTTCTGACTCCGATTAAATTGGATAAGTGCATCGCATCATCCTTGCCATGTCTAGCATGCATATTATATCTGGAGCATTCCGATTCTTCTCCGTAGTAGTAAGATTTGCATCCGATGTTTGTTGTAGCATTTACTTCTTCCCGGATAGGATCACGAAGTGGTGTGGTGAGATACGACAAGTTCTTCTGCAGCTTTTCACAGGCGAGCCCTCTCTCTTCACCTATTTTACTCTCTCCCTCGCACTGCTATCCTTATGTTGCGATTCTTTATCGAGTCACGTGTCCTATTCCACTTGTTTACCATAATAATCCTATATGTATCATTCCTTACCCATAGCCGTTGCTTGATGTTTGAGCCTTGCGAGTCGTAGGCGTGTTTAGGCTCTGTTGTTTATCTCGATCTGTTATCGGGATATGTTGGGTTGTTGGGAGGTTATCACATGCTATATCAGTTGTTGGAGATACACATGCTTTACTTATTTGTTAACAACTAAAATTGTAAGCAGAGGCATCTGTGAGCCCCTTTGCGAAAGCATCGGAACTTTGACTTGCTAATGTCACCTAGGACCCGAGTTCTTGTTATCTATTCCGAGATTGAGCGCTCTACCCATGCGTGGGGACGATTATTGGGACCCCCCCTCACCCATTACCTTTTCTCAAGTCAGTTGAAAAGGGGGCCACAACCTTGGTTTTATTTGGCGCATGCATGTTTATATACTGTTGCCTTCGGGTGTTTACTTCCTGTTGCCTTCGGGTGTTTATATTCTGTACTGTACCCCGCGGAACGTTTAGCGAAGCATGTGGTTTGCACGCCTAGCCATTAACGCAAACCCTGAGTCCGCTTCGGAGTACGGCCGGACATCGTTACGGGTAGCTTAGTCGGGTGGCCCCCCTAGACTTTCTTGTTGAACTGGGAACGGTTTTGTTGTGAGACATCCACCTGTCGTAAGTGGGTCGAGCATGCGTATGGTTACATTTGGGCAACCCCTGCAGGGTGTACATCTTATCGATAAGCCGTGTCCGCGGTTTTGGACGACTTGGAATTGCATAGCTTGATCATAGAACAACTTACACCTTATACTTGTTGTTAATAATCTGATAAAAACATGCGTAGTAATATAGCATTACTACAACCGATACCTAATAAAACTTGTCCACCGTTGAGTGCCTTTTACATTGCCTCTTTGCAATTGTTGGAGGGGATATGTGTAATCGGCTGGGTTATGTTTGTGTAGTATTTATCTGTTACCTTATGTGCTCCCTTATCTTCTCTGAGTAGACGGATGTTGTAGCGTGTCTCTATTGGTTATAGTTTTGCTGCCGCTAAACCTACCATATAGCCCCCGGCGATATATATATTATACTCGCCCGGCGAGCATAGCCATTTCTAGTCTCGCTAAGTACGTGCCGGAGTTCGTTCCTTGGTACTTACTCTCGCCTTTTCCCCTTTCTCTTTTGCTTCCTCCCTCTTGTCGGCAACCGATGGCCCGACTTTGACAGGTACAAGATGACGAAGTTAGCAAGGTTACCCTTCCGGCTTGGCCTGGGCAGGGTTATGGACGCCACTGGTTATCTTCAGGACTCTTAGTCCAATTTGTATCTTGTCCGTACTCGGATGTATTTGATCTTCTGTATGATTTGGATCTTTGTATTGTATATTTGTATCTTGACTCGTTGGAGTCGTTGTTGTATATATGTTCTTGTGGGCTCTATTGTAATCCTGTTGTAATGTTACCGCTCGTGTTAATTCCTCTGGCATCACGTGTGTGATTTGTCGCGCACGTCGTGTCGGAGGGCGTCTCTGAATCGATATCGTGTGGATTTTGGCGAGATCGCTGGAATCCTCATGGTACCGGTTTCGGGGCGTCACAAGTTGGTATCAGAGCTCAGGTTGACGATACCCCACTAGTCCAGCCTGTAGGATAACCTTGCCAATGGTCGTTGAGTTTAGAGAGTCCAATCTATTTTCTGAAAACTCGTTGGATAGTTCTGATTAGCTCTATTTTCTCCTTACCTAAATTCTTTCTCCTCTTACCTTTGCGAGTTTGAATCTTCTCTTATCTGTTTCTCTGAGTCTTAGGTTCCGACGCGGGTTGGACGATCTTTGCCCCTCACCTATTAGGTCCGATCTTCGGAGGATCCGACAGAAGTGCATCATCAACAGCGGAAGAACGACTTCTTGTTGGTGGTGTCGACCAATCAACATGGAGCAACAATTCTTGTTAGTGGTGTCGAGGAGATCGATGCGTCGCCTGAATATCCGATAGTTCACCTCTTCCCCCCGTACCTTGAGGTGGAACCTCGGGGCGAGGTTCCTTGTTAGTGGTGTCGATTGTAACGGCCCCGAGTAGTACCCCTATTAGATTTTGTTTGCTCTTTTATTTTGTGCATCATTGTGACATCATGCATCATATCATCCATGTCTTTATTAAATAAAACTATTTTGTAAACCCCCCTTGTCTTTTCCTTTAAATAAACCCTAATCTCTCTCCCTCATATTACTTATTTTATAAATAATATTTTCCAACAAAGAAGTTTCTGATTATAATGTGTTTTGTTTTGGTTATGATAAAATAAATATTTTGAAACTATTTTAAAATCTCGTACTCACCTTTGTTTCAGATTCAAAACAGAAAAGGTTTTGAATTCAAATGTTTTAATAAAAAGAAAACAAAAAAACCCTAACCCCTTCTGGGCCTCCCTCTCTTCTCCCTGGCCCTTTTCCCTCTTCTTCTCATCATCCCCCGCGCAGCCCAGCTCGGCCTCGGCCCAACTCCACCTCCCTCCACCTTTTCCTCTCTCAGCCCACCTTCCCTTTTCATTCTCTAGCCCAACCTGCCTTTTGGTCGTACCCCTTCGTCGCTTCCTGGACGAGTCACGCAGGAGGCGTGCTCGCCCATCGTCACCACGCCCTGGTCCTCACCAGTGCCTGCGCCGCACCACCATGGCTCTCACCTGCTCTCTCTTCTTTATCCCTTCGGCAAGGCAGCGTCTCCAACCACTCCCTCTTTTTCTTTCCCCTCGCGCACGTCTCTCTCGCCCACCCTTCTTTCTTATCAGCAACCAAACGAAGAGGGTTTTGTCCGGCGATAAAACGTCGGCCCCCCCGTCGACTCCGGCCTCCCCTCTCCCAGCCGAAGGCACCCAGAGCTCCGCCTCATCCTCCTATTTATCCTTGTACAAGAATTCGAGCCAGGGGCCTTCTCAATCGCCTCCAAGGACCTCCTCCCCCAACTCCGGCCATCACGGTTCCTCGACGATGGCGACGTCGTCTGTCCTCCCCCGTCCTCTCCGGCCACCTCCACACGTTCCTGGTGAGCATGCCGTCACCCTAGACCCCTTCCTCCTCTGTTTCCCCTCCTCTCCTCTCCTGCCGACGTTGACCACCTTCCACCTCCGTAGATGCTCGCCGCCGGCGTAACCCGATGGTCCCCGCTCC
>NC_061509.1:251903391-251918492 GCF_022539505.1 Lolium rigidum | reverse complement strand
GTCTACCCGAGCCCTCGCGATCCTCGTCGCCCGCGGCTGCTGCCGGAGCCGCTTCATCGACACCGTCATCAACCGGACCGGATCATCCCCGCCGTACCTCTAAACCATATGCTCATCCAGCGAGCCTACCGCAGCTCGTCAGCTCGAGCCGCTTCGCCGGATCCGTCGTCCACCGCATCGGATCTTGCTCACCGACACCGCTGTGCATGAACCGGATCCGCTTCACCGGCGCCGTGCATGATCTAAACTCTTCTACTAGTCGCTTTTCTATTGCTTGCCCGCAAGTTCTTGTTTAATCTTGGGGGAACCTGTTTGTGCTAACGACGCGCCGTTACGTTTTGCGTGATGAGATGAGTAATCATGAAGTGTAATGGCCGTCTCTCCAACCCCAAGTAGCACATGTAGCGTACTTCATCACCGGATCTATCAACCCCAGGAAGATCTGCAGTGACTCCCACAGAGTGCTTCTCCTAATGTAAGTCCCTTGTTTTAGCGCCATGTTCTGGGTTCAGATGCTTGTTTGTCTGAAGCTCTTTTAGTTCATTCCTAGCTATGACCGTAACACGTTGCTATTTTCTACTTCATTGCTAACTTTAAGCGATTGAACATTTTGGTTTGCATTCCCTCGCTCTGTAGATGTAGCCATCATAACTTCTATCTTGCTCAGTCGTTGTTACAAAAATTATAGGAATTATAGTAACATCCTGCTATTATTTAGTTCACGGCCAATTTCAAGTAATTTCACATGTTGGTTCGCATTCCCTGCTCTATAGCTTTTGGCATCGTAACTTCTATATTTGGTTTACATTCCCTGCTCTGTAGATCTAGCCATCATAAATTTATCTTGCTCAGTCGTTGTTACAAAAATTATGGCCTGCTACTATGTTGTTTGTGCCAATTTTTTACTCCATGAACATGTTGGCTTGCATTCCCTGTACTACAGGTGATGCCATTGTTTTGTATCTAGTTCATTGTAAGCTAACAAAGTAAGGACTTAGTTTGGCATGCTATCACTCGCTATCTAGCCCGTAGTACAAATAAACTTGTCATACTACTAGATAATAATTTTGCGTGCCATCTTGTTCTTCAAAAGCTGCATTATTGACTTGTTTCTCCGACTTGGCATGACGCTCACATATGGAAAGCTGAACATATTGGTTTGCATTCCCTCTTATACAAGTTCACAGGTGATCCCACTATATTCCGTATCCGGTCCATCCTAAGCTCCAAAGCATTAACTATCCTCTATGTGTTGCTCATTACAAGTTTATATCCCTAAACATCTTGATTTGCATCCCCTTCACTATAAGTTCAGGAGTATTATTTAGTTCACGGCCAAAATTAAGTAATTGCACTTGGCACATGTTGGTTCACATTCCCTCCTCTTTAGCTTTTGCCATCGTAACTTCTATTTTTGGTTTACATTCCTCGCTTCTGTAGATGTAGCCATCATAACTTCATCTTGCTCAGCCGTTGTTACAAAATTTATAGCCTGCTACTATGTTGTTCATGCCAATTTTGTACTCCCTGAACATGTTGGTTTGCATGGGACTCGACAGTAGTAAGTCTCATTGTTTCATTCTAACATGCTCGTTATATTGGCTGTTGGTATGCGGCATGCACTCTTTGTTTGCTTATTGTGCGCATTATAATGATCTTGTTATAACGACGAAAAGATGAGTTCCAAATTCTTTGGCAAACAATATTGCGATGTCTTTGCGTTTCCATTGTTGCTGTCTTAACTTGTAATGTCTTTGTTTCAGATATAGGTGCTGCATGGACAACTTAAAAGATTGCCGGATCGCTTCATTGTATTGCTAGGTTTAATTACCATTCAATTTCTCTGGGTTCCGTAATATTTTTTCAAAGCCTTGCAGTTCGATGTAATATTTAGTTAGTTTTTATAGTTCTTTCGCGCATTTTTCTTTGGTGCTTGTCGTAAGTGAGGCTATCCGACGTAAATCAATGCTGCGTAAATATTCTCAGTATCTAAATCACGAATTCCCATCCCTTAAACGGCCCAATTAAGCGAAATCACATACGTGCCGGCCCGCAAAATCCTAAAGCGCCTTTTACGCCGGCCTATAAACAGCAACTAAATGGGCTGGCCCACTTACTTATTGGGCCAGCCCACTTGATTAACTGTGGACCCCACACTTTTATTGGGCCGGCCCACTTGCTTTAAGGTGGACCCCACCCACTGCTGGGCCGGCCCACCAACTAGTTGGGCCAGCCCAATTGCTTTTGTGGTGGTCCCCACGTACTAAATGGGCCGGCCCGTTAAGACGAATGTGGGACCCACCTGTGTATTTGGCCCGGCCCGCTAGCGTGTTGGGCCGGCCCACTTGCTCTATGGTGGACCCCACATACTAAATGGGCCGGCCCTTTTACAGGAAAGTGGGACCCACCTGTGTTTTGGCCCGACCCACTAGCGTGTTGGGCCGGCCCACTTGCATATGGTGGACCCCACATACTAAATGGGCCGGCCCTTTAACCGGAAAGTGGGACCCACTGGCCGTTTTGCCCGGCCCACTATCTTGTTGGGCCGGCCCACTTGCTATATGGTGGACCCCACATACTAAATGGGCCGGCCCTTTAGCAGGGAAGTGGGACCCACCAGAGTTTTTTGGCCCGGCCCACTATCTTGTTGGGCCGGCCCACTCGCTCTATGGTGGACCCCACATTCTAAATGGGCCAGCCCTGTAACAGGAAAGTGGGACCCACCTGAGTTTTTGGCCCGCCCACTATCTTGTTGGGCCGGCCCACTTGCTATATGGTGGACCCACATTCTAAATGAGTCGGCCTTTTAACGAGAAAGTGGGACCCACATGCTAATTGGGTCGGCCCACTAACTTCTTGGGCCGGCCCATTTGCTTTAATGTGGACCCCACTTTGTAAATGGGCCGGCCCGATAACGATGAAAGTGGGACCCACATGTCTTGTGGGCCGGCCCTTTTGCTCGTTGACCGGTCAAACGAGTGCATTCGGCCCGGCCCACATGCTTAGTGGGCCGGCCCATTAAAGTTTTGACCGGTCAACCTTAGAGGTTAGGCCCGGCCCACGTAACTAATGGACCAGCCTGGCCATATAGTTGACCGGGTCAAACTAAGTCAGCTCGGCCCGGCCCGCAAACTTAATGGGCCGGCCCGCTTAAGACGTGGCGATGCCTCGTGTGGGCCTACCATCTACCACGGGGTTTCAGCCGGTTAACGCCGTTAACCGCGCTAACGGCGTCCGCCACGTGTCGGGCTTGCATGACGTCGCCAGTCAACGGGCTCCTGGAACACTTGGGCAACGGTCCGATTTTCCGTGGCGGAAGGGCGCCCAAGCGCGACGGACCGAAAAAATCGTCGTAGGACTTTGCCTGACGCAGTTTCCACAACAGAACCCATATCGTCGGGTTAGGCCCATGGGCGACGAAAAATACCCCTTAGCGGACGATTTTGAGACGTTGTCTATCAGAACTTTTCTTGTAGTGTCACACAAGTGTTTGCTTCTTGAGATGGAGAGAAATGGGTGAACTGACTCAAAATAAAAGTAAAAGAATGGGCCCTTCGCAGAGGGAACCATTGATTGCTATATTTGTGCTAGAGCTTTGGTTTTGAAAACATATAGAGAGCATAAAAGTAAAATTTTGAGAGGTGTTTGTTGTTGTCAACGAATGGTAGTGGGTACTCTAACCCCCTTGCCAGGCAAACCTTCAAAGAGCGGCTCCCATTTTATTTTATTTTTGGGTGGCACTCCTTCCAACCTTTCTTTCACAAACCATGGCTAACCGAATCCTCGGGTGCCTGCCAACAATCTCATACCATGAAGGAGTGCCTTTTTATTTTAGTTTTATTATGATGACACTCCTCCCCACCTTTGCTTTCTCAAGCCATGGCTAACCGAATCCTTCGGGTGCCGTCCAACAATCACATACCATGGAGGAGTGTCTATTTTTGTTAATTAATTTAGGGCCGGGAATCCCATTGCCGACTCTTTTTGCAAAATTATTGGATAAGCGGATGAAGCCACTAGTCCATTGGTGAAAGTTGCCCAACAAGATTGAAAGATAAACACCACGTACTTCCTCATGAGCTATAAAACATTGACACAAATCAGAGGTGATAAATTTTGAATTGTTTAAAGGTAGCACTCAAGCAATTTACTTTGGAATGGCGGAGAAATACCATGTAGTAGGTAGGTATGGTGGACACAAATGGCATAGTGGTTGGCTCAAGGATTTTGGATGCATGAGAAGTATTCCCTCTCGATACAAGGCTTAGGCTAGCAAGGTTATTTGAAACAAACACAAGGATGAAGCGGTGCAGCAAAAACTCACATAAAAGACATATTGTAAACATTATAAGACTCTACACCGTCTTCCTTGTTGTTCAAACTCAATACTAGAAATTATCTAGACCTTAGAGAGACCAATTATGCAAACCAAATTTTAGCAAGCTCTATGTATTTCTTCATTAATGGGTGCAAAGTATATGATGCAAGAGCTTAAATATGAGCACAACAATTGCCAAGTATCACATTATCCAAGACATTATAGCAATTACTACATGTATCATTTTCCGATTCCAACCATATAACAATTTAACGAAGAAGATTCAACCTTCGCCATGAATACTATGAGTAAAGCCTAAGGACATACTTGTCCATATGCAACAGCGGAGCGTGTCTCTCTCCCATACAATGAATGCTAGGATCCATTTTATTCAAACAAAAGAAAAACAAACCGACGCTTGATGACCCACAAGTATAGGGGATCGTAGCAGTCTTCGCGGGTAGTATAACCCAATTTATTGATTCGACACAAGGGGAGACAAAGAATACTTGGAGGCCTTAACAGCGGAGTTGTCAATTCAGCCGCACTCGGAAACGGACTTGCTCGCAAGAGTTTATCGATAGTAACAGTTTTATAGCGATAGCGAGTAGTGAAATAACAGCAGCAGAGTAACGAGACAAAGACGGTAGTGATTATAGTAAACAACGGGATTAAAATATCTGTAGGCACGGGGACGGATGACGGGCGTTGCATGGATGAGAGAAACTCATGTAACAATCATAGCGGGGCATTTGCGAGATAATAATAAAACGGTGTCCAAGTACAAAGCAATCAATAGGCATGTGTTCCAATTATAGTCGTACGTGCTCGCAATGAGAAACTTGCACAACATCTTTTGTCCTACCAGCAGGTGGCAGCCGGGCCTCAAGGGAATCTATCGGATATTAAGGTACTCCTTTTAATAGAGTACCGGAGCAAAGCATTAACACTCCGTGAACACATGTGATCCTCACGTCACTACCATCCCCTCCGGTTGTCCCGATTTCCGTCACTTCGGGGCCATTGGTTCCGGACGACGACATGTGTATACAACTTGCGAGTAAGACCATAAACAATGAATATCATGATGAAACAATAACATGTTCAGATCTGAGATCATGGCACTCGGGCCCTAGTGACAAGCATTAAGCATAACAAGTTGCAACAATATCATCAAAGTACCAATTACGGACACTAGGCACTATGCCCTAACAATCTTATGCTATTACATGACCAATCTCATCCAATCCCTACCATCCCCTTCGGCCTACAGCGGGGGAATTACTCACACATGGATGGGGGAAGCATGGCTGGTTGATGGAGAGGCGTTGGCGGTGATGATGGCGATGATCTCCTCCAATTCCCCGTCCCGGTGGAGTGCCAGAACGGAGACTTCTGGCTCCCGCGACGGAGTTTCGCGATGTGGCGGCGTTCTGGAGGCTTTCTGGCGACTTCGACTTCTCCCCGTGCGTTTTTAGGTCGAAGGCAATATATAGTCCGAAGGAGGGCGTCGGAGGCCGACCGAGGGGGCCACACCATAAGGCCGCGCGGCCCCCCTGGGCCACGCCGCCCTATGGTGTGGGGCCCTCGGGCCTCCACCTGACTTGTCCTTCTGGCTCCGCCAATATTTTGGGAAAATAGGGCCTTCTGCATAAATTCCGAGGATTTTCCTGAAAGTTGGATTTCTGCACAAAAACGAGACACCAGAGCAGTTCTGCTGAAAACAGCGTTAGTCCGTGTTAGTTGTATCCAAAATACACAAATTAGAGGCAAAACAATAGCAAAAGTGTTCGGGAAAGTAGATACGTTTTGGATGTATCAACGCTCCAAGCAAAGTACATAAGATGTGATGGAATAAAAATATAGTTTCACTAGACGAACCTGATAATGTTGTCGATGAAGAAGGGGATGCCTTGGGAATCCCCAAGCTTAGACGCTTGAGTCTTCTTGAAATATGCAGGGGTGAACCACCGGGCATCCCCAAGCTTAGAGCTTTCACTCTCCTTGATCATATTGTATCATCCTCCTCTCTTGATCCTTGAAAACTTCCTCCACACCAAACTCAAAACAACTCATTAGAGGGTTAGTGCACAATCAAAATTTACATGTTCAGAGGTGACATAATCATTCTTAACACTTCTGGACATTGCACAAAGCTACTGAAAGTCAATGGAATCGAAAAATCCATCTAGCATAGCAAAACAGGCAATGCGAAATAAAAGGCAGAATCTGTCAAAAACAGAACAGTTCGTAAAGACGAATTTCTAAGAGGCACCAGACTTTCTCAAATGAAAATGCTCAAATTGAATGAAAGTTGCATACATATCTGAGGATCACTCACGTAAATTGGCATAATTTTCTGAGTTACCTACAGAGAATTAGGCCCAGATTCGTTACAGCAAAGAAATCTGTTTCCGCGCGAGAATCCAAATCTAGTATGAACCTTACTATCAACGACTTTACTTGGCACAACAATGCAACAAAATAAGATAAGGAGAGGTTGCTACAGTAGTAACAACTTCCAAGACTCAAATATAAAATAAAAGTACTGTAGTAAAAACATGGGTTGTCTCCCATAAGCGCTTTTCTTTAACGCCTTTCAGCTAGGCGCAGAAAGTGTATATCAAGTATTATCAAGAGATGGTGCATCTACAGCGGGGTTTGGAGTTTTCTCAACCATGCATTGTATTTTGGATACATAAGTTTCAGAGGCTCCCTTTTCATTAGTCTTGGGCTTGCTACCCTCATCAAACAAATTTTGCGGGACAAGCCAAGCATAATTATCATCTAGAGCTTCATGCATAGCTAGGAGCTTGCAAGGTATTGGTGCTTTAATCTCCCCACCATCATTAACATTATTAGTGTACTTAATTCTATCCATATCCATCTTTTCAAGTGTTCTTTTAAAATCGGTGATCATACCAAGCCTCTCATGCTTACTAAAAACCTTTTTTAGCTTCTTTGGCTATATCCTCAAATTCTCGCACTAGGACTTTTAGAACAAAATCTCTCTTCTCTCCCCTCACCATATCAGAAAGTGTAAGAAACATGTGTTGTATCATGGGGTTTAGACTAATAAATCTAGCTTCCATCATGCGTACCAAACAAACAGAGGCATCTTCATAAGTAGGGACAGCTTTTGCAAGAGGTATATCTTTAAGATCTTCATGCATACTAACATGGGTGAAAAATTCTTCTATATTATCTCTTCCAATTATAGACCCTTGTCCCACCGGTATATCTTTTACAGTAAAATTAAAAGGAAACATGATGAAATAAGTAAATGCAAGTAACTAATTTTTTTGTGTTTTTAATATAGAGATTGCAAACAAGACAGTAAATAAAGTAAAACTAGCAACTATTTTTTTTGTATTTTGATTTAGTGCAGCAAACAAAGTAATAAATAAAATAAAGCAAGACAAAAACAAAGTAAAGAGATTGGAATGTGGACACTCCCTTGCAGCGTGTCTTGATCTCCCCGGCAACGGCGCCAGAAAATCTGCTTGATACGCGTACAGCACGCGTCCGTTGGGAACCTCAAGAGGACGGTGTGATGCGTACAGTATTAAGTTGCAAACAACAGACAATTGCATTAAGTATGGTGCGTAATGTAATCAATAACTACATCCTCGGACATAGCATCAATGTTTTATCCCTAGTGGCAACAAGACATCCACAACCTTAGAACTTTCTCGTCATCGTCCCGCATTTAATGGAGGCATGAACCCACTATCGAGCATAAATACTCCCTCTTGGAGTTAAGAGTAAAAACTTGGCCGGAGCCTCTACTAATAACGGAGAGCATGCAAGATCATAAACAACACATAGGTAATAGATTGATAATCAACATAACATAGTATTCTCTATCCATCGGATCCCAACAAACACAACATATATCATTACAGATAGATGATCTTGATCATGTTAGGCAGCTCACAAGACCCGACAATGAAGCACAATTAGGAGAAGACGACCATCTAGCTACATCTATGGACCCATAGTCCAGGGGTGAACTACTCACTCATCACTCCGGAGGCGACCATGGCGGTGAAGAGTCCTCCGGGAGATGATTCCCCTCTCCGGCAGGGTGCCGGAAGCGATCTCCTGAATCCCCCGAGATGGGATTGGCGGCGGCGGCGTCTCTGGAAGGTTTTCCGTATCGTGGCTCTCGGTACTGGAACTAATATCGACGAAGGCTTCTTATAGTCGGATAGGTAGGTCAAGGGGCGACGCGAGGGGCCCACACACTAGGCCGGCGCGGCGAGGGCTTGGGCCGCGCCGCCCTAGTGTCTGGCCACCTCGTGGCCCCACTTCGTGACTCCTTCGGTCTTCTGGAAGCTTCGTGTGAAAATAGGCCCCTGGGCGTTGATTTCGTCCAATTCCGAGAATATTTTCTTACTAGGATTTCTGAAACCAAAAATAGCAGAAAACAGCAACTGGCTCTTCGGCATCTCGTTAATAGGTTAGTGCCGGAAAATGCATAAATATGACATAAAGTATGCATAAAACATGTAGATATCATCAATAATGTGGCATGGAACATAAGAAATTATCGATACGTCGGAGACGTATCATATAGCAGGAGAGGTTCCTTCTCTTTCGGCGCCACCAAGATTGGTGGTGTCGAAATTGTATGTTTTAAATCCTTGAAGGCTCTATCGGCCTCTTCGTTCCACTGGAATTTCTCCACTTGCTTGATTAAAGCGTAGAACGGTAGCGCTTTTTCCCCCAGCCTGGCGACGAATCTGCTTAAAGCTGCGACTCGCCCGGTTAGCTGCTGTATTTCCTTCAACTTTGTTGGCTTCCTCATTGTTATGATAGCTTGGATTTTCTCGGGATTTGCTTCGATTCCTCTTGCTGAGACTAGAAACCCAAGAAGTTCTCCTGCGGGGACACCAAAGGAACACTTCGTCGGGTTCAACTTGAGGCAGAACTTGTCAAGGTTGTCGAAGGTTTCCTTCAGATCCTCGATTAGCGTCGTCCCCTTCTTTGATGTTATGGCGACATCGTCGATGTACACTTGTACGTTTTTCCCGATCTGTGTTGCTAAGCACTTCTGCATCATCCTCTGGTATGTTGCTCCCGCGTTTTTCAGATCGAAAGGCATTGTTCGGTAGCAAAATACGCCATAGGGTGTGATGAACACTGTTTTTACCTCATCTTCTTCTTTCAATCTGATCTGGTTATAACCAGAATATGCATCCAGGAAGGAAATACGTTCACATCCTGCCGTGGAGTCGATAATTTGATCGATCCTCGGGAGGGGAAAGTGATCCTTTGGACAATGTTTATTGAGACACGTAAAATCGACGCACATGTGAAGGACTTTAGTGTTTTTCTTTGGCACCAACACTGGATTTGCTACCCATGTGGCTTCTGTATGCAGCTCTTTGATAAAACCAGCTTCTCTTAGTCGGTCGATTTCTGACAGCATAGCTTTGCGGTTTGGCTCCGAAAAACGCCGCAAAGGTTGTTTGATTGGTCTCGCTAGTGGATCCAAGTTTAGGTGGTGCTCGGCAAGTTCCCTGGGTACTCCTGGCATGTCAGTTGGACACCATGCGAAGATTTTCCAGTGCTCACGGAGGAACTCGACGAGCGCGCTTTCCTATGCGAGGTCCATGTCTTTTGCTATGGACGTCGTCTTCTTCGGGTCTGTCGGGTGAATCTGCACCTCCTTAGAATTTTTCTCAGTGTTGAAAGTTGATTCTTTGTTGGGCCTTCCTACATCTGGCAACACATCATAGTCAGTTGTGAGCCTTGACGCCATGTACTCTGCTTGCATCCCAAAGGTTTCTGACAGTCGGTGAAAATCCTTATCACATTTATCGGCTAGCGCAAAACTTCCTTTGACTGTGATTGGTCCCTTAAGTCTAGGCATCCTCCACAACAGGTACGTGTAATGTGGTACCGCCATAAACCTAGCATATGCTGGACGTCCCAACAAAGCGTGGTATTGTGATGGGAAATCCACGACTTCAAATTCCAGCCTCTCTATTCTGTAGTTTTCTCGGGTCCCAAACTGAACGTCGAGATTAATCTTCCCTAGCGGATAACTTGGCTTCTTCGGTGTGATACCGTGGAATCGCGTGTCGGTTGGTTTCAAATTTGCTAGGGATATATTCATCTTCCTTAGTGTATCTGCATACATAAGGTTTAAACTGCTGCCACCGTCTATGAACACTCGAGATACGTCGAATCCTGCAATTACTGCTGGTAAAATAAGTGTTGATTGCCCTGGTCGAGGAACTTGCTGTGGATGATCCGCTATTGTGAAGCCAATATCTTGCCCTGACCAGTTAAGATATTCGACTATTGGTGGAGGCATCTTTTCTGCCATGAACACCTGTCGCGAGATTACTTTCTGAGCTCTGTTGGATGGCCTGCCTTTCTGAATAATCGAGACTGCTCCGTTGGAATTAGGGTCAACGTAAGGCGGTGGTGCAGGTGCTGCCGCAATTCTGAGCTGATGTCGATTATCGTCCGTAATTGCGGGAGGAGGTGGCAGGTGAATCTCACTCCTGGGTCCTTGAGGATTTCTGGGCGCTGCCTGAGCATTGGCATGCCCTGCCCACCTTAACATTGCCTGGAAATTTCGGCAATCCTTTTGCAAGTGTCCCGACTGTCTTTTTCCGTTGTTGTCAAGATAAAAATGCATCTGACATGGCCCGTTCATCATCTCCTCGGGAGACATGAAAGGCCTCTGAAACCTCGACCCGGTATTTTGCCTGTTGTTTCGAGAGTCATCTCTATTGTCGCCTCGCTGCTCGTTGCTCCTCTAGTAATCATCTCTATTGTTTCCTCCGGCGCTTGCTCGGAAGCCAGCCAAAATTTGCCCAGGAGCATCATAGCCTGAGTACTACCGAGGAAATCGTCAACTATTTTGATAATTTCGGCCGCGGTCCTCCTCTGGTGACCTATGCCGTTTGTTGTGAATAGCATCTTCTCCATCTGCCCATCTGTTTGCTATCTCCATCAATGCGGATACTGTTTTTGGATTGGTTCTCCCCAAATCCTCGACAAAATCTCCTCGCCTGATTCCTGCGACAAACACATCTATCGGTCTCTCGTCAGATATATTCTCTGCCGAGTTTTTGATGATATTCCACCTTTAGATGTATTTTTTCATTGATTCGTCTGGCTTCTGTCGACACGCCCTCAATTCCTCTAGCGATGCGGGTTTTTTGCAGGTGGACCGGAAATTCTTGACGAATATGTCCTCGAAGCTATCCCAGCTGTCAATAGATCCTGGAGGAAGTTTCTTTATCCAAGATCGCGCGGCTCCACTCAAATGCACCTGGATGCTTTGCATATCTGTTTCTCTGGTCCCTCCTGTGAGCTTCACCGTCTCGAGGTAATCAACTAGCCAATCCTCTGGATCTTGCAGGCCGTCGAATTTCTTGAAGTTATCAGGCAACTTGAATCCTGAAGGGACTCGAGTTTTTTGGACTCTCCTCGTGAAGCATGGCAACCCTCACATATCCTCGTCGTTTAGTTCTGGGGAATGCCGATGTTCCCTTCTACTTTGTCGTGCTCTGTCCACCCTTGCTTGTGCTGCTGTGTCTCTTGCTCCACTTGTTCCTTCGGGAGCTGCTGCTGCTGCTGTCGCAGGTCGTGGACTATTTTGCCTCGCTGTTCCTTCGGGAGGTGTTGATGCAAACGCCGTTCCCATGACTCCAACTCCTGCCATTGCCATGTTGTACAGTGCCTCTCTTGGATCTCCCGGAGGTGGCCTGGACGCAAGGATAAAAGCCTGTGTCGCCATATATCCAGCTTCTGGTGTTTTGGGGATGATGTTCCCTCTCGTGTCTATCGACATAAAAGACATGTCGAGGTTTTGAACCAAGTGCTCTCTTTCTCCTTCAGGTATATGTTGCAACCTTGATCTTGCTCTGTTCCGAGCTTCCCTGTGGCTATCTCCCGAGGTTCCAGATTGTCGACTCAGCTCTGCCCTTCGCCTGCTTGACGCGGAGGCTGCCTCCTTTCTTCTATTCAGGGCAGCTGTCCATTTTTCCAATTCCCTCGCAGCTCGTGCGAGCCTATATTGATAGGCTTGCAACTCTTCTGGCATGGCTGTTGTGGCCATTGGTTCTGAGCCATCCATAGCTCTTGCGGCTCTATCCCATGCTGTTTGCGGGAGTTGAACTCTATCACGAGGCTCAGGTCCGACATATTTGTTGCCTAGACCTCGTCGTAAATCAGAGGGATCGACGTATGGATTTCCCAAATCGTCGAAAGCCTCAGATGTTTCCTCCTGGTCGCGGCTTGGCTCTCCGATGACATAAATCTGATGGTATTTTGTATTCAGATCTGTGCTGGGTTTGATGACACCATCATAAAGATTGGTGAAGACCTTGCCCACCGTAGTGGATTTGTCGATGAAGTTGAAGCTGTCGACACTACTCGAGTCATCGCTTATATAGGAGTCCGTGGATGACTCGAAGGAAATGTCGCTGAAGATCTTGGCGAGCTTTTCGCTTGCCCTGGTGCTGATGAAGCGTGGCGATGAAGTCTCCTCTTCGCCTGACTCGATTGACGATGTTGAGCTCGAAAAATCGGAATCGACCGCCGATAATCCCGACGAGATCGGAATTTCGAGATGATACGCTCCCTCTTTCTCGACGCGAAAGTGGAATCTTCCGAACGTCATCTCCATAGGCTCCAACAGATACTCATATGCATCCAAACGGGAGGGCGGGTGAGGAACAAAATCAACAGGACCAGTTGCGATCTGTTTACCTCGATCCATCGCGTTGCTTGCAGTTGATGAAGTCGACGATCTTGAACATGCCATCGAGATCAGATCCTTGACGCCTCTAGTTCCCACAGACGGCGCCAATTGACAAGGGATTAACTTGTCAATGCCTACGGGTTGTAGACTAGGGTTTAGTTGGAAGTAGAGGGCAAGTAGATCTCGAAGGTTTCAGCCGAAAAGTACTCGACGATATGAAAACTAGGGTTTGTGAGACAATGATTTCGATCCTTTCTTTGCCCCTCGACTCCCCCTTATATAGGAGGTGGAGCCGAGGGATTCGTATTGTACAAGTTACAGAGTCCGGGAGGGTTTCCAACTCATCCCACAAGATTACAAATATTATCTCCTAATACAACTCTAGCTTTCCTTAATAACAACTTGGGCTTCCGATTCTTCTTGTTCTTCAAGTCGTGGGCCTTCAGTAAACCCCGGGTACTATCTTTGGCAGGCCCATTGGGGGTGCCTATGTCATTTACCCATAATAGATCTTGACCTTGGTGCCAACCGGGCAGCTTTCCCGTCCACACTTCCTTCGGTGTGAGGCCCGGTATAAGGTCATAGCCAATCATATTCCTCCGCTACCTCGCACACCCACCCTTTGTTGCAAACCCCGACCCTGGGTCCTCGCCGGTCCTCTTACACCAATTAAGGATGGACCCCGACCGCGACAACAGTTCTGGGCTCTACCATAAACTCCTTCGCGGCAGTCTGCAACCCATCATAGACCAGCATTACCGTGGGGAATTAGAATGGGATTCCCACCCTCCGGTTGTTCTCGCAAGATACAACTGCTACGGTAAGCGCATCCGTTGATGTACAAGAGGTGGAAATACGATTGACTATTCCGTCCCACTCCAGATCTTATGGTTAACATGGGTATTACGGCACAAGAATCACTGGACGACATTTGTTGTTTAATCCTAGATGGATATAAACCCTTGCAATGGAACCTCCACCATATCAACACAATCCATGGTTCCATTGCCCACCACATAGTCATATTCATAGTTATGAAAATAGTGGTTTTGGTTTTTATGCAATAGTGATAAACATAGTACTTTGTAAGTTATTTGATAAAAATACTCGAATGACATGAGCAAGTGATGAACTTGCCCGAACACTGCAAAGTGTTGCAGTTGGATGGTGTGGACTGACCCTTGTCCTCTGTTTCTGAAAAATAGCATCATTGTCCGATAAGGGCAATGGTTAAAGAAACATTGATGCATGATTCCATTTTTAGGGTTTGTTCCCCCCTTCCGATGTCGTTATTATTTCATGTGAGAGGTTAATACTAAGAATAATTTGGGGATACTCTATATAGAGCAAAATGCAACCTTGAAATATTGTCAAGGTGTTTTTAAAGTCCAAAAGAATTTATGGACTTATTTTCATTATTGAAAATAATATATGTGATTTAAATGATTATTTTAATCACCAAATTTGAACTTATTCTTCTTTATCTTCAAAAATTCTATTTCATATTTTATTATGATAGAGTTTTTTATACTGAGTGGCTTTCATATTTTTAATTATTTTTTAGAGCTATTTTTCATTTTCTATGCATTTTCAAAGTTTCTATTTTAATTGGAATTATGAAATGTCTAAAATGCCCCTGGGCCCACTTGTCAGGGTGGCCCAATGGGTTAACCCTAACCCGAGCCGCACGTCTGGCTCGGTCGGACGCGTCCGTCCCCTTCCACTCGCGCACGCGCTAACCCTAACTCCCCCTCGTCTCTGGCGACGCCGAAATCGCCTCCGCCGTCGCCGCTTTATTCCGGCCATCTCCGGCCCTTGCCGGCGGCGAGATGTGGCGCATCTGGACCGCCTCTCGATGGCGCACCAGATCCTCCGGCTCGATCTGGTCCTCGTCTCCCCCTTAGCTCGCCCCCAACGCGTTCGCCCACACGGCCGTGGGGTTACGCGGCGATGCGCCGTTCACCGGCGAACCAGACGCGGTGCTATGGCCGTGAGCTACGCCGTGGTGGTGTTGGAGCGCTCGTGCTCGGCAACTGATGACCCACAAGTATAGGG
>NC_061509.1:251868785-251903291 GCF_022539505.1 Lolium rigidum | reverse complement strand
TGAAAACAACGTTAGTCCGTGTTAGTTGCATCCAAAATACACAAATTAGAGACAAAACAATAGCAAAAGTGTTCGGGAAAGTAGATACGTTTTGGACGTATCAGCGACGCCAGGCTTGGCCGCGGCTTGGCGCTGCCGTGGTCGGCCCGTGCCGCCATGGCACGCCGTGGTGCTCTGCTCCAGGTATGTGCGCCACCTTCCCCTCTTCCACCTGTTCTACCTCCTCCTCCTGGCTGTGCTGCGACTGCCTCTCCTCATGCCTATGCTGTGCCGTGCTCTAATGGCCATGGCCATTGCTTGTGCTGCGGCTCTACTTCTATGTGCTCTGCTGTTGTGCTTGCTGTGGATGCGCGTGTGCTACTGCTGCTATTCATGCTACTGGCCCTACTGGCCTTGGCCATTGTTGCCCTGGCCATGCCAGTGCTTGCCATTCTTGCTAGATTCTTGCTCTGTGCTTTTGTTCATGTTATTATGCTTGCCAGACACTCAAGTGTGTTCATGATTATGGTCTTGACTTGATTACAGTGTGTAATCCTTGCAGTTTTGCAAGTGCCAGAGCAATTGTGTGCTAAATCTTGTGCTCAATTCATGATTATGCTCAATTGAGCATTTCTGTGGCCTAACAGTGTTATTCAGTAATGATAGAATGGATGTGTGCTTTGCTGGTGTAATTTGATCCAGTGGTTCATCAATCATTTGATGTGCTACTGGATACAATCTTAAATTAATTATGTGATTATCTGTGGTATAACTATTGCTTAACTGTGGCTATTTCATTTATATGGTTCTTGGATTGATGCCAGGCTTGCCCCTGTCAAGCTTTTGTATGCTAAGGCAAGCCCTGATGATCATATGATCATCAGTGCTTGATGACTCTCTGTTGTCCTATGGCTTGTGTTTCTCTGATGCTCTTATTTGGCCTGTGTGTCACTTAAGCCTGTGCTGGTGCATGCTCTTGCTTACCCCAGCACCTGCTGTTGCTTGCAGTGATCATCTAGATCATTTGCAAGTGTTTGTATCACTGGTTGCTTGTGTATTTCAATTATTTATCTAGTTGGGCTTGATCATATGGATAATTGATGTGAACTGCTCTGCAGTTATGATCATTTTATTGAGTTTGGTAGGGCTAGATGGATGCCAACACTTGGTTGTGTACCCTAGCCCTCCTTTTGAACCCTACAGGGTGATGATATCTGTGCATGCCTTCTTTGTTGGGATTGGTTAAGTGGTTGAGGTGGCCTTGACAGCAATTCTTTGCTGTTAAGGTAGCTCCCACCCTTGTTGGCTAGCTGTGGCTTGATGAATACATCACTGGACAATCCCTTGTTGGATTATCAGTGATCTTTGCTGTTGACAAACAAGAATAGACACAATTTGTCTATCTGTCTGATGGTGTAGTGGTCATAGGTGCAAAGTGACTTTGGCTAGCTGGATAGGATCATCTCTTGCTGGATGTCTTTGGTTATGCCACTGGTTTGGCATAGTCAATGTTCCCAGGGTGTCTTCCTATTGGTTTCCCTCTTGTTTACTTGCACCATTTTGGCTATTAGCCATATGATGACTCACATATAGGGTTTCTACCCACTTTGCTTCTGTGATGCAAGTGTATGCTTAATTATGAGCAAATCAGTGTTTTGCTCAGGTTGGTTTGCTTTATACCTCACTCCAGCTCCTAGAAAGGTTGTTGGTGTAGAGGTTTAGCTTCTGTGTTGATTTCTTGGCTTGCCCTGCTCCTCCTTTCAAGCTTGATGCTTGGTTTATTTCTGGTGATTATGGGATAGGTGAGACAGCTCTGGCTGTTCACCTGTTCTTGCTGTTCTTGGTGTGCTTACCCTTGTGAATTGCTGCTGATGAACTGCTGGAGTTCTGGCGGTGGAAAAGGTTATATATGAACCTCTCATGGCTCTCTTGGTCGACAGCAGTGCATGTCACTACTTGGTGACTCTCCCTGTGTGTGTGTTGTTGTTGTGCATGCACACTGCCTGGTGAGCTGTGTGTGTGTGTGTGTGTGTGCCTGATGCTTTGCACTTGGCTGAGAGTGGATCAGCTCGGCAGAGCTTGATCATATCTGCTCAATTCCATTTTATTTCTAACCTGCCAAGTGGCTATGCCACTTGGCATAACTTGTATTTGCTGTGATTTATGCAGGGATCAAGATGATGATCAAATGGACATGAAGATCATCAAGTCCAAGACTAAATGAAGATTAATTTGTAGTGTTTAGGATAGAATCGACATTGTACTTTTCTTTTATTTTCTTTTTCTATTTTGCCAATTCTTGTAATGTGTTGTATTATTTCTTTATTTCAATTTGGAATATTGTAAAGACAATGTATCTTGTGTGATAATCAATAAAGCTCAAGGTTTTGTTTAAAAGCGCGAAATTTCCCCAGAATTTACGATGCAATGCACATCCCTTTCTAAAATCTACCCCTCGATCGTCTCTAAACCTGGGATATTACATTTCTACTCATATATGAACACGTAACACGAGTCAGGGAGAGGCATCGTTTCCGCTCATATGGTATTAGAGCCTCCTCTTCCCAAAACCCTAGCCACCGAACGATCCAAAAAAATCGCCGCCGCCGCGGTGCTCTGCCCTACCGCCGCCACGACAACGACCAAAAACCAACACACTGCCGCCGCCCTAGCCCTCTTCTCCGGCCGCCGCCACAACACGACCCAAAACCTAAAAAACCACGATCTACGACCTAAAACACTCTCGCCGCCGCCTTGCCTTGTGCTTTCCGGCCGCCACGATACGACCAGCCGCCGCCCTAGACCTGCTCTTCAGCCACCGCCACGACAACGACCACAACAAGATCTGATGGCTTCTTCCTCGATAGTTCCCCTCGGCGTCACGCTCGGTGCTCCGCCGGCAACGAAGCTCACGCGCTCCAACTTCCTCTTCTGGAAGACAATGGTGTTCCCCGCCATCCGCGGTGCCGTGGTTATGGGTTTCCTTGAAGGCACTGACCGTGCACCTGCGAAACTCGTTCAAACCAAGGACACCGACGGTAAGGTCATCACCATCCCCAACCCTTCCTATGCTGCATGGATGGCGCGCGACCAGGCAGTCGTGAGCTACCTGCTGCAGTCACTCTCGCCTGAGCTCCTCCCCCATGTCTTCGGCCTCGAGACCACCGAGGCCGTCTGGAACGCCATCACACGCATGTTCTCCACCACGGCTCCTGCCAAGGTGAACGCGCTGCGAGGAGCTCTCAACAACACCAAGAAGGCCTCCATGACCATGGCGCAGTTTTTCGCCAAGATGAAGGGCTACACATCCGAGCTGGTCACCCTCGGCAAAACCCTGGATGAGAGTGAACTCATCACCTACCTTCTCAACGGCCTTGACAGGACATACAATGACGCTGTCGCATATGCTAATGGACAACCTGGTATCACCGTTGATGAACTTTATGATCAGTTAACTGCTCATGATCTTCGCCACTCGATGCTTCAGGCGACAGCTTCACCTCCTCTGTCAACCTGGTTCATCGTGGCCAGGGTGAGACATGCCCTCGTGGATGCGCTGATGATGCTGACCGCGGCCCCCGTGGCCGTGGCGATGGTGGATACCGTCGCGATGATGACCGCGGCTTCCACCGTGATGATAATCGCGGCCCACGCCGTGATGATGATCGTGCATACCGATGTGACGATGATCGTGGCAATGGCAACCGCCGCGATCGCGATGATGATCGTGGTCCCCGTGGCCGTGGCGATCGTCGAGATGATGGTGGCTATGTACGCCGCCGTGATGACTCCACTTGGCGGCGCCGCGATGATGGAAACCGACGTGATGGTGGTCGACGCCGTCAAAACCGTGCACCCACTCCGTTTGTTGATGTCCACTGCCAAATTTGTACGATCCATGGACATCCAACAAGCGAGTGTTGGTGGCGCTATCAAGACCGCAACAAGGAGGACTCCGATGATGATGCAGAGCGCCAGGAAAAATCTGCCAATGCCGCCTCTTATGGAGTTGACACGAACTGGTATCCCGACATCGGTGCCACGGACTACATGACCAGTGAGCTGAGCAAACTCACCACCCATGAGAAGTAGAAGGGCCGCGACAATATTCACACGGCCAATGGTCATGGTATGCAAATCTCCCATGTTGGTCATTCAGTTTTGCATACCCCATATAATTCTTTACACCTAAACAACATCTTACATGTACCTAGTGCCTCTAAAAACTTGCTTTCAGTTCATAGACTTACACTTGACAACGGCGTTTTCTTTGAGTTTCATCCTTTTTCTTTTTGATTAAGGACCAGGCCACAAGGGAGGTTTTGTTTAAGGGTCCATGTCTCGGTGGTCTTTACCCTCTACTTCCAGTTTATAGTGGGGGCGCAAGGAAGTTTTCATAACAATAAAGCCATCTTCATCCACATGGCATCGTCGTCTAGGCCATCCATCCTCCTTTGTGGTGCATCAAATAATTAGGAACAATGAACTCTCAGAAATAAATCTCTATGTCTATGATGCTTGTCAGTTACCTAAGAGTCACCAGTTGCCATACCATGCATCTACTAGTGTCTCTACAGTTCCTCTTGAACAAGTGTTTTCTGATGTATGGGGCCAGCACCTGCTTCTGCTGGTAAACATGAGTATTATGTCAGTTTCATTGATGATTTTACCAAGTTCACTTGGATTTACTTTCTTAAGAAACGATCTGAAGTGTATCAAGTATTTCTCAACTTTCAGCAGTATGTTGAACGAAAGTTTGAAAGGAAAATTAAAACTATGCAAACTGATTGGGGTGGTGAATATGAAAAACTCAACAGTTTGTTCCAAAAAGTTGGCATAGTTTATCATGTCTCATGTCCACATGCTCATCAACAAAATGGTTCAGCTAAACGCAAACATTGCCATATAGTTGAAGTTGGTTTGTCTCTTTTAGCCAATGCCTCCATGTCACTAAAATTCTGGGATGAAGCCTTTCTCACAACCACCTTCTTGATAAACCTTCTCCCTAGCAAAGTCATTAACTTTGAGACACCAGTTGAGCGTCTCATGAATACCAAACCCAACTACGAATCTCTTCGTGTTTTTGGCTGTGCTTGTTGGCCTAATCTTAGGCCCTATAACAAACGCAAACTTGCTTTTCGATCTACACGTTGTGTCTTTCTTGGGTATAGCCCTCTTCACATAGGTGTAAAATGTCTAGATGTTAATACTGGCCGTGTCTATGTCTCTCGTGATGTTGTGTTTGATGAGCAAGTTTTTCCCATTGTTGAAATCCATCCTAATGATGGATGTCGCCTGATACGTCTCCAACGTATCCATAATTTCAGATGTTCCATGCTTGTTTTATGACAATAATTACATGTTTTGCTTGCACTTTATAATGTTTTTATGCGTTTTCCGGAACTAACCTATTAACAAGATGCCACAGTGCCAGTTCACTGTTTTACGCTGTTTTTGGTTCCAGAAAGGCTGTTCGGGCAATATTCTCGGAATTGGACGAAATCAACGCCAAAGATCTTATTTTTCCCGGAAGGCTCCAGAACACCGAAGGAGAGTCGGAGGAGAGCCAGGGGGCCACCAGAGGGGTGGGCCGCGCGGGCCACACCCTGGCCGCGCCCCCATATGGGGAGGCCACCCTATCGACCCTCCTGCGCCGCATCTTCGCCTATATAACCCCTTTCGACCTAAAAACGCAGTACCGATTGACGAAACTCCAGAAAGACTCCAGGGGCGCCGCCACCGTCGCGAAACTCCAATTCGGGGGAAAGAAGTCTCTGTTCCGGCACCCTGCCGGGACGGGGAAGTGCCCCCGGAAGCCATCTCCATCGACGCCACCGCCTCCATCATGCTCCGTGAGTAGTTCCCCCATGGACTACGGGTTCTAGCGATAGCTAGTTGGTACTCTCTATCCCATGTACTTCAATACAATGATCTCATGAGCTGCCTTACATGATTGAGATTCATCGATGTAATCGGTGTTGTGTTTGTTGGGATCCGATGGATGATACATTATGATTAGTCTATCTATAAAGTTTGTGAAGTTATTGTTGCTGCAATCTTGTTATGCCTAATGCTTGTCACTAGGGCCCGAGTGGCATGATCTTAGATTTAAGCTCTATACTTATTGCTTAGATTGTATCTACCAGTTGTATGCACATGTCACTGTCCGGAACCAAAGGCCCCGAAGTGACAAGAATCGGGACAACCGGAGGGATGGCGGTGATGTGAGGGAAACATGTTTTCACGGAGTGTTAATTCTTTGCTCCGGTGCTCTATTAAAAGGAGTACCTTAATATCCAGTAGATTCCCTTGAGGCCCGGCTGCCACCGGCTGGTAGGACAAAAGATGTTGTGCAAGTTTCTCATTGCGAGCACGTACGACTATATATGGAAAACATGCCTACATGATTAATGAATTGATGTTCTTTCTTAATGCTTTATCAATCCTATCAATTGCCCAACTGTAATTTGTTCACCCAACACCTGTCACTTGTTATTGGAGAGTTACCACTAGTGTAGATCGCTGGGAATCCCGGTCCATATCTCATCATCATATACTCGTTCTATATGTCATTGGAAGTAGTATCAACTATTTTCTGGTGCCATCGCCTACGTGTTCTTATTCTATCTGCTGTCGTGTTCCTGTTACTATTGCTCTCATATTACTGCTGCTTTCACATCACCCCTGTTACTAGTGCTTTTACAGGTGCAGCTGAATTGACAACTCAGTTGTTAAGGCTTATAAGTATTCTTTACCTCCCCTTGTGTCGAATCAATAAATTTGGGTTATACTACCCTCGAAGACTGCTGCGATCCCCTATACTTGTGGGTCATCAAGACTGTTTTCTGGCGCCGTTTCCGGGGTGGCATAGCTCTACTCATAAGTTCACCTGGGGAGTACACTCTACCTCTCTCTCTGTTTTTATTTTGTTTTGCTTAGTTTACTTTTGTCTAGTTTATTTGTGCTTAGTTTATTTCTATCTAGTATTATTTTGCTTAGTTTACTTTTGCTTAGTTTCTTTTTGTCTTGTTTTACTTTTCTCATATACCCAAAAATCCATAAAAATTTGAAAAACCTAAAAATTAAAAAACTGCTGTTATGGGAGAACCTACAACCTACTTGGAGCTTATAGAATGTTATAATAATTTTAGAGAATCAAGAATTGGTAAAATAATGAGTGCTATGATAGAAAATTTGAATACAATTGCTAAACTCTTGCTTAAACGCCATGATATAAACTGTTGCTCTCAACAGGGTACTAAACATCTTAAATTTCAATGTGGCTTTAGTGAGGAATTTTTTTATTAAGAACTATAATCGGAATTGCTATATTCATTATGGGTTCAAAGAGGTAGAACAATTTGTCTTATTTATGGGAGCCTCTGAGATAGAATCCTTCATGGTTAAGAATTATGAAACTTGTGTTGCTTGTAAGGACCTTAAAGATTATGTCTCTACTATCCTTAATTCTTGCATAGAATGCTACAGTGGTAATCCTTATATCATTGATTATAAAGAGAGACTCATTAATGCACAAGAATGCACTCACAATTTGCGGGAACTCGTGGAAGAAGAAATTGATGAACCTTAAAGCTCATTGGATGAAAAAGAGGAGGAAATTGATGAACCTGAAAGATCATTGGATGAAAAAGAAGAGGAGAGCGACGAACAAAAGGAGGAAGAATGGATTAGCTACCCATGCCAACCTTCTAATGAGAGTAACTCTTTATCTCTTACACTATTTAATTGTCCTCCATGCTTACCGGAAGAGGTTGAATGTTATGTTCCTGTGGATTCTCTTGAAATAGTACCTATGAGTAAAACTTGTGAAGATAATTATGCTACTGTTATCTATGATAATCCATGCTACTTTGATAAATCTTATGATAATGCTTTGTTTGTGCCTGATGTCGAAATGCATGGTACTAAAGAATTTTGCGTAGCAAATGTTTATGATAAAGCTCTAGATGATGGTCCTATGTTACTTGATAATATTAATTGTACTACTAATGAAAATGGGATTGGAGAATTCTTGACTTATTCTATGAGTCCCATATCTCTTGAGATTGATCAATCATCATGTTATATTATTGATAAAAGTGGGTTTGAAAGTTTTAATTCCACTATTTTTGAGATTGATAAAAATTATATGTTTGTGGATCATGAAAAGTATGCTGCATGTGATAGCTATATTGTTGAGTTTGTTCATGAAGCTACTGAAAATTATTATGAGAGAGGAAAATATGGTTGTAGAAATTTTCATGGTGCTAAAACACCTCTCTATATGCTTAAAATTTTGAAGTTACTCTTGTTTTATCTTCTTATGCTTGTCACTTTGTTCTTCATGAATTTATTTGTGTACAAGATTCCTATGCATAGGAAGTGGTTTAGACTTAAATGTGTTATGGATTTGCTTTTTGATGCTCTCTTTTTCTTCAACTCTTATTTCTTGCAAGTGCATCATCAAAACTGCTGAGCCCATCTTAATGGCTATAAAGAAAGAACTTCTTGGGAGATAACCCATGTGTTTATTTTGCTACTGTTTTGTTGTGTCTTGGAAGTTGTTACTACTGTAGCAACCTCTCCTTATCTTTATTTTATTGCAATGTTGTGCCAAGTGAAGCCTCTAATCGAAGGTTGATACTAGATTTGGATTTCTGCGCAGAAACAGATTTCTATCTGTCACTAATCTGGGATGTTTTCTCTGTAGGTAACTCAGAAAAATATGCCAATTTACGTGCGTGTTCCTCAGATATGTACGCAACTTTCATTAGTTTTGCGTTTTCTGATTTGAGCAACGGAAGTATTTATTAAAAATTCGTCTTTACTGGCTGTTCTGTTTTGGCAGATTCTGTCTCTGTTTTTTGCATTGTCTCTTGTGGACTTTAAGCGAGGTTTTCTAGACGTGGAGAGCTGTAGCTAATGTTTTATTGAGTTTTTGCAATGTGCCACTACAGGACCAAGGTGGATTCAAATTTTTGAGTACTAACCCCTCTAATGAAGTTTATGAGAAGTTTGGTGTGAAGGAAGTTTTCAAGGGTCAAGAGAGGAGGATGATATATGATCAAGAAGAGTGAAAAGTCAAAGCTTGGGGATGCCCCCGTGATTCATCCCTGCATATTTAAAGAAGACTCAAGTGTCTAAGCTTGGGGATGCCCAAGGCATCCCCTTCTTCATCAACTTATCAGGTTTCTTCTATTGAAACTATATTTTTATTCGGTCACATCATATGTGCTTTACTTGGAGCGTCTGTGTGATTTTATTTTGTTTATGTTGAATAAGATCGGATCCTAGCAATCCTTGTTTGGGAGAGAGACACGCTCCGCTTTTTCATATGAACACTTGTTCTTCGTTTTACTTTTAATGTTCAATGATAAAAGTTGGAAGCTACAACACTTATTGTTATTTGGTTGGAAACAGAAAATGCCTCATAATGTCTTGGATAATTTGACACTTGGCAATTGTTTTGAGCTCTCAAGTAGATCATGATTAAGTATTTTTTCATGTAGTTTAAACCTATTAGTGGAGAACTACTGTAGAGCTTGTTAAAATTGGTTTGCATGATTGTTCTCTCTTAAGGTCTAGATATTTTCTGGTAAAAGTGTTTGAGCAACAAGGAAGACGAGTGTAGAGTATTATAATGCTTGCAATATGTTCTTATGTAAGTTTTGCTGTACCGGTTCATACTTGTGTTTGCTTCAAATAACCTTGCTAGCCCAAAGCCTTGTACTGAGAGGGAATGCTTCTCGTGCATCCAAATCCTTGAGCCAAACACTATGCCATTTGTGTCCACCATACCTACCTACTACATGGTATTTTTCTGCCATTCCAAAGTAAATTGCTTGAGTGCTACCTTTAAACAATTCAAAATGTATTACCTCTGATTTGTGTCAATGTTTTATAGCTCATGAGGAAGTATGTGGTGTTTATCTTTCAATCTTGTTGGGCAACTTTCACCAATGGACTAGTGGCTTCATCCGCTTATCCAATAATTTTGCAAAAAGAGCTGGCAATGGGATTCCCGAGTCCCAAATTAATTAACCAAAATAGACACTCCTCCATGGTATGTGATTGTTGGACGGCACCCGAAGGATTCGGTTAGCCATGGCTTGTGTAAGCAAAGGTTGGGAGGAGTGTCATCATAATAAAACTAAAATAAAAGGGCACTCCTTCATGGTATGAGATTGTTGGCAGGCACCCGAGGATTCGGTTAGCCATGGTTTGTGAAAGAAAGGTTTAAAGGAGTGCCACACAAAAATAAAAATAAAATGGGAGCCGCTCTTTGAAGGTTAGTCTGGCAAGGGGGTTAGAGTGCCCACTACCATTCGTTGACAACAACAAACACCTCTCAAAATTTTACTTGTATGCTCTCTTTATGTTTTCAAAACCAAAGCTCTAGCACAAATATAGCAATCAATGATTCCCTCTACGAAGGGCCTTTCTTTTACTTTATGTTGAGTCAGTTTACCTACTTCCTTCCATCTTAGAAGCAAACACTTGTGTCAACTGTGAATTGATTCTTACATACTTGCATATTTGCATTCATCATGTTACTTTATGTTGACAATTATCCATGAGATATGTATGTTTAAAGTTCAAAGCAACCGCTGAAACTTATATCTTCCTTTGTGTTGCTTCGATGCCTTTACTTTGAATTTATTGCTTTATGAGTTAACTCTTGTGCAAGACTTTTGATGCTTGTCTTGAAAGTACTCTTCATGAAAAGTTTTGCTATATGTTATCTATTTGTTAGCAACTATAAATCATTGCCTTGAGTCACTTCATTCATTTCATATGCTTTGTAATAGTATGATCAAGGTTATGTAAGTAGCATGTCACTACAGAAATTATTCTTTTTATCGTTTACCTACTCGAGGACGAGTAGGAACTAAGCTTGGGGATGCTGATACGTCTCCAACGTATCCATAATTTCTGATGTTCCATGCTTGTTTTATGACAATACTTACATGTTTTGCTTGCACTTTATAATGTTTTTATGTGTTTTCCGGAACTAACCTATTAACAAGATGCCACAGTGCCAGTTCCTGTTTTCTGCTGTTTTTGGTTCCAGAAAGGCTGTTCGGGCAATATTCTCGAAATTGGACGAAATCAACGCCAAAGATCTTATTTTTCCCGGAAGGCTCCAGAACACCGAAGGAGAGTCGGAGGAGAGCCAGGGGCCCACCAGAGGGGTGGGCCGCGCGGGCCACACCCTGGCCGTGCCCCCCTATGGGGAGGCCACCCTGTCGACCCTCCTGTGCCGCCTCTTCGCCTATATAACCCCTTTCGACCTAAAAACGCAGTACCGATTGACGAAACTCCAGAAAGACTCCAGGGGCGCCGCCACCGTCGCGAAACTCTAATTCGGGGGACAGAAGTCTCTGTTCCGGCACCCTGTCGGGACGGGGAAGTGCCCCCGGAAGCCATCTCCATCGATGCCACCGCCTCCATCATGCTCCGTGAGTAGTTCCCCCATGGACTACGGGTTCTAGCAGTAGCTAGTTGATACGCGTACAGCACGCGTCCGTTGGGAACCCCAAGAGGAAGGTGTGATGCATACAGCGGCAAGTTTTCCCTCAGTATGAAACCAAGGTTTATCGAACCAGTAGGAGCCAAGAAGCACGTTGAAGGTTGATGGCGGCGAGATGTAGTGCGACGCAACACCAGGGATTCCGGCGCCAACATGGAACCTGCACAACACAAACCAAGTACTTTGCCCCAACGAAATAGCGAGGTTGTCAATCTCACCGGCTTGCTGTAACAAAGGATTAGATGTATAGTGTGGATGATGATTGTTTGCAGAAAACAGTAGAACGAGTATTGCAGTAGATTGTATTTCAGTATAGAGAATTGGACCGGGGTCCACAGTTCACTAGAGGTGTCTCTCCCATAGGATAAACAGCATGTTGGGTGAACAAATTACAGTTGGGCAATTGACAAATAGAGAGGGCATGACCATGCACATACATATTATGATGAGTATTGTGAGATTTAATTGGGCATTACGACAAAGTACATAGACCGCTATCCAAGCATGCATCTATGCCTAAAAAGTCCACCTTCGAGGTTATCATCCGAACCCCTTCCAAGTATTAAGTTGCTAACAACGGACAATTGCATTAAGTATTGCGCGTAATGTAATCAGTGACTACATCCTCGAACATAGCACCAATGTTTTATCCCTAGTGGCAACGAGCACATCCATAACCTTAGAGGTTTCTCTCACTCCCGCAGTTCACGGAGACATGAACCCACTATCGAGCATAAATACTCCCTCTTGGAGTTACTAGCATCAACTTGGCCAGAGCATCTACTAATAACGGAGAGCATGCAAGATCATAAACAACACATAGACATGAATTGATAATCAACATAACATAGTATTCTCTATTCATCGGATCCCAACAAACACAACATATAGAATTACAGATAGATGATCTTGATCATGTTCGGCAGCTCACAAGACCCGACAATTAAGCACAATGAGGAGAAGACAACCATCTAGCTACTGCTATGGACCCATAGTCCAGGGGTAGACTACTCACACATCACTCCGGAGGCGACCATGGCGGCGTAGAGTCCTTCGGGAGATGATTCCCCTCTCCGGCAGGGTGCCGGAGGCGATCTCCTGAATCCCCCGAGATGGGATTGGCAGCGGCGGCGTCTCTGGAAGGTTTTCCGTATCGTGGCTCTCGGTACTGGGGGTTTCGCGATGAAGGCTATTTGTAGGCGGAAGGGCAGGTCAAGGGGCGTCACGAGGGGCCCACACTACAGGTCGGCGCGGCCAGGGCTTGGGCCGTGCCGCCCTATGGTGTGGCCACCTCGTGGCCCCACTTCGTCTCCTCTTCGGTCTTCTGGAAGCTTCGTGGCAAAATAGGACCCTGGGCGTTGATTTCGTCCAATTCCGAGAATATTTCCTTACTAGGATTTCGAAACCAAAAACAGCAGAAAACGACAAGCTGGCACTTCGGCATCTTGTTAATAGGTTAGTTCCGGAAAATGCACGAATATGACATAAAGTGTGCATAAAACATGTAGATATCATCAATAATGTGGCATGGAACATAAGAAATTATCGATACGTCGGAGACGTATCAGCATCCCCAAGCTTAGTTCCTGCTCGTCCCGAGCAGGTAAACGATAAACAAAGATAATTTCTGGAGTGGCATGCCATCATAACCTTGATCAAACTATTTGTAAGCATATGTAGTGAATGCAGCGATCAAAACAATGTATATGACATGAGTAAACAAATGAATCATATGGCAAAGACTTTTCATGAATAGTACTTAAAGACAAGCATCAATAAGTCTTGCATAAGAGTTAACTCATAAAGCAATAATTCATAGTAGAGGCATTGAAGCAACACATAGGAAGATGAAGTTTCAGCGGTTGCTTTCAACTTGTAACATGTATATCTCATGGATATTGTCAACATAGAGTAATATAACAAGTGCAATATGCAAATATGTAGGAATCAATGCACAGTTCACACAAGTGTTTGCTTCTTGAGGTGGAGAGAGATAGGTGAACTGACTCAACATAAAAGTAAAAGAATGGTCCTTCAAAGAGGAAAGCATCGATTGCTATATTTGTGCTAGAGCTTTGATTTTGAAAACATATAGAGAGCATAAAAGTAAAAATTTGAGAGGTGTTTGTTGTTGTCAACGAATGGTAGTGGGCACTCTAACCCCCTTGCCAGGCAAACCTTCAAAGAGCGGCTCCCATTTTATTTTATTTTTGTGTGGCACTCCTTCCAACCTTTCTTTCACAAACCATGGCTAACCGAATCCTTCGGGTGCCTGCCAACAATCTCATACCATGAAGGAGTGCATTTTATTTTAGTTTTATTATGATGAGACTCCTCCCAACCTTTGCTTTCACAAGCCATGGCTAACCGAATCCTTCGGGTGCCGTCCAACAATCACATACCATGGAGGAGTGTCTATTTTTATTAGTTAATTTGGGACTGGGAATCCCATTGCCAGCTCTTTTTGCAAAATTATTGGATAAGCGGATGAAGCCACTAGTCTATTGGTGAAAGTTGCCCAACAAGATTGAAAGATAAACACCACATACTTCCTCATGAGCTATAAAACATTGACACAAATCAGAAGTGATAAATTTTGATTTGTTTAAAGGTAGCACTCAAGCAATTTACTTTGGAATGGCGGATAAATACCATGTAGTAGGTAGGTATGGTGGACACAAATGGCATAGTGGTTGGCTCAAGTATTTTGGATGCATGAGAAGTATTCCCTCTCGATACAAGGTTTAGGCTAGCAAGGCTATTTGAAATAAACACAAGGATGAACCGGTGCAGCAAAACTCACATAAAAGACATATTGAAAACATTATAAGACTCTACACCGTCTTCCTTGTTGTTCAAACTCAATACTAGAAATTATCTAGACTTTAGAAAGACCAAATATGCAAACCAAATTTTAGCATGCTCTATGTATTTCTTCATTAATGGGTGCAAAGCATATGATGCAAGAGCTTAAACATGAGCACAACAATTGCCAAGTATCACATTATCCAAGACATTATAGAAATTACTACATGTATCATTTTCCAATTCCAACCATATAACAATTTAACGAAGAAGAAACTTCGCCATGAATACTATGAGTAGAGCCTAAGGACATATTTGTCCATATGCTACAGCGGAGCGTGTCTCTCCCCCACACAATGAATGCTAGGATCTATTTTATTCAAACAAAACAAAAACAAAAACAAACCGACGCTCCAAGCAAAGCACATAAGCTGTGATGGAATAAAAATATAGTTTCAGGGGAGGAACCTGATAATGTTGTCGATGAAGAAGGGGATGCCTTGGGCATCCCCAAGCTTAGACGCTTGAGTCTTCTTGATATATGCAGGGGTGAACCACCGGGGCATCCCCAAGCTTAGAGCTTTCACTCTCCTTGATCATGTTGTATCATCTCCCTCTCTTGATCCTTGAAAACTTCCTCCACACCAAACTTAGAACAACTCATTAGAGGGTTAGTGCACAATCAAAATATACATGTTCAGAGGTGACATAATCATTCTTAACACTTCTGGACATTGCACAAAGCTACTGAAAGTCAATGGAATCAAAATATCCATCGAACATAACAAAACTGGCAATGCGAAATAAAAGGCAGAATCTGTCAGAAACAGAATAGTTCGTATTGACGAATTTTATTGGGGCACCAGACTTGCTCAAATGAAAATTCTCAAATTGAATGAAAGTTGCGTACATATCTGAGGATCACTCACGTAAATTGGCATAATTTTCTGATTTACCTACAGAGAATTTTGCCCAGATTCGTGACAGCAAAGAAATCTGTTTCTGCGCAGTAATCCAAATCTAGTATGAACTTTTCTATCAACGACTTTACTTGGCACAACAAAACACTAAACTAAGATAAGGAGAGGTTGCTACAGTAGTAAACAACTTCCAAGACACAAAATAAAAACAAAGGTACTGTAGTAAAAACATGGGTTGTCTCCCATAAGCGCTTTTCTTTAACGCCTTTCAGCTAGGCGCAGAAAGTGTATATCAAGTACTATCAAGAGACGAAGTGTCAACATCATAATTTGTTCTAATAATAGAATCAAAAGGTAACTTCATTCTCTTTCTAGGGAAGTGTTCCATACCTTTCTTGAGAGGAAATTGATATTTTATATTACCTTCCTTCATATCAATGATAGTACCAACAGTTCGAAGAAAAGGTCTTCCCAATATAATGGGACAAGATGCATTGCATTCAATATCCAAGACAACAAAATCAACGGGGACAAGATTATTGTTAACGGTAATGCGAACATTATCAACTTTCCCCAAAGGTTTCTTCGTAGAATGATCAGCAAGATTAACATCCAAATAACAATTTTTCAGCGGTGGCAAGTCAAGCATATTATAAATTTTCTTTGGCATAACGGAAATACTTGCACCAAGATCACATAAAGCATTACAATCAAAATCATTGACCTTCATCTTAATGATGGGCTCCCAACCATCCTCTAGCTTTCTAGGAATAGAAGCTTCGCGCTCTAATTTCTCTTCTCTAGCTTTTATGAGAGCATTTGTAATATGTTTCGTGAAAGCCAAATTTATAGCACTAGCATTAGGACTTTTAGCAAGTTTTTGTAAGAACTTTATAACTTCAGAGATGTTGCAATCATCAAAATTCAAACCATTATAATCTAAAGCAATGGGATCATCATCCCCAATGTTGGAAAAAATTTCAGCAGTTTTAGCACAGGCAGTTTCAGCAGTTTTAGCAGTTTCAGGCAGTTTCTCGCGCTTTGCATTAGAAGTGGAAACATTGCTAACACCAATTCTTTTATTAGTAATAGTAGGAGGTGCAGCAACTTATGTAGCATTAGCATTACTAGTGGTGGTTATGGTCCAAACTTTAGCTATATTATCTTCTTTTTCATTTTCTTCTCTTTCCCTCCTAGCACGCAATTTGGCCATCAATCTTATATTCTCATTAATTCTAACTTGGATGGCATTTGCTGTAGTAACAATTTTATTATCTATATCCTCAGGTTTAGCAGCCATTTTATTAATTAAAGAAGATTGTGACGCGGACATGTATGAGATTCGGTTTTCAGCATTAGCAAGTTTAGTTTGCAACCCCGAGATCTCCTTATTCAGATTTTCAAGTTGATTTCCTATATTCTTCAACAAGGTAGATTGCTCATTCATAGTTTTAGTAAACAATTTATTTTGCTCATATTGCGATTGCATAAAGCTCTTGGTGGATCTTTCAATTTCCAGCATCTTTTCCTCATTAGGTGAAGCGTATCTACCATAAGAGTTACCATTAACAGGATATGGCCTAGAATCATTGTAATTGTTATTTTTAATAAAATTCACATCAACATATTCTTTTTGAGCAACCAATGACGCTAACGGAACATTATTAGGATTAACATTAGGCCTACCATTCACAAGCATAGACATAATAGCATCAATCTTATCACTCAAGGAAGAGGTTTCTTCGACAGAATTTACCTTCTTACCTTGTGGAGCTCTTTCCGTGTGCCATTCGGAGTAATTGATCATCATATTATCAAGAAGCTTTGTTGCTTCACCAAGAGTGATGGACATAAAGGTACCTCCAGCAGCTGAATCCAATAGGTTCCGCGAAGAAAAATTCAGTCCTGCATAAAAGGTTTGGATGATCATCCAAGTAGTCAGTCCATGGGTTGGGCAATTTTTAACCAAATATTTCATTCTTTCCCATGCTTGTGCAACATGTTCAGTATCTAATTGTTTAAAATTCATTATGCTACTCCTCAAAGATATAATTTTAGCAGGGGGATAATATCTACCAATAAAAGCATCCTTGCATTTAGTCCATGAATCAATACTATTCTTAGGCAGAGATAGCAACCAATCCTTAGCTCTTCCTCTTAATGAGAAAGGGAACAATTTTAGCTTTATAATGTCACCATCTACATCTTTATATTTTTGCATCTCACATAGTTCAACAAAATTATTAAGATGGGCAGCAGCATCATCAGAACTAACACCAGAAAATTTCTCTCGCATAACAAGATTCAGTAAAGCAGGTTTAATTTCAAAGAATTCTGCTGTAGTAGCGAGTGGAGCAATGGGTGTGCATAAGAAATCATTATTATTTGTGGTTGTGAAGTCACACAACTTAGTATTTTTAGGAGTACCCATTTTAGCAACAGTAAATAAAGCAAACTAGATAAAGTAAATGCAAGTAACTATTTTTTTTTGAGTTTTTGATATAGCAAACAAGATAGTAAATAAAGTAAAACTAGCAACTAATTTTTTTGTATTTTGATTTAGTGCAGCAAACAAAGTAGTAAATAAAACTAAGCAAGACAAAAACAAAGTAAAAGAGATTGGGATGTGGAGACTCCCCTTGCAGCGTGTCTTGATCTCCCCGGCAACGGCATCAGAAAAAGTGCTTGATACGCGTACAACACGCGTCCGTTGGGAACCCCAAGCTGAAGGTGTGATGCGTACAGCGGCAAGTTTTCCCTCAGTATGAAACCAAGGTTTATCGAACCAGTAGGAGCCAAGAAGCACGTTGAAGGTTGATGGCGGCGAGATGTAGTGCGGCGCAACACCAGGGATTCCGGCGCCAACATGGAACCTGCACAACACAAACCAAGTACTTTGCCCCAACGAAACAGCGAGGTTGTCAATCTCACCGGCTTGCTGTAACAAAGGATTAGATGTATAGTGTGGATGATGATTGTTTGCAGAAAACAGTAGAACGAGTATTGCGAGTAGATTGTATTTCGAGTATAGAGAATTGGACCGGGGTCCACAGTTCACTAGAGGTGTCTCTCCCATAAGATAAACGAGCATGTTGGGTGAACAAATTACAGTTGGGCAATTGACAAATAGAGAGGGCATGACCATGCACATACATATTATGATGAGTATTGTGAGATTTAATTGGGCATTACGACAAAGTACATAGACCGCTATCCGAGCATGCATCTATGCCTAAAAAGTCCACCTTCAGAGTTATCATCCGAACCCCTTCCAGTATTAAGTTGCTAACAACAGACAATTGCATTAAGTATTGCGCGTAATGTAATCAGTGACTACATCCTCGAACATAGCACCAATGTTTTATCCCTAGTGGCAATAGCACATCCATAACCTTAGAGGTTTCTCTCACTCCCCCAGATTCACGGAGACATGAACCCACTATCGAGCATAAATACTCCCTCTTGGAGTTACTAGCATCAACTTGGCCAGAACATCTACTAATAACGGAGAGCATGCAAGATCATAAACAACAGATAGACATGAATTGATAATCAACATACCATAGTATTCTCTATTCATCGGATCCCAACAAACACAACATATAGAATTACAGATAGATGATCTTGATCATGTTCGGCAGCTCACAAGACCCGACAATTAAGCACAATGAGGAGAAGACAACCATCTAGCTACTGCTATGGACCCATAGTCCATGGGTAGACTACTCACACATCACTCCGGAGGCGACCATGGCGGCGTAGAGTCCTCCGGGAGATGATTCCCCTCTCCGGCAGGGTGCCGGAGGCGATCTCCTGAATCCCACGAGATGGGATTGGCGGCGGCGGCGTCTCTGGAAGGTTTTCCGTATCGTGGCTCTTGGTACTAGGGGTTTCGCGACGAAGGCTATTTGTAGGCGGAAGGGCAGGTCAAGGGGCGTCACGAGGGGCCCACACTACAGGTCGGCGCGGCCAGGGCTTGGGCCGCGCCGCCCTATGGTGTGGCCACCTCGTGGCCCCACTTCGTCTCCTCTTCGGTCTTCCGGAAGCTTCGTGGCAAAATAGGACCCCGGGCGTTGATTTCGTCCAATTCCGAGAATATTTCCTTACTAGGATTTCTGAAACCAAAAACAGCGAGAAACAGCGAAGCGGCACTTCGGCATCTTGTTAATAGGTTAGTTCCAGAAAATGCACGAATATGACATAAAGTGTGCATAAAACATGTAGATATCATCAATAATGTGGCATGGAACATAAGAAATTATCGATACGTCGGAGACGTATCACTAGTTGGTACTCTCTATCCCATGTACTTCAATACAATGATCTCATGAGCTGCCTTACATGATTGAGATTCATCTGATGTAATCGGTGTTGTGTTTGTTGGGATCCGATGGATGATACATTATGATTAGTCTATCTATAAAGTTTGTGAAGTTATTGTTGCTGCAATCTTGTTATGCCTAATGCTTGTCACTAGGGCCCGAGTGGCATGATCTTAGATTTAAGCTCTATACTTATTGTTTAGATTGTATCTACAAGTTGTATGCACATGTCACTGTCCGGAACCAAAGGCCCCGAAGTGACAAGAATCGGGACAACCGGAGGGGATGGCGGTGATGTGAGGGAAACATGTTTTCACGGAGTGTTAATGCTTTGCTCCGGTGCTCTATTAAAAGGAGTACCTTAATATCCGAGTAGATTCCCTTGAGGCCCGGCTGCCACCGGCTGGTAGGACAAAAGATGTTGTGCAAGTTTCTCATTGCGAGCACGTACGACTATATATGGAAAACATGCCTACATGATTAATGAATTGATGTTCTTTCTTAATGCTTTATCAATCCTATCAATTGCCCAACTGTAATTTGTTCACCCAACACATGTCACTTGTTATTGGAGAGTTACCACTAGTGTAGATCGCTGGGAACCCCGGTCCATATCTCATCATCATATACTCGTTCTATATGTCATTGGAAGTAGTATCAACTATTTTCTGGTGTCATCGCCTCTGTGTTACTATTACTGCTGCTGTGTTACTGTTACTATTGCTCTCATATTACTGCTGCTTTCACATCACCCCTGTTACTAGTGCTTTTCCAGGTGCAACTGAATTGACAACTCAGTTGTTAAGGCTTATAAGTATTCTTTACCTCCCCTTGTGTCGAATCAATAAATTTGGGTTATACTACCCTCGAAGACTGCTGCGATCCCCTATACTTGTGGGTCATCATCGCCTTCGCAATGACATTCTTTTACTTCCCACCGATACACCTTCATCTAATTCCACTATTGGGGATGCACAAACTCATGACTACATACCTTTGCATATTGTGCCAGTTGTTGCTAACCGTGATCAGGTACATCACGATGATGCGGTTCCAGATGATAGTGCTTCTGATTCTGATCAGTCTGATGAAAATTTCGCTGAAAATGAGCAAGAAATGAACCCGGAAGAGCAAGAACAAGAACCTGCACCACCTACACCGCCACGGTGCAATGCTGGCGGGCGATCCCAGATGGATTCGCCATCCTCCTCGGATCGGCCGCTGCCAGATTCCTCTGGTCCCGCCAATGATTGGCCACCAGTTCCAGAACGCGATATCGCGCCCTCTCCGCTGCCGCCACGTGCCAGCGCCAGCTGCGCTCCCGCGTCGCCTCTTCCGCTCCACGTCGAGCCGTCGTAGAAGTCACGTGCTCCTGCCTCCCTTCCAGCGACCACACGCCCGACAGCCGCTCCTGCTGGGCCCTCCGATGACACGCTGCGCCAACCAGCGCCTGCCCCGACCGCACCCGCTGCTGCATCGACAACTGCTGCGGGATCTTCTGCAGCTCCAGCGCATGTAGCTTCCTCTGCGTCCGGTATGCGTACAAGACTAAAACAAGGTATCCGACAACCCAAAATTTATAAGGATGGTACAGTGCGCTATGGATTACTCACATCTGCAGGAGAACCTCAAAATTTATCTGAAGCTCTTTCACATCCTCAGTGGCGTGTGGCAATGAAGGAAGAACACAATGCTCTCCTGAATAATAATACATGCACCTTGTTCCTCCTTGATGTCTACGGGTGCTTCTATTCCTGTATACAGTGTTGGGCCTCCAAGAGCAGAGGTTTGTAGAACATCAGCAAGTTTTCCCTTAAGTGGATCACCCAAGGTTTATCGAACTCAGGGAGGAAGAGGTCAAAGATATCCCTCTCATGCAACCCTGCAACCACAAAGCAAGAAGTCTCTTGTGTCCCCAACACACCTAATAGGTGCACTAGTTCGGCGAAGAGATAATGAAATACAGGTGGTATGAATAAGTAGTAGCAACGGCACCGAGAAAAGTGCTTTGCCCGGGACGAGTAAACAAGCGGTAGTAACGCAGCAGTAGTAACGCGATAGAAACGAGTAAACAAGCAGTGATAGCAGTATTTAGGAACAAGGCCTAGTGATCAGACTTTCACTAGTGGACACTCTCAACATTGATCGCATAATAAATAACTCTTTCTCATATGTGCTACATACACTCTTTTGTTGGATGATGAACACATTGCGTAGGATTACACGAACCCTCAATGCCGGAGTTAACAAGCTCCACAATTCAATGTTCATATTTAAATAACCTTAGAGCATAATAGATCATTGCAAAATAAACCAAGAACTAACATAGTGCACACACTCGTCCACATTACACTATGAAGGAGGAATAGATCACATCAATACTATCATAATGATAATTAACTCCACAATCTACAAGAGATCATGATCATAGCCTAAGACAAGAACCACATGGTGCACACACTAGTCACCTTTACACCATGCAGGAGGAATAGACTACTTTAATAACATCACATGAGTAGCACACAACTAGTAGCGATACAAAGCTCATCATATGGATCTCAATCATGTAAAGCAGCTCATGAGATCATTGTATTGAAGTACATAGGAGAGAGATTAACCACATAGTTACCGGTACAGCCCCGAGCCTCGATGGAGAACTACTCCCTCCTCATGGGAGCATCAGCGGTGATGAAGATGGCGGTGGAGATGGCAGCGGTGTCAATGGAGAAGCCTTCCGGGGGCACTTCCCCGTCCCGGCGGCGTGCCGGAACAGAGACTCCTGTCCCCCAGATCTTGGCTTCGCGATGGCGGTGGCTCTGGAAGGTTTCTGTGGGTTTCGTCGAACGTGATAGGGTTTTCGCGACGGAGGCTTTAAATAGGCGGAAGGGCAGCCTCGGAGGGGGCCTGGGGCCACCACACCATAGGGCGGCGCGGCCCCCCTCTGGCCGCGCCAGGGTGTCATCTGGTGGGCCTGTGGCCCCCCTCTGGCCTCTCTCGGGTGTTCTGGATGCTTCCGGGAAAAATAGGAACCTGGGCGTTGATTTCGTCCAATTCCGAGAATATTTCCTTACTAGGATTTCGAAACCAAAAACAGCGAGAAAACGAGGACCGGCACTTCGGCATCTTGTTAATAGGTTAGTTCCAGTAAAATGCACGAATATGACATAAAGTGTGCATAAAACATGTAGATAACATCAATAATGTGGCATGGAACATAAGAAATTATCGATACGTCGGAGACGTATCAGCATCCCCAAGCTTAGTTACGCTCGTCCCGAGCGAGTAAAACGATAACAAAGATAATTTACTGGAGTGACATGCCATCATAACCTTGATCATACTATTTGTAAAGCATATGTAGTGAATGCAGCGATCAAAACAATGTAAATGACATGAGTAAACAAGTGAATCATAAAGCAAAGACTTTTCATGAATAGTACTTCAAGACAAGCATCAATAAGTCTTGCATAAGAGTTAACTCATAAAGCAATAATTCAAAGTAAAGGTATTGAAGCAACACAAAGGAAGATTAAGTTTCAGCGGTTGCTTTCAACTTATAACATGTATATCTCATGGATATTGTCAACATAGAGTAATATAATAGGTGCAATATGCAAGTATGTAGGAATCAATGCACGAGTTCACACAAGTGTTTGCTTCTTGAGGTGGAGAGAAATAGGTGAACTGACTCAACATTGAAAGTAAAAGAATGGTCCTCCATAGAGGAAAAGCATCGATTGCTATATTTGTGCTAGAGCTTTGATTTTGAAAACATGAAACAATTTTGTCAACGGTAGTAATAAAGCATATGTATCATGTAAATTATATCTTACAAGTTGCAAGCCTCATGCATAGTATACTAATAGTGCCCGCACCTTGTCCTAATTAGCTTGGACTACTCGGATCATCGCAATGCACATGTTTTAACCAAGTGTCACAAAGGGGTACCTCTATGCCGCTCGTACAAAGGTCTAAGGAGAAAGCTCGCATTGGATTTCTCGCTATTGATTATTCTCAACTTAGACATCCATACCGGGACAACATAGACAACAGATAATGGACTCCTCTTTTATGCATAAGCATGTAACAACAATTAGTAATTTTCTCATATGAGATTGAGGATATATGTCCAAAACTGAAACTTCCACCATGAATCATGGCTTTAGTTAGCGGCCCAATGTTCTTCTCTAACAATATGCATGCTTAACCATAAGGTGGTAGATCTCTCTTACTTCAGACAAGACGAACATGCATAGCAACTCACATGAAATTCAACAAAGAGTAGTTGATGGCGTCCCTAGTGAACATGGTTATCGCACAACAAGCAACTTAATAAGAGATAAAGTGCATAAGTACATATTCAATACCACAATAGTTTTTAAGCTATTTGTCCCATGAGCTATATATTGCAAAGGTGAATGATGGAATTTAAAGGTAGCACTCAAGCAATTTACTTTGGAATGGCGGAGAAATACCATGTAGTAGGTAGGTATGGTGGACACAAATGGCATAGTGGTTGGCTCAAGTATTTTGGATGCATGAGAAGTATTCCCTCTCGATACAAGGTTTAGGCTAGCAAGGCTATTTGAAACAAACACAAGGATGAACCGGTGCAGCAAAACTCACATAAAAGACATATTGTAAACATTATAAGACTCTACACCGTCTTCCTTGTTGTTCAAACTCAATACTAGAAATTATCTAGACCTTAGAGAAATCAAATATGCAAACCAAATTTTAGCATGCTCTATGTATTTCTTCATTAATAGGTGCAAAGTATATGATGCAAGAGCTTAAACATGAGCACAACAATTGCCAAGTATCACATTATCCAAGACATTTTACCAATTACTACATGTAGCATTTTCCAATTCCAACCATATAACAATTAACGAAGCAATTTCAACCTTCGCCATGAACATTAAAAGCTAAGAACACATGTGTTCATACGAACCAGCGGAGCGTGTCTCTCTCCCATACAAGCACTTATTCAAACAAAAAAAAAACAAACAGACGATCCAAGTAAAGTACATAAGATGTGACCGAATAAAAATATAGTTTCAAGAGAAGGAACCTGATAATTTGTCGATGAAGAAGGGGATGCCTTGGGCATCCCAAGCTTAGATGCTTGAGTCTTCTTGAAATATGCAGGGATGAACCACCGGGGCATCCCCAAGCTTAGACTTTTCACTCTCCTTGATCATAGTATATCATCCTCTTCTCTTGACCCTTGAAAACTTCCTCCACACCAAACTCGAAACAAACTCATTAGAGGGTTAGTGCATAATCAAAAACTCACATGTTCAGAGGTGACACAATCATCCTTAACACTTCTGGACATTGCCCAAAGCTACTGGAAGTTAATGGAACAAAGAAATCCATCCCACACAGCAAAAGAGGCAATCCGAAATAAAAGGCAGAATCTGTCAAAACAGAACAGTCCGTAAAGACGAATTTTAAAAGGGCACCAGACTTGCTCAAATGAAAATGCTCAAATTGAATGAAAGTTGCGTACATATCTGAGGATCACTCACATAAATTGGCATAATTTTATGAGTTACCTATAGAGAATTTTGTCCAGATTCGTGACAGCAAAGAAATCCGTTTCTGCGCAGTAATCCAAATCTAGTATGAACCTTACTATCAACGACTTTACTTGGCACAACAAAACACTAAACTAAGATAAGGAGAGGTTGCTACAGTAGTAAACAACTTCCAAGACACAAATATAAAACAAAGTACTGTAGCAAAATAAACACATGGGTTATCTCCCAAGAAGTTCTTTCTTTATAGCCATTTAAGATGGGCTCAGCAGTTTTAATGATGCACTCGCAAGAAATAGTATTTGAAGCAAAAGAGAGCATCAAGAGGCAAATTCAAAACACATTTTAAGTCTAACATGCTTCCTATGAAAAGGAATCTTGTAAATAAACAAGTTGAAGAAGGATAATGCAACAAGCATAGAAAGATAAAACAAGTGTAGCTTCAAAAATTTCAGCACATAGAGAGGTGTTTTAGTATCATGAAAATTTCTACAACCACATTTTCCTCTCTCATAATAACTTTCAGTAGTATCATGAGCAAACTCAACAATATAACCATCACATAAAGCATTCTTATCATGAGTCTCGTGCATAAAATAATTACTCTCCACATAAGCATAATCAATTTTATTAGTAATAGCGGGAGCAAATTCAACAAAGTAGCTATCATTATTATTCTCATCAAGTGTAGGAGGCATAGTATAATCACAACAAAATTTACTCTCCATAATAGGTGGCACCAAAAGACCACTATCATTATAATCATCATAAATAGGAGACAAAGTATCATCAAAGAAAATTTTCTCCTCAATGCTTGGGGGACTAAAAAGATCATGAAAACCAGCTTCCCCAAGCTTAGAACTTTCTATATTATTATCAACAATGGTGTTCAAAGCGTTCATACTAATATTACTACCAGCATGCAAATAAGATTCCATAGGTTTTTTAATTTTCGCATCAAACAATCCATGTTTTAAATCAGGAAATAGAAATAAGAAGCTCATTCTTGTCCATTATGCCAAACTAGTGTAAACAAGAAACAAAAAGATGCAATTGCAGGATCTAAAGGAAATAGCTTTGAGTACTTACAACGGCGAAAATAGCTTAGTAGCCGAGATCCGGAGTGTGAGTACCTTTTACCTTTCCTCCCCGGCAACGGCGCCAGAAAATAGCTTGATGTCTACGGGTGCTTCTATTCCTGTAGACAGTGTTGGGCCTCCAAGAGCAGAGGTTTGTAGAACAACAGCAAGTTTTCCCTTAAGTGGATCACCCAAGGTTTATCGAACTCAGGGAGGAAGAGGTCAAAGATATCCCTCTCATGCAACCACTGCAACCACAAAGCAAGAAGTCTCTTGTGTCCCCAACACACCTAATAGGTGCACTAGTTCGGCGAAGAGATAGTGAAATACAGGTGGTATGAATAAGTAGTAGCAACGGCACCAGAAAAGTGCTTTGCCCAGGACGAGTAAACAAGCGGTAGTAATGCAGCAGTGAGTAACGCAGAAAAACGATGAAACAAGCAGCGATAGCAGTATTTAGGAACAAGGCCTAGGGATCAGACTTTCACTAGTGGACACTCTCAACATTGATCGCATAATAAATAACTCTTTCTCATATATGCTACATACACTCTTTTGTTGGATGATGAACACATTGCGTAGGATTACACGAACCCTCAATGCCGGAGTTAACAAGCTCCACAATTCAATGTTCATATTTAAATAACCTTAGAGCATAATAGATCATTGCAAAATAAACCAAGAACTAACATAGTGCACACATCGTCCACATTACAGTATGAAGGAGGAATAGATCACATCAATACTATCATAACGATAATTAACTCCACAATCTACAAGAGATCATGATCATAGCCTACGACAAGAACCACATGGTGCACACACTAGTCACCTTTACACCATGCGAGGAGGAATAGACTACTTTAATAACATCACATAGAGTAGCACACAACTAGTAGCGATACAAAGCTCATCATATGGATCTCAATCATGTAAAGCAGCTCATGAGATCATTGTATTGAAGTACATAGGAGAGAGATTAACCACATAGCTACCGGTACAGCCCCGAGCCTCGATGGAGAACTACTCCTCCTCATGGGAGCAGACAGCGGTGATGAAGATGGCGGTGGAGATGGCAGCGGTGTCGATGGAGAAGCCTTCCGGGGGCACTTCCCCGTCCCGGCGGCGTGCCGGAACGAGACTCCTGTCCCCGGATCTTGGCTTCGCGATGGTGGCGGCTCGGAAGGTTTCCGTGGGTTTCGTCGAACGTGATAGGGTTTTCGCGACGGAGGCTTTAAATAGGCGGAAGGGTAGCCTCGGAGGGGCGACGGGGCCACCACACCATAGGGCGGCGCGGCCCCCTCTGGCCGCACCGGGTGTCATCCGGTGGGCCTGTGGCCCCCTCCGGCCTCTCTCGGGTGTTCTGGATGCTTCCGGGAAAAATAGGAACTCGGGCGTTGATTTCGTCCAATTCCGAGAATATTTCGTTACTAGGATTTCTGAAACCAAAAACAGCAGAAAACAGGAAGCTGGCACTTCGGCATCTTGTTAATAGGTTAGTTCCGGAAAATGCACGAATATGACATAAAGTGTGCATAAAACATGTAGATAACATCAATAATGTGGCATGGAACATAAGAAATTATCGATACGTCGGAGACGTATCACTCTACTAAACACAAAAACTTGATTGACTACAAATGGGTATATCGCATCAAAAGGAATTATGATGGCACTATTGATAGGTATAAGGCTCGCTTTGTTGCAAAAGGATTCAAGCAAAGATTTGGTATTGATTATGAAGATACCTTCAGCCATGTTGTCAAAATATCTACCATTCGCATTGTTCTGGCTCTTTCTGTTTCCAGAGGCTTGTGTCTTCGGCAACTAGATGTCAAGAACGCGTTCTTACATGATGTTCTGGAAGAGGAAGTTTACATGCTACAACCTTCTGGCTTTAAAAATCCTGATGCTCCAAATTACATATGTAGGCTTGATAAAGCATTATATGGTTTGAAGCAGGCCCCTCGTGCTTGCTTCTCAAGGCTGAGTTCCAAGCTTCATGATCTTGGTTTTATTCCCTCCAAGACTGATACATCCCTATTTATATATCACAAGTCTACCATCATGATCTATGTTCTGGTATATGTTGATGATATTATTGTGACCAGTTCCTCTGATGCAGCCATAGATATTCTCCTCAAGGAACTCAATGTTCATTTTGCCATAAAGGATCTTGGTGAGCTGCACTTCTTCCTTGGTATTGAAGTGACACGTTATCCACATGGACTGGTTCTCACACAACACAAATATGCTACTGATCTTTTTGAAAAAGTTGGTATGAAAGACTGCAAGGCCTCGCCTACACCCCTCTCTTCCACGTATAAGCTATCTCTCACTGAGGGGGAGCCACTGGGCACTGAAGATAGCACAAAATATCGCAACATTGCGGGAGCTCTTTAGTATCTCACATTGACTCGTCCTGATATATCCTTTTCAGTCAACAAAGTGTGTCAGTATCTACATACTCCTATGACATCTCATTGAACTGCGGTTAAGAGGATTCTTCGCTATGTGTCCAACACTGCCCATCTTGGTAATACATTTCAGAGATCACATTCTATGTTATTGAGTGTTTTTACAAATGCAAACTGGGCAGGAGATTTAGATGATAGAAGATCCACAGGAGGTTTTGCCATTTTCGTTGGACTAAATCTGGTCTCATGGAGTTCTCGAAAACAACCAACAGTGTCTAGATCAAGTACGGAGGCAGAATACAAGGCTCTAGTCAATGCTACAGCTGAGCTCATTTGGGTTGAGTCCCTTCTTCGTGAGCTTGGTGTACGACTGACAGAAAGGCCTTGATTGCGGTGTGACAACTTAGGTGCTACCTTTTTGTCTGCAAATCCAGTCTTCCATGCATGCACCAAACATATTGAAATAGACTTTCATTTTGTTCTTGAACGAGTGGCGAGGAGACAACTTGACATCAAGTTCTTATCAAGCAAAAATCAAGTAGCAGATGGGTTTACCAAAGCTCTTCATGTTGTACGCCTGCAGGAATTTAGACGTAATCTGAAGATTTAGATTAAGGGGGGCTGTTAGACAGAAATGTATTCCGTATTATACTCGTATGATGTACGCCATGGTAGAGGCTGTTTCTGCCCATATATAAACACGTAACACGAGCCAGGGAGAGGCATCGTTTCCGCCCATAACTACTATATTAAATCTTAACAAACATCTTTTTCCTCCTAATTTTGTAGTTTTTTTAGTCCACAACCCATTGACACGTGTATTTTTACCCCACTCCATTTTTCCTGTGTACTGTATGGGTGCTGTCTAGCCTATTTAGAAGACCTGGAAGCACTATGCAATTTCTTTTGCCTTAGCTGTAGTATTTGTATAGAAACAAACCAAATTATGCCGCTTAACGATGCATTGGATGTGGAGTCAACCAACCGATTTGCCCCCCACCTCCCCCGTTTCTTCTCTCCCATCTCTCCATCGCCGCCAGCACCGCCCCGCCCCTCTCCCTGGCCATGTCCAGCGCACCGTGCTGTGCCCCGCCTCCTCCTCCTCTTCCGTTTACACGCCACCACGGTGCTTGGGCGCGCCCTTGGGCGCGCACCCGCGAAACCCTAGCCCCTCCAGGCTTGGTCGCCGGCACTTCTTTGACGCTGCCGCACCTTCGGCTGCTCCTCCTCGTGGAGGATGTCTTTATCTACTTCGCCCGCATCTTCTCCGCGACCTCCCCTGGCTGCTGCTCCGCTACATCGACGCCGACGCCTACCTCCTGGAAGCCCGCGTCGTCCCGTTCCCATCGCTGGGTGGACGAGGTCTATCTCGACTCGCCCGTTTGGTTCAGTCGTCGGGGCAGCTGGCGCTGATCTGCTCGCCGCATGACATCGGGAAGGAATTGGAGCGGCGATGTTGTCGTTGGCATGGAGGCGGGAAAACGAGCAGGGAGCAGCGAGGAGGTAACGCCGGTGGGGGTGCCTGGTGAGCATCGCCATAACGTTCCACGCCCCTGCGGCTGACAGCAATTTTGGGGGCCGGGGTTGCTGTCATGGACATTTCTGACGGTGCGATGGAGGAGCTCAGCGTCTTCCTTTCCTCCATAGGTTTCTACTAATTTTGTTTGAATCTTGTGGGTTCATTCTTATATGGTATATGAAACTAAGGCTAGATTTGCTTTGCTATGTTGTTTTTTTGCTTTTGATATTGCCTTTTTCTTGATCTCTAGAATGAGTAGTAGCGAGCCATGCTGTTGTAGAATCAACCCGATGCTATGTTCAATTTTGTAGCAGATTTTCCATTCTCAAGTTTTATTTTTCAGAGAGGTATCAACCTGTAAATACATGCCATAATGAACATGGAAAATAAAATAGAAGAAGCCAATACTCATGTTGTATGGTGGTGTCATGCAAACTCTAAATATATGTCAATTGTCTTTCCATTCTTGCAGCTTTATTGTCACATTTTATCAGTTCAAATCCCTGCGCCTAGATCTGTATGACAACTGATTTATATTTGTTTTCATTCATATTCGCATATCTAGCTTTCACCAAACGTTTCATTGATGTTTTTTCAGCTTTAACCGGGTATATCAGAGGAGCCGTGTGACGCCCCGGAACCGGTACCATGAGGATTCCAGCGATCCCTCCGAAATACGCTATCGATTTCACGAGACACCCTCCGACACGACGTGCGCGACGAATCATACACGTGATGCCAGAGGAATTAACACGAGTGGTAACATTACAACAGGATTACTATAGAGCCCACAAGAAACATATATTACAACAACGACTCCAACGAGACAAGATACAAATATACAATACAAAGATCCAAATCATACAGAAGATCGAATACGTCCAAGTACGGACAAGATACAAATTGGACTAAGAGTCCTGAAGATAACCAGTGGCGTCCATAACCCTGCCCAGGCCAAGCCGGAAGGGTAACCTTGCTAATGTCGCCATCTTGTACCTGTCGAAGTCGGGCCTGTTGGAGATATGCCCAAGAGGCAATAATAAAAGTGGTTATTATATATCTTTATGTTTATTATAAATGTTTATATACCATGCTATAATTGTATTAACCGAAACATTGATACATGTGTGATATGTAAACAACAAAGAGTCCCTAGTATGCCTCTTAACTAGCTTGTTGATTAATGGATGATTAGTTTCATAATCATGAACATTGGATGTTATTAATAACAAGGTTATATCATTATATGAATGATGTAATGGACACACCCAATTAAGCGTAGCATAAGATCACGTCATTAAGTTATTTGCTATAAGCTTTCGATACATAGTTACCTAGTCCTTATGACCATGAGATCATGTAAATCACTTATACAGGAAAGGTACTTGATTACATCAAACGCCACTGCGTAAATGGGTGGTTATAAAGGTGGGATTAAGTATCCGGAAAGTATGAGTTGAGGCATATGGATCAACAGTGGGATTTGTCCATTCCGATGACGGATAGATATACTCTGGGCCCTCTCGGTGGAATGTCGTCTAATGTCTTGCAAGCATATGAATAAGTTCAGAAGAGACCACATACCATGGTACGAGTAAAGAGTACTTGTCAGGAGACGAGGTTGAACAAGGTATAGAGTGATACCGATGATCAAACCTCGGACAAGTAAAATATCGCGAGACAAAGGGAATTGGTATCGTATGTGAATGGTTCATTCGATCACCTAAGTCATCGTTGAATATGTGGGAGCCATTATGGATCTCCAGATCCCGCTATTGGTTATTGGTCGGAGAGAGTTCTCACCCATGTCCACATAGTTCGCGAACCGTAGGGTGACACACTAAAGGTTTGATGTTGTAATGGTAGAACATGAATATGGAATGGAGTTCGAAGTATTGTTCGAAGTCTCGGATGGGATCCCGGACATCACGAGGAGTTACGGAATGGTCCGGAGAATAAGATTCATATATAGGAAGTCATTTTATATGTTTGAAAATGATCCGGTGATTTTATGGAAGGTTCTAGAAGGTTCTAGAAAAGTCTGGAAGAAATCACTAAGGAAGGAGGAGTCCCGGAGGGACTCCACCTCCCCATGGCCGGCCAACCCTAGAGGGGGGAGTCCAAGGTGGACTCCACCAAGGGGGCCGGCCACCCCCCTCATGGAAGGGTGGGAATCCCACTTGGGTGGGAGTCCCACCTTGGGTAGGTTTCCCTACTACATGGAAGGTTTTGGGTTGGGGCCTTATTCGAAGAATTGTAGTCCAACACTTGGGGTTCCACCTATATAATGAGGGGCATAGGGGAGGGGGCCGGCCACCACAAAGCCACAAGCTGGCCGCACCCCTTGAGGCCGGCCACCCCCTCTCCCAAACCCTATCCGCCCCCTCTCTCCTCCACCTCTCCCGCACGCTTAGCAAAGCTCCGCCGGAGATCTCCATCGCCACCGCCACCACGCCGTCATGCTGCCGGATTCAAGGAGGAGCTACTACTTCCGCTACCTGATACGTCTCCAACGTATCGATAATTTCTTATGTTCCATGCTTGTTTTATGATGATACACACATGTTTTATACATACTTTATGTCATATTTATGCATTTTCCGGCACTAACCTATTAACGAGATTCCGAAGAGCCAGTTGCTGTTTTCTGTTGTTTTTGGTTTCAGAAATCCTAGTAAGGAAATATTCTCGGAATTGGACGAAATCAACGCCCTGGATGTTATTTTTCCACGAAGCTTCCAGAAGTCCGGAGGAGAAACGAAGTGGGGCGACGAGGCGCCGACACAACAGGGCGGCGCGGCCCAGCCCTTGGCCGCGCGGCCCTGGCGTGTGGGCCCTCATGGTGCCCCCTGACATACCGTTCCGCCTACATAAGCCTTCGTCGATAATAGTTCCAGTACCGAGAGCCACGATACGGAAAACCTTCCAGAGACGCCGCCGCCGCCAATCCCATCTCGGGGGATTCAGGAGATCACCTCCGGCACCCTGCCGGAGAGGGGAATCATCTCCCGGAGGAATCTTCACCACCATGGTCGCCTCCGGAGTGATGTGTGAGTAGTTCACCCCTGGACTATGGGTCCATAGCAGTAGCTAGATGGTCGTCTTCTCCTAATTGTGCTACCATTGTTGGATCTTGTGAGCTGCCTAACATGATCAAGATCATCAATTTGTAATGCTACATGTTGCGTTTGTTGGGATCCGATGAATATGGAATACTATGCTATGTTGATTATCAATCTATTATCTATGTGTTGTTTATGATCTTGCATGCTCTCCGTTATTAGTAGAGGCTCCGGCCAAGTCGTTACTTGTAACTCCAAGAGGGAGTATTTATGCTCGATAGTGGGTTCATGCCTCCATTAAATGCAGGACAGTGACAGAAAGTTCTAAGGTTGTGGATGTGTTGTTGCCACTAGGGATAAAACATCAATGCTATGTCTAAGGATGTATTTGTTGATTACATTACGCACCATACTTAATGCAATTGTCTGTTGTTTGCAACTTAATACTGGAGGGGGTTCGGATGATAACCTGAAGGTGGACTTTTTGGGCATAGATGCATGCTGGATAGCGGTCTATGTACTTTATCGTAATGCCCAATTGAATTTCACAATACTCATCATAACATGTATGTGCATGGTCATGCCCTCTTTATTTGTCAATTGCCCAACTGTAATTTGTTCACCCAACATGCTATTTATCTTATGGGAGAGACACCTCTAGTGAACTGTGGACCCCGGTCCATTCTTTAACATCGAATACAATCTACTGCAATACTCGTTCTCATCTGTTTTCCGCAAACATCATCATCAACACTATACATCTAATCCTTTGTTACAAGCAAGCCGGTGAGATTGACAACCTCACTGTCACGTTGGGGCAAAGTAATTTGGTTGTGTTGTGCAGGTTCCACATTGGCGCCGGAATCCCTGGTGTTGCGCCGCACTACACTCCGCCGCCATCAACCTTCAACGTGCTTCTTGGCTCCTACTGGTTCGATAATCCTTGGTTTCATACTGAGGGAAACTTACTGCTATACGCATCACACCTTCCACTTGGGGTTCCCAACAATCGCGTGTTGAACAGAAAGACATACGTCAACTACGCGCAGCACTGCCCGCTGGAACGGGGAGAAGGACGTCGTCTTCATCAACACCGAACGTGTGACCGAGTACGGAGGTGCTGCCCGACTGTAGCACCGTGATCAAGATCTTCTACGCGCTTTTGCAAGCGGCATGTGATCGTCTACCGCAGCAACAAGAGCCTACTCTTGTAGGCTTTGGAAATCTTCAAGGGTGAGTCTCGATCATCCCCTCGTTGCTCTCGTCTTCTAGATTGCATCTTGGCTTGGATTGCGTTCTCGCGGTAGGAAATTTTTGTTTTCTATGCAAA
>NC_061509.1:251808804-251868685 GCF_022539505.1 Lolium rigidum | reverse complement strand
GGACTTTTCTAGAACCTTCTAGAACCTGCCATAAATGCACCGGATCATTTCCAAACTTGGAATATGACTTCCTATATATGAATCTTATTCTCCGGACCATTCCGAACTCCTCGTGATGTCCGGGATCTCATCCGGGACTCCGAACAAATATTCGAACTCCATTCCATATTCAAGTTCTACCATTTCAACATCCAACTTTAAGTGTGTCACCCTACGGTTCGTGAACTATGCGGACATGGTTGAGTACTCACTCCGACCAATAACCAATAGCGGGATCTGGAGATCCATAATGGCTCCCACACATTCAACGATGACTTCAGTGATCGAATGAACCATTCACATACAATACCAATTCCCTTTGTCACGCGATATTTTACTTGTCCGAGGTTTGATCTTCGGTATCACTCTATACCTTGTTCAACCTCGTCTCCGACAAGTACTCTTTACTCGTACCGTGGTATGTGGTCTCTTATGAACTCATTCATATGCTTGCAAGACATTAGACGACATTCCACCGAGAGGGCCCAGAGTATATCTATCCGTCATCGGGATGGACAAATCCCACTCGTTGATCCATATGCCTCAACTCATACTTTCCGGATACTTAATCCCACCTTTATAGCCACCCATTTACGCGAGTGGTGTTTGGTGTAATCAAAGTACCTTTCCGGTATAAGTGATTTACATGATCTCATGGTCATAAGGACTAGGTAACTATGTATCGAAAGCTTATAGCAAATAACTTAATGACGAGATCTTATGCTACGCTTAATTGGGTGTGTCCATTACATCATTCATATAATGATATAACCTTGTTATTAATAACATCCAATGTTCATGATTATGAAACTAATCATCCATTAATCAACAAGCTAGTTTAAGAGGCATACTAGGGACTTCTTGTTGTCTACATATCACACATGTACTAATGTTTCGGTTAATACAATTATAGCATGATATATAAACATTTATCATAAACATAAAGATATAAATAATAACCACTTTATTATTGCCTCTAGGGCATATCTCCTTCAGGATTTTCATGGATTATCATTGTAATACATATGTTTTAACCAAGTATCACAAAGGGGTACATCTATGCCGCATGTACAAAGGTCTAAGGAGAAAGCTCGCATTGGATTTCTCGCTTTTGATTATTCTCAACTTAGACATCCATACCGGGACAACATAGACAACAGATAATGGACTCCTCTTTAATGCATAAGCATTCAACAACAGATAATATTCTCATAAGAGATTTGAGGATTGTTGTCCAAAACTGAAACTTCCACCATGGATCATGGCTTTAGTTAGCGGCCCAATGTTCTTCTCTAACAATATGCATACTCAAACCATTCAACTCATGATAAATCACCCTTACTTCAGACAAGACGAACATGCATAGAACCTCACATGATATTCAACAAAGGGTAGTTGATGGCGTCCCCAGGAACATGGTTATCGCACAACAAGCAACTTATTAGGAAATAAGATACATAAGTACATATTCAATACCACAATAGTTTTTAAGCTATTTTTCCCATGAGCTATATATTGCAAAGACAAATAATGGAACTTTAAGGGTAGCACTCAAGCAATTTACTTTGGAATGGCAGAGAAATACCATGTAGTAGGTAGGTATGGTGGACACAAGTGGCATAGTTTTTGGCTCAAGGATTTGGATGCACGAGAAGTAATCCCTCTCAATACAAGGCTTAGGCTAGCAAGGTTGTTTGAAGCAAACGCAAGTATGAACCTGTACAGCAAAACTTACATAAGAACATATTGCAAACATTATAAGACTCTACATTGTCTTCCTTGTTGTTCAAACACCTTTACCAGAAAATATCTAGACCTTAGAGAGACCAATCATGCAAACCAAATTTTAGCAAGCTCTATGTATTTCTTCACTAATAGGTGCAAAGTATATGATGCAAGAGCTTAAACATGAGCACAACAATTGCCAAGTATCACATTATTCAAGACATTCTACCAATTACCACATGTAGCATTTCCCGTTTCCAACCATATAACAATTAATGAAGCAGTTTCAACCTTCGCCATGAACATTAAAAGCTAAGAACACATGTGTTCATATGAACCAGCGGAGCGTGTCTGTCTCCCACACAAGCATGAATTTATTCAAACAAAACAAAAATAAAAACAAACATACGCTCCAAGTAAAGTACATAAGATTTGACCGAATAAAAATATAGTTTCAAGAGAAGAAACCTGATAAATTGTTGATGAAGAAGGGGATGCCTTGGGCATCCCCAAGCTTAGATGCTTGAGTCTTCTTGAAATATGCAGGGATGAGCCACGGGGGCATCCCCAAGCTTAGACTTTTCACTCTTCTTGATCATATATCATCCTCCTCTCTTGACCCTTGAAAACTTCCTTCACACCAAACTCAAAACAAACTCATTAGAGGGTTAGTGCATAATCAAAAATTCACATGTTCAGAGGTGACACAATCATTCTTAACACTTCTGGACATTTCCCAAAGCTACTAGAAGTTAATGGAACAAAGAAATCCATCCAACATAGCAAAAGAGGCAATGTGAAATAAAAGGCAGAATCTGTCAAAACAGAACAGTCCGTAAAGACGAATTTTTTAGAGGCACTGGACTTGCTCAAATGAAAATGCTCAAATTGAATGAAAGTTGCGTACATATCTGTGGATCACTCACGTAAATTGGCAGATTTTTCTGAGTTATATACAGAGAACACTGCCCAAATTCGTGACAGACAGAAATCTGTTTCTGCGCAGTAATCCAAATCTAGTATGAACCTTACTATCAAAGACTTTACTTGGCACAACAATGCAATAAAATAAGATAAGGAGAGGTTGATACAGTAGTAAAAACTTCCAAGACTCAAATATAAAATAAAAGTTCTGTAGTAAAATAAACACATGGGTTATCTCCCAAGAAGTGCTTTCTTTATAGCCATTAAGATGGGCTCAGTAATTTTAATGATGCACTCCCAAGAAATAAGAGTTGAAGCAAAAGAGAGCATCACAAGAAGCAAATTCAAAACACATTTAAGTCTAACCCACTTCCTATGCAAAGAAATCTTGTGCACAAATGAATTCATGAAGAACAAAGTGACAAGCATAGGAATATAAAACACGAGTAACTTCAAGATTCTCAACATAAAGAGGGGAAACTTAATATTATTAAGATGCATATAACCATGTTTCCCTCTCTCATAATAACTTTCAGTAGCATCATTGATGAAATCCACAATATACCCATTACTTAAAACATTCTTATCATGGTTCATATGCATAGAAGTATCATTAATTTTGGCATAAGAAGAGTTCTTCTCATTAATAGTAATTGGAGCAAGATTATTATCAAGAATTTGAACATGGTAAACAAGTTGCATATTAAGGGAATTCTTTTTGGCAATCCAATCATAACTATGACAAGTTTCATAAGGATAGTTATAACCTATATCATAGCATTCTTTATAATAATCATCAAAGGTCGGAGGCACGGTGTCATCATAAGAAATAGAATAGTTATCTTTCACAGTATGTTCATCTGTGACCATACCATCATTGTTACTAGAAGGAGATGTATCAAACATATAATGATCAGTAGCAAAAGGATTTTCAAACACCTCATCCCCAAGCTTAGAGATTTCTATATCATTATGGGAGGAAGCATGGATAGTACTGATACTATGGCAATTATTAACATCATCATTTTCAGAATTAGTTTCCCAGAGATTTGCAATATCAAAAGTAGTGTGCTCTTTCAAATCATGATCACTAATGTATGAAAAGGGCATAGGAAGATCATTGTATTCAGATTCATTATCATAATAGTCATTAGGAGCAACATACTTACGGTTACCTATCGTTATCTCATTCACGCGGGGATATGCAGTTACCTCTTTCTCTTTATTTCCCTTCTTCTTCTTCTTCTTCTTCTTCTTCGTTCCCTTATTCTTTTTATTCTTCTCTTCCTTCTACTCGTTCCCTTCTTTAGGAGGAAGAGGCTTGAAGGGAGGCTTCTCCACATAACCTGATTTATTTCTAGAAACAATAGAAGAAACTTGGGAGGATTCCTCCTTTTCATTAATAAGTTCAAAACACACAGCGGTCCTATCATATTTTGGCAAGGTGTCATCTTCTAAAATATTCTGTATGTAAGTATTTGTATGGAAATTATCAATGCAATAAGAAAAACACCCATGCAGGACATCATCAATATCAAGATCACTCATATGTAACAAAGAGATTTTTCTTCATAACTCTTCACACCACAAAAATAAAGTAAGTTCATCATGCTGATTAGGAGTAATTTCATCATCACAATACAAATTTGCGTCACTCATGGGGTTCAAATTATCATTAGAGGAGCATTGAAAATTAAAATGACCCACTCTATGGCAAAGTTCACAAATAAAAGGATAGAGGGCACAAATTTTTTTACCAAGATCATCTAGAGCCCTAGACCACTTTCTAGTTTTTTCACTAATATGATGGATACAATATTCATCTTCGATTTGATTAATTCCACAAGGTCTATGCATTCCACAAAAATTAACATGCTTATAGGAAATAGCATTCTTATGAGTTTGAGCATGTTTATTGCAATCATTAACAATAATTTCATCCTTCATGCAAGCATCTTTAAAAGGTTCATGATACTTCTCAAAATTCTTCTTAGGCAATTCAAAATGAGAGGCAAAAGCTTTATAAAGATTTACAGCAACTTGAGAGTCAAGACCATAAGTAGCACTCATATTTGAAAGTTTCAATGCATTCATAATCATAATTTATACCTGACTCTTTACCTTTATTGTTCTCCCATCCTTCAGTATTCTCCTGAATCCGATCAAGAAGGTCCCATCTAACTTCAACCTCCTTGCTTGTGAAAGATCCCTCCAAACAGGCATCTAGATAGTCCTTGTGATGTCCTGAAAGCCTTTTATAAAAATTATTAATAATAACATTACGGGGGAGCTCATGAATGGGACATTTGAGCATTAGTGACTTCAATCTCCCCCATGCTTGAGAAATACTCTCTCCATCACGCGGATAAAAGTTATAAATGTAATTCCTATCAATATGCACTTCATGAGGAGGATAAAATTTAGAATAAAAGAGAGATACAATTTCCTCCCAACCAAGAGAATGACTATTCTTCAGCAATTTATACCAATGCGCCGCTTTACCAGACAGCGAAATAGAGAATAGTTTCTTCCTCACTTCATCCGTAGAGATACCTGCACACTTGAATAACCCACGTAATTCATGCAAAAACAGTAAATGATCTCCAGGATGGACAGTTCCATCCCCTTCATAGCGGTTATCCATAACACGTTCAATAATTTTTATGGGTATCTCGAAAGCAGTACTTGCAGTAGGTGGATTTAAAATATCACAAGCATCATTAGAGTTATCGCATATGGGAGATTAAGTATTATCAGAGCAAATTTTCTCCCCTACAGATGGGAAGCTAAAAAGATCATAAAAACTAGCTTCCCCAAGCTTAGACTTCTCCATAGCATTAGCAGTGATTGCGTTCATACTAATAACATTGCTACTAGCATGCAAATAAGGTTCCATAGGTTTTTTAATTTTCGCATCACACAATTCATGTCTTAACTTAGGAAATAAATTAAAAAGCTCACAGTTGTTTTCCATTATGCCTTACTAGTGTAAAACAAGAAACAAAAAAATGCAATTGCAGGATCTAAAGGAAATAGCTTCTAGCACTTACAACGGCACCAGAAAATAACTTAGTTACCTGGGACCAGAGTGTGAGAGCCTTTTACCTTTCCTCCCAGGCAACGGCGCCAGAAAATAGCACTACAAGAAAAGTTCTGATAGGCAACGTCCCAAAATCGTCCGCTAAGGGGTATTTTTCGTCGCTTATGGGCCTAACCCGACGATATGGGTTATGTTGTCGAAACTGCGTCAGGCAAAGTCCTACCACGTTTTTTTCGGTCCGTCGCGCTTGGGCGCCCTTCCGCCATGGAAAATTGGACCGTTGCAGAAGTGTTTCCGGGAGCCCGTTGACTGCTGACGTCATGCAAACTGCCACGTGGTAGACGTCGTTAACTGGTAGTTAACGACGTTAACCGGCTAAACCCCGTGGTAGATGGTAGGCTCACACGAGGCCTGCCACGTCTTAAGTGGGCCGGCCCATTAAGTTTGTGGGCCGGGCTAGGTGACTTAGTTTGACCGGTCAACTATATAGCTGGGCTGGTCCATTAGTTACGTGGGCCGGTGAACGGATCATAGCACACAAGAGGGGGGGGTGAATGGCGCTACGACAAGTTTTAGTCTTTTTCAAGCTTTATGCAACGGAAGGTAAATGTGTGACTTTTAGCAATGGGGGTGATCCTACAATGAAGCTAGAGCATGTGCAACAAGTAAAGGAATCAACAAGATAACAAAAGTGAGGAGCGAGACAACCGGGGGGCGCAAGGCGAGTCAAGGTTTGTTTCCCGCAGTTCCCTCCACTAAAGGAGGTACGTCTGCGTTGAGGAGGTGCTAGTCTCACACAAGAGACTAGGCGGCCACACCACGAAGGAAGGCCTCACCCTCTTCCTCGAGAGAGCTCCACGGAGGTGCTCTCCCTCTTCCACTAAGGCACCGGTCGAGGCGGTGATTCCTTCACAAGGTTGGGGCGAGCTCCACACACACAAGGATGCTCCCAACACCCTATGGAGCTAGTACATCACCAAGCTAGACTCCATAGCTGCACATCTCCAATGCTCCACCATAGGAACCCATCACCAATGCTCCACCATAGGAACTCTTCCAATGCTCCACCAAGAAACTCTCCAAGGCTCCACCAAGAAACTCTCCAAGGCTCCACCAAAGGAACTCCCCAATGATCCACCAAAGGAACTCTTCTCCAAGATCCACCAAAGGAACCCTACCACCAAGATCCACTAAGGAATAGCTAGTATTTGTGAAATCTCTCTTGGTAGAACTATAGATCGGGGTCTCCTCCACCTATCCTCAAAGTTAGGGCAAGATTGGTTGGAGGGGGAAGGAGATCCACAAGGATTAAGCTCAGCAACAATGGAGGAGAGAGAAGGGGAAGAGATAAAATCGGGTGGGGAAGAAGGGGCCCTTAAATAGGCTCCTCCAAATCCAACCGTTATGTCCAGATTTGGCCTAAGCGGTACTACCGCTTTGGGGTAAGCGGTACTTGATACGTCTCCGACGTATCGATAATTTCTGATGTTCCATGCCACATTATTGACGATATCTACATGTTTTATGCACACTTTATGTCATATTCGTGCATTTTCTGGAACTAACCTATTAACAAGATGCCGAAGTGCCGATTGCTCGTTTTCGCTGTTTTTGGTTTCAGAAATCCTAGTAAGGAAATATTCTCGGAATTGGACGAAATCAACGCCCAGGGTCCTATTTTGCCACGAAGCTTCCAGAAGACCGAAGATTCAACGAAGTGGGGCCACGAGGTGGCCAGACCATAGGGCGGCGCGGCCCAAGCCCTGGCCGCGCCGACCTATGGTGTGGGCCCCTCGTGACGCCCCTTGACCTGCCCTTCCGCCTACAAATAGCCTTCGTCGCGAAACCCCCGAGCACCGAGAGCCACGATACGGAAAACCTTCCGGAGACGCCGCCGCCGCCAATCCCATCTCGGGGGATTCGGAGATCGCCTCCGGCACCCTGCTCGAGAGGGGAATCATCTCCCGGAGGACTCTACGCAGCCATGGTCGCCTCCGGAGTGATGTGTGAGTAGTCTACCCCTGGACTATGGGTCCATAGCAGTAGCTAGATGGTTGTCTTCTCCTCATTGTGCTTAATTGTCGGGTCTTGTGAGCTGCCGAACATGATCAAGATCATCTATCTGTAATTCTATATGTTGTGTTTGTTGAGATCCGATGAATAGAGAATACTATGTTATGTTGATTATCAATTTATATCTATGTGTTGTTTATGATCTTGCATGCTCTCCGTTATTAGTAGAGGCTCGGCCAAGTTTTTGCTATTAACTCCAAGAGGGAGTATTTATGCTCGATAGTGGGTTCATGTCTCCGTGAATGCGGGGAGTGACGTAAACCTCTAAGATTATGGATGTGCTGTTGCCACTAGGGATAAAACATTGATGCTATGTCCGAGGATGTAGTTATTGATTACATTACGCGCAATACTTAATGCAATTGTCTGTTGTTAGCAACTTAATACTGGAGGGGTTCGGATGATAACCCTGAAGGTGGACTTTTTAGGCATAGATGCATGCTCGGATAGCGGTCTATGTACTTTGTCGTAATGCCCAATTAAATCTCACTATACTCATCATAATATGTATGTGCATGGTCATGCCCTCTTTATTTGTCAATTGCCCAACCGTAATTTGTTCACCCAACATGCTCGTTTATCTTATGGGAGAGACACCTCTAGTGAACTGTGGACCCCGGTCCAATTCTCTATACTGAAATACAATCTATCGCAATACTTGTTCTACTTGTTCTCTGCAAACAATCATCATCCACACTATACATCTAATCCTTTGTTACAAGCAAGCCGGTGAGATTGACAACCTCGCCGTTTCGTTGGGGCAAAGTACTTGGTTTGTGTTGTGCAGGTTCCACGTTGGCGCCGGAATCCCTGGTGTTGCGCCGCACTACATCTCGCCGCCATCAACCTTCAACGTGCTTCTTGGCTCCTACTGGTTCGATAAACCTTGGTTTCATACTGAGGGAAAACTTGTCGCTGTACGCATCACACCTTCCTCTTGGGGTTCCCAATGGACGCGTGCTGTACGCGTATCAAGCTCTTTTTCTGGCGCCGTTGCCGGGGAGATCGAGACACGCTGCAAGGGGAGTCTCCACATCGCAATCTCTTTACTTTGTTTTTGTCTTGCTTAGTTTATTTACTACCTTGTTTTCTGCACTATATCAAAATACAAAAAAATAGTTGCTAGTTTTACTTTATTTGCTATCTTGTTTGCTATATCGAAAACACAAAAAAATTAGTTACTTGCATTTACTTTATCTAGTTTGCTTTATTTACTGTTGCTAAAATGGGTACTCCTGAAAATACTAAGTTGTGTGACTTCACAACCACAAATAACAATGATTTCTTATGCACACCTATTGCTCCACCTGCTACTACAGCAGAATTCTTTGAAATTAAACCCGCTTTATCGAATCTTGTTATGCGAGAGCAATTTTGCTGGTGTTAGTTCCGATGATGCTGCCGCCCATCTCAATAATTTTGTTGAACTTTGTGAAATGCAAAAGTATAAAGATGTAGATGGTGACATTATAAAATTAAAATTGTTCCCTTTCTCATTAAGAGGAAGAGCTAAAGATTGGTTGCTATCTCTGCCTAAGAATAGTATTGATTCATGGACTAAATGCAAAGATGCTTTTATTGGTAGATATTATCCCCCTGCTAAAATTATATCTTTGAGAAGTAGCATAATGAATTTTAAACAATTGGATACTGAGCATGTTGCACAAGCATGGGAAAGAATGAAATCTCTGGTTAAAAATTGCCCAACCCATGGACTGACTACTTGGATGATCATCCAAACCTTTTATGCAGGACTGAATTTTTCCTCGCGGAACCTATTGGATTCAGCTGCTGGAGGTACCTTTATGTCCATCACTCTTGGTGAAGCAACAAAGCTTCTTGATAATATGATGATCAATTACTCTGAATGGCACACGGAAAGAGCTCCACAAGGTAAGAAGGTAAATTCTGTCGAAGAAACCTCTTTCTTGAGTGATAAGATTGATGCTATTATGTCTATGCTTGTGAATGATATGAATAATGTTGATCCTAATAATGTTCCGTTAGCTTCATTGGTTGCTCACGAAGAACATGTTGATGTAAACTTCATCAAAAATAATAATTTCAACAAAAAATGCTTACCGGAACAATTCTAGTAACAATTATAGACCATATCCTTATAATAATGGCAACGGCTATGGTAATTCTTATGGGAATTCTTACAACAATAATAGGAATACACCCCCTGGACTTGAAGCCATGCTTAAAGAATTTATTAGTACACAAACTGCTTTTAACAAATCTGTTGAAGAAAAGCTTGGAAAAATTGATATACTTGCTTCTAAAGTCGATAGTCTTGCTGCTGATGTTGATCTTTTGAAATCGAAAGTTATGCCTAATGAAAATCATCATAATAAAATTACTACTACAGCAAATGCCATCCAAGTTAGAATTAATGAGAATATAAGATTGATGGCCGAATTGCGTGCTAGGTGGGAAAGAGAAGAAAATGAAAAAGAAGATAATATAGCTAAAGTTTGGACTATTACCACCACTAGTAATGCTAATACTACACAAGTTTCTGCACCTCCTACTATTACTAATAAAAGAATTGGTGTTAGCAATGTTTCCACTTCTAATGCAAAGCGCGAAAAACTGCCTGAAACTGCTAAAACTGCTGAAACCGCTCGTGATAAAACTGCTGAAATTTTTTCCAACATTGGGGATGATGATCCCATTGCTTTAGATTATAATGGTTTGAATTTTGATGATTGCCACATCTGTGAAGTTATAAAGTTCTTACAAATACTTGCTAAAAGTCCTAATGCTAGTGCTATAAATTTGGCTTTCACGCAACATATTACAAATGCTCTCATAAAAGCTAGAGAAGAGAAATTAGAGCGCGCAGCTTCTATTCCTAGAAAGCTAGAGGATGGTTGGGAGCCCATCATTAAGATGAAGGTCAAAGATTTTGATTTTAATGCTTTATGTGATCTTGGTGCAAGTATTTCCGTTATGCCTAAGAAAATCTATAATATGCTTGACTTGCCACCGCTGAAAAATTGTTATTTGGATGTTAATCTTGCTGATCATTCTACAAAGAAACCTTTGGGGAAAATGGATAATGTTCGCATTACCGTTAACAATAACCTTGTCCCCGTTGATTTTGTTGTCTTGGATATTGAATGCAATGCATCTTGTCCCATTATATTGGGAAGACCTTTTCTTCGAACTGTTGGTGCTATCATTGATATGAAGGAAGGTAATATAAAATATCAATTTCCTCTCAAGAAAGGTATGGAACACTTCCCTAGAAAGAGAATGAAGTTACCTTTTGATTCTATTATTAGAACAAATTATGATGTTGACACTTCGTCTCTTGATAATACTTGATACACACTTTATGCGCCTACCTGAAAGGCGTTAAAGAAAGCGCTTATGGGAGACAACCCATGTTTTTTACTACAGTACTTTGTTTTTATTTTGTGTCTTGGAAGTTGTTTACTACTGTAGCAACCTCTCCTTATCTTAGTTTAGTGTTTTATTGTGCCAAGTAAAGTCGTTGATAGTAAAGTTCATACTAGATTTGGATTACTGCGCAGAAACATATTTCTTTGCTGTCACGAATCTGGGCAAAATTCTCTGTAGGTAACTCAGAAAATTAAGCCAATTTATGTGAGTGATCCTCAGATATGTACGCAACTTTCATTCAATTTGAGCATTTTCATTTAAGCAAGTCTGGTGCCTCAATAAAATTCGTCAATACGAACTGTTCTGTTTTGACAGATTCTGCCTTTTATTTCGCATTGCCAGTTTTGATATGTTCGATGGATATTTTGATTCCATTGACTTTCAGTAGCTTTGTGCAATGTCCAGAAGTGTTAAGAATGATTATGTCACCTCTGAACATGTATATTTTGATTGTGCACTAACCCTCTAATGAGTTGTTCTAAGTTTGGTGTGGAGGAAGTTTTCAAGGATCAAGAGAGGGAGATGATACAACATGATCAAGAAGAGTGAAAGCTCTAAGCTTGGGGATGCCCCGGTGGTTCACCCCTGCATATATCAAGAAGACTCAAGCGTCTAAGCTTGGGGATGCCCAAGGCATCCCCTTCTTCATCGACAACATTATCAGGTTCCTCCTCTGAAACTATATTTTTATTCCATCACATCTTGTGTGCTTTGCTTGGAGCGTCGGTTTGTTATGTTTTTTTGTTTTGTTTGAATAAAATGGATCCTAGCATTCATTGTGTGGGAGAGAGACACGCTCCACTGTTGCATATGGACAAATATGTCCTTAGGCTTTACTCATAGTATTCATGGCGAAGTTTCTTCTTCGTTAAATTGTTATATGGTTGGAATTGGAAAATGATACATGTACTAATTGCTAAAATGTCTTGGATAATGTGATACTTGGCAATTGTTGTGCTCATGTTTAAGCTCTTGCATCATATACTTTGCACCCATTAATGAAGAAATACATAGAGCATGCTAAAATTTGGTTTGCATATTTGGTCTCTCTAAAGTCTAGATAATTTCTAGTATTGAGTTTGAACAACAAGGAAGACGGTGTAGAGTCTTATAATGTTTACAATATGTCTTTTATGTGAGTTTTGCTGCACCGCTTCATCCTTGTGTTTGTTTCAAATAGCCTTGCTAGCCTAAACCTTGTATCGAGAGGGAATACTTCTCATGCATCCAAAATACTTGAGCCAACCACTATGCCATTTGTGTCCACCATACCTACCTACTACATGGTATTTCTCCGCCATTCCAAAGTAAATTGCTTGAGTGCTACCTTTAAATTTCTAATCCTCTACCTTTACAATATATAGCTCATGGGACAAATAGCTTAAAAACTATTGTGGTATTGAATATGTACTTATGCACTTTATCTCTTATTAAGTTGCTTGTTGTGCGATAACCATGTTCCTGGGGACGCCATCAACTACTCTTTGTTGAATATCATGTGAGTTGCTATGCATGTTCGTCTTGTCTGAAATAAGGGAGATCTACCACCTTATGGTTAGAGCATGCATGTTGTTAGAGAAGAGCATTGGGCCGCTAACTAAAGCCATGATCCATGGTGGAAGTTTCAGTTTTGGACAATATCCTCAATCTCAAATGAGAAAATTAATTGTTGCTACATGCTTATGCATAAAAGAGGAGTCCATTATCTCGTTGTCTATGTTGTCCCGGTATGGATGTCTAAGTTGAGAATAATCAATAGCGAGAAATCCGATGCGAGCTTTCTCCTTAGACCTTTGTACGGGCGGCATAGAGGTACCCCTTTGTGACACTTGGTTAAAACATGTGCATTGCGATAATCCCGGTAGTCCAAGCTAATTAGGACAAGGTGCGGGCACTATTAGTATACTATGCATGAGGCTTGCAACTTGTAAGATATAATTTACATAACACATATGCTTTATTACTACCGTTGACAAAATTGTTTCTTGTTTTCAAAATCAAAGTTCTAGCACAAATATAGCAATCGATGCTTTCCTCTTTTGAAGGACCATTCTTTTACTTTTATTGTTGAGTCAGTTCACCTATCTCTCTCCACCTCAAGAAGCAAACACTTGTGTGAACTGTGCATTGATTCCTACATATTTGCATATTGCACTTGTTATATTACTTTGCATTGACAATTATCCATGAGATATACATGTTATAAGTTGAAAGCAACCACTGAAACTTAATCTTCCTTTGTGTTGCTTCAATACCTTTACTTTAATTATTGCTTTATGAGTTAACTCTTATGCAAGACTTGTTGATGCTTGTCTTGAAGTACTATTCATGAAAAGTCTTTGCTATATGATTCAGTTGTTTACTCATGTCATTTACATTGTTTTGATCGCTGCATTCACTACATATGCTTACAAATAGTATGATCAAGGTTATGATGGCATGTCACTCCGGAAATTATCTTTGTTTATCGTTTACTCGCTCGGGACGAGCAGAACTAAGCTTGGGGATGCTGATACGTCTCCGACGTATCGATAATTTCTTATGTTCCATGCCACATTATTGATGATATCTACATGTTTTATGCACACTTTATGTCATATTCGTGCATTTTACGGAACTAACCTATTAACAAGATGCCGAAGTGCCGGTTCTGTTTTCTGCTGTTTTTGGTTTCAGAAATCCTAGTAAGGAAATATTCTCGGAATTGGACGAAATCAACGCCCAGGGTCCTATTTTGCCACGAAGCTTCTAGAAGACCGAAGAGTCAACGAAGTGGGGCCACGAGGTGGCCAGACCATAGGGCGGCGCGGCCCAAGCCTTGGCCGCGCCGACCTATGGTGTGGGCCCCTCATGACGCCCCTTGACCTGCCCTTCCGCCTACAAATAGCCTTCGTCGCGAAACCCCCAGTACCGAGAGCCACGATACGGAAAACCTTCCAGAGACGCCGCCGCCGCCAATCCCATCTCGGGGGATTCAGGAGATCGCCTCCCGGCACCCTGCCGGAGAGGGTAATCATCTCCCGGAGGACTCTACGCCGCCATGGTTGCCTCCGGAGTGATGTGTGAGTAGTCTACCCCTGGACTATGGGTCCATAGCAGTAGCTAGATGGTTGTCTTCTCCTCATTGTGCTTAATTGTCGGGTCTTGTGAGCTGCCGAACATGATCAAGATCATCTATCTGTAATTCTATATGTTGTGTTTGTTGAGATCCGATGAATAGAGAATACTATGTTATGTTGATTATCAATTTATATCTATGTGTTGTTTATGATCTTGCATGCTCTCCGTTATTAGTAGAGGCTCTGGCCAAGTTTTTGCTATTAACTCCAAGAGGGAGTATTTATGCTCGATAGTGGGTTCATGTCTCCGTGAATGCGGGGAGTGACAGAAACCTCTAAGATTATGGATGTGCTTGTTGCCACTAGGGATAAAACATTGATGCTATGTCCGAGGATGTAGTTATTGATTACATTACGCGCAATACTTAATGCAATTGTCCGTTGTTAGCAACTTAATACTTGGAGGGGTTCGGATGATAACCTGAAGGTGGACTTTTTAGGCATAGATGCATGCTGGATAGCGGTCTATGTACTTTGTCGTAATGCCCAATTAAATCTCACTATACTCATCATAATATGTATGTGCATGGTCATGCCCTCTTTATTTGTCAATTGCCCAACTGTAATTTGTTCACCCAACATGCTGTTTATCTTATGGGAGAGACACCTCTAGTGAACTGTGGACCCCGGTCCAATTCTCTATACTGAAATACAATCTACTGCAATACTTGTTCTACTGTTCTCTGCAAACAATCATCATCCACACTATACATCTAATCCTTTGTTACAGCAAGCCGGTGAGATTGACAACCTCGCTGTTTCGTTGGGGCAAAGTACTTGGTTTGTGTTGTGCAGGTTCCACGTTGGCGCCGGAATCCCTGGTGTTGCGCCGCACTACATCTCGCCGCCATCAACCTTCAACGTGCTTCTTGGCTCCTACTGGTTCGATAAACCTTGGTTTCATACTGAGGGAAAACTTGCCGCTGTACGCATCACACCTTCCTCTTGGGGTTCCCAACGGACGCGTGCTGTACGCGTATCAGTGCTACCGCCCTGAGTTCGAAATCACCGAAGATCTGGTCAAAGGACACAGAGCGGTACTACCGCCGGCGGTACCGCTCGTGGTACCGCAATAGGGTCCAGACCTTACTGGATCCAGAGCGGTACCAGGGCGGTACCGGAGCGGTACGACCGTAACGCGTTACGGTACCTCAAGCGGTACCTTGAGCGGTACTACCGCTCGTGAGCGGTACTACCGCCCCAGGTACTGCAGGGGTACCGCAACTTGTTCTGGGGGACGAATTCAGCGCAGACTCAGAGCGGTACCGAGGGCGGTACCTATAGTGGTAGCGGTACTACCGCTACAGGTACCGGTAGTACCGGCCTGGCTAAATCTGGTTTTCTTCCCTTTTTCTCTCCAACTTTGTTACCTCGTTAAATACACACAAAACCGGAAAACCTATCAACTACGCTTCAGTCTTCCGATCTTGACGCGTCCGGCGAGGTCACCGTGTACTTGCAAATCTAACAATGATACTCAAGGCACACGGTGAGATTGCTCAAGTGTTGTCATCAAACACGCAAAACTTGGGGTATGAATTTTGCTCTTACAATCTCCCCCTTTTTGGTGTTTGATGACAACACAAGAGTTGACAACAACATATGATATTATGATGAGAACATTAGATTTGCAAAAACTAGACGGAGCTCCCCCTACACATGTGCATATCATGAATATGCATTTGAATACAAATGCACATGTTATAGAGACATCACTCCCCCTAGTTTTTACAAACCAAGCACATATGCAACATAGATAGATGACATGTTCAAGATGCATATGCACAAAATGGAGGCAACATAAGATCATATACGGAGATTTGGGTGAAGTTATCATACCATAGCCTTGAGAATACCCAAACTCACAATAGGATGCCTCCATGGGCTTGTTGATGTAGCCGAGAGACAAGATAGGCAACTAGAACCAAATGGCTACAAACAACAAAGGTCTCCATCCACCTAGGAACTTCTCCCCCTTTGGCATCGGAACACCAAAAAGGAGGGTAACGAAACTAGAGAGATAGAGAAAAAGAACATACAACCAAGCTTGCAAAACTCACGAGAGAACAAGCTTGGAGGAGGTTCTCAAAAACAAGAAGAAGAAAACAAAGAAGAAAGACAAAACAAGGTCACGAAGAACCGAAAAACCCGCAAAGAGGGGGTGTTGGTGGCCGACGCCACCGTGTAAGAGTATACTAGTTGTGAGGTCGCGTAGATGTATCTAGGACTCACGGACTACAACTCAACATGAAGCTCATAAGTCACTTAATTGACAAATAGCAAATGTTTTGGATTTCTTTATGCATTATGGGGGGAGTGATAGCTCAATGGATTTAAACCGCACTCCCCCTATGTCCATGCGTGCCTTTCATCTAGATATGACGGTAAGATTGGTATGTGCGCACGACGGTCAAGCAAAGTTCGACGGATCAATGATGTTTAGCTCATGCCTCAACTCAATAAAGCGCTTCTCATCCAAAGGCTTCGTGAAGATGTCCGCCAATTGCTCCTTGGTGCCAATATAGGATAGTACAATATCTCCGCGAGCAATGTGGTCCCGGATGAAGTGGTTCCGTATCTCAATGTGCTTCGTCTTGCCATGAAGAACCGGATTGTAGGCGATCTTGATTGCGCTCTCATTGTCGCACAAAAGAGGCACCTTGCTATACTCGAGTCCATAATCCCGCAAGGTTTGCCTCATCCATAAGATTTGAGCACAACTACTTGCCGTGGCAATATACTCGGCTTCCGCGGTGGAGACGGAGACACAATTTTGCTTCTTCGAGGACCAACACACCAAAGATCTTCCAAGAAAGTGACATGCTCCGGAGGTAGACTTCCTATCAATCTTGTCGCCCGCTGATGTCTACGGGAGCTTCTATTCTTGTAGACAGTGTTGGGCCTCCAAGAGCAGAGGTTTGTAGAACAGCAGCAAGTTTCCCTTAAGTGGATCACCCAAGGTTTATCGATCTCAGGAGGAAGAGGTCAAAGATATCCCTCTCATGCAACCCTGCAACCACAAAGCAAGAAGTCTCTTGTGTCCCCAACACACCTAATAGGTGCACTAGTTCGGCGAAGAGATAGTGAAATACATGTTGTATGAATATATATAAGCAGTAGCAACGGCACCAGAAAAGTGCTTTGCCCAGGACTGGCGTGTAGTTGATGGTGGTGATATGGCAGGCAGTACAGATACAGTAAAACAGTAAACAAGCAGTGATAGCAGTATTTAGGAACAAGGCCTAGGGATCATACTTTCACTAGTGGACACTCTCAACTTTGATCACATAACAGAATAGATAAATGCATACTCTACACTCTTGTTGGATGATGAACACCATTGCGTAGGATTACACGAACCCTCAATGCCGGAGTTAACAAGCTCCACAATTCAATGTTCATATTTAAATAACCTTAGAGTGCATGACAGATCAACACAACTAAACCAAGTACTAACGTAGCATGCACACTGTCACCTTCACGCTACGAAAGGAGGAATAGATCACATCTTTACTATTAAATTGCAATAGGTGGCTGCCTGGTGTCACAAACAGGCCAAAGAATTTTTTAGGCCCAACATCTTCCGCCAACCCTTGGCCAAATCTTTCTTTATCTTTACTATTAGAATTTTTTAGGCCCAACCGGCAGCCCTTGGCCCAATCTTTCCTTATCGTACGTCCTGAAGAAGAAAAAACCAGCGATAAAGGAAAATCAGGACGAACGCAAAACGGAACGACGATGGACCGGTCTCCGATCCACGAACAGAAATCTGACGAGAAAAGCGCGTGCTCCGGCAATCCCGATCCGACCGACACGCCTTCCGACACCCCTCTGCGCCGCCTCCCTCATTCGGGTCAGGAACTTGTGCCCCGAGCTGTAGATTAGTCCGTCTTTCTATGTCTTTCCATGCCTCTTCCCAGAGCATCCCAACAAAGCTCATCTCATCATCACAACGTCAACGTATCTATGACAGCAACGGAGAGAGACATCGCTTGTGCCAGTGGAGACGCACACGATGAAATCGGCCACCACTAGGCTGGGATTTGGAAATTAACAAGTAGGGAGTGGACGAGGTTACGGTATAGGCACGCGCAGGCCAGGGGAGGACGAAGTCGCCATGGGAGGCGAGATGGACGAGATGGAGGATGTCGGGTGAAAGTAGTAGCTGGGACGTCGCTGCTGGGTGGCGTTGAGTCGACGAGAGGAGCAGGTGCACGGGCGCGGTTGAAGCAGAGCAAGCTAGCTTTCGAGGCAGAGCATGACACAATCGCTGATGCTAGCTTGCTTTACTTTAAAAAAAATGATATCTTGTTGAAGCTTTCTATCAGCGGTGAGTAGCTAGCTTGCCGCTGTTTGTTCGACCAAATGAGGTTGACATCTGAAGGTATATATGATGCCCACCATAGGAGGCCTCACAGAGATTAGCATCTCTCAGCCCTAGGATTTTACCCCCGATGAATCAAAGCCGTCCGTTTTTTTATCGTGGTGGTATAAAAAGAGCATCCAACCGAGCAAACCCTAGCCGCCTCTCCCCCAATCCCTGCGCGTGTGCGCTTTCTCACCAATCCCCTCGTGTCCGGCGGCGACGTCCCGCCTCCAGCGCTTCTCCTCCTCCCAAGCCCCGTCTCTGTCTTTGTCACCGGACGAGGATTGCCGCAGGTGGAGCTCCGGCGCCGAGCCGGCTGTAGCAGCGCGCCGCCTCGCTCTCGACGAGCACGAGTCGTCGCTTGTGGGAGGAGGTGGCGCGGGGGAGAATGGCGACGAGGTTCTTGCCGCAGGTGGAGCTCCGGCGGCCGACCCGGCTGCAGCAGCGCCGCCGCTTCGACGTCGCGGTGGGTGACGCCAGCGCTTGGCAGTAGATGAGCCCGGAGGCGAGATGAAGGAAGGCGCGTCGTGGGAGAGGCGAGCCTGGAGAGGAGGTCGCCGTTGGGGGCCAGCTCCATGACGAGGTACCAGCGCCGCCACGGATCCTCCTCGCCGGCGACGCCACGGATCCTCCTCGCCGGCGACGCCCACGGCCTCCTGCATCAGCTTTTCAAGCGCATCAAACAAGGCCACTGCCCAACCCCGTGTGCGAGCCTGGCGTGGCTGTGTGAGACAGCTCTTGCAGCTCCAGGTTGAGATGAAGCAGAAAGATGTTCAGGTAGGCATCCGCCTAGATTCTTGCATCCACAGATTTGTGCTTTCCTTTTATTTGTTCTCCACACGCTTCTTGAAGGGAATTGGCAAACAAGACCACGGGTACCAACATGGAAGGTATCTCAGACCAGCCATGAGGCGTTCTATTTTGTTCAGGGAGGTTTCTCAAAGATTGGTCACACGTGATGCATCCATGTGTTAGGATATGTAATTGATGTTTCCATAAAGGGTTCCCAAATTTTCTCAAAGAAGATGATTATTTCATATATATTTTAATGTTGGATGGGCACCAATTTTACTTCATGGGGCTCCTCGACTCATGGTTTTCTCTATCTGTACTAACCCAGCGTCATCCACCCCCCATACAGGTTAGTGTTATGTGTCCAGTTCCCATAGTTGCTGGTGAAGGTAAAATTATGGTTTCATCAAGTGGCTTTTCCATTTGTATTTCACAACAATATTCTTCCGTATCATATACTCCAGGCAGTCAGTTTGATAATTGCGATGATTGTAGCGGCTCAGATTATTTGGATATTGAATATCTTTCTGCTACGGAGAATTCAAGCAACCAGTTTATTTTCATGAATAACATAGGAAGATTTCAAGCTTTCAGAACTCAAAAATATTTGTACTGTATTTCCTTCTCTAACTAAATGAAAGTGCACGCTATTTTCTTCCTATCAGATCAAATTGCTTATTTACATTTTTGTACTTTGATTATTCCGTTTCATATAGCCTGTCTAGACTGATCTCATGTACAGTGCATTATAACATGTATGCAGGTGCCCTCCTCTGGTTACCTCGGTGCGCCTGCTGGTGAGGGTCCGTAGGCTGTAGCCTGCCGGTGAGAAGGAGGACGATATTGCTATGGGATGTAGCGATGGGTGATGGCTGCGTCTGACCTCGCATCCCGTGCGTAGTTTCTAAACTGAGATCGATTTATTTTTGCTTGCAGGTACCGTGCTGATCCTGCTCGCTGGGAGGTACATGAGGAAACGTGTGGTGTTCCTCAAACAGCTCATGTCTGGCTGTTCCTGATCTCTGGTAAATCACCGCTAGCTCATGCACTGTAATTGTTTTCCATGGTACCTTACAGTACCCCAACATCGTCCTTTATGCATTGCTGATTATTCAGCTAAGTTCTACGTGAGCTAACTGTATGGGGTGTGAAAGCATCGAATATTTAGGATCTCAGCTTGTTTTGTTATCTGCGTCAAACTTGTTAGAGAATAAGATCAAGCCTCTGTTGGTTATGGATGTCAGAAAGTATTGGCCAGCAGTTTTTCTGGTCTGCAACCTTTGAGTGATGGCTTAACGCTGGTTGAGGTGAGATTTGAGTTTCTTGACCCCTCTTAGTAATGGGTGTCAGATTGGTTCAAGGTTTTCAGCTTTTCCCCTTTTTCTGCAAGCTCGGAGCGACTTCAGACCTTGGGATCGGTCTGGTTTTTCCTTAACTGGAACAGAGATGCCTTCTAAGTTTATTTCCCTCTAATCATGATGTTTCTTCTATGATTTTCTAGACTGGTTGACAATGGTCGCTATTTTCTGAGATCGATTAGATCGTGTAGTTCTTGCTTGCAAACATGTTCATCCTATTTTGTTAGTGACCAATGTCCACTTTGCTCTTTCTACAACATAGCTAAGCGAGAAGTGAGTTTTAGTTCATTTGCACCACTACTTGCTAATAGAGCGTGCATCCTTTTCATGGAATGTACACTTAATCTTTACTGATATTGCAGGGCAACACGATAGAAAGGATGTGTGCCAGCCAACCGAATAGACCAGTTCAGAGAGAAACTAAAGAAAGATACGATCTACAGACTTGAATCCTGGTTTGTTTATTTCTTATATCCCCGTACATATCAGGTAAAGAAGGTAATACCTTTTGTTGTTTCAGTACCAATTGCTTGATTGCAACTCTTAGTTTCTCTTGCTGAAAGCGATTAAAACATGACGATCTCTATAGGTGCATTTTTTATGATACTACTTGGGGTCAATATATTTTGGTTATTCTTGTGTGAAATAAGAAAATTACTATTATGTGATGGGATGGATGATCTGAACATTGCTATCTGATGATTATTCCTTATCGAAACCACTTGTTTATTGACATTTCAAGGTATTGTCTTGAGAAAGGATGGAACTAATGTTTTGAACAAGTTGTAGCTCTGAATTTACATGTAAGGACATGACGCCTAATAACTAGGTTGCTCATAATGCAGATGATGTTTATTGTTTAGCTTCAGTACTTCGTAATCAGAACTTGCTGCTTGAAATCCCAAGCTTATTTGTTTAGAGCCTTGTTGCAAAGTGTGTCCTTGGTGCCATGTTTTCGTGCCTACTGCAGTTGGAACTATGGTAAAATATGAGGGATTGCTTACTTCAAATTTTGGTTTGTTTGTTCAGCAGTAAAAAACGATACCTCCATTTGTTCAGGTTGAGGTGTTGTTTTTTTGTTGACAGACATGAGAGCTTGATTAATGATAAGATAGGGTTCGAGAGGTTAAAACTGCGAGTCTGTTCGCTCAAATAATTGACCTTCATAAAAAATATGAGTTTGTTTGAATAAAATATCGTAAAGATGGGATCTTGATTAGTTAGTGTCAGGTTTGTCCTGATGCCACGTTTTCTTTGCCTAATACAGTTGTTTCTCTTTCTCTGCTATTTGGTAAAAATGGGATTTTACTTGCAAAAAAAGGGAGGTCAGGTGCTTGGAATGCTAGCTTGCTTACTTAAAATGTAGTAAAAATAAAGCCTTGGTTAGTTACTGCCAGTTTCCTCCTTGATGCCATTTTTCCTGGCCTAATGCGGGTGGATCGGTAGTACAAAAAATATCTTGCTTACTTAAAAGTTAAAATGCAGGTATTGTTTCTTGTCTAGCAAAACGGCCGTACCTGCTTCTAATGCAGCATATTTCTGTGTGCTTTATTAGGTTGTTGTCTTACCAGTCTTCGCTAGCTGATGTGTCCATTTTTTCTCCAACCTTTTGTCTGTTTCTTCTTTTCTGTGTTCTTGGTATCATGATGCCACTGAATCGTTTGAAGCATCCTCCTGCTTGGGTAACTCCGGCCTGGATGCCTCGTGCGGCATAAATTTGGCATCCAGTGTTATCGTTTCTTCCTAAAATGCTTCTCATGTGTATGTTGACGGCTACGTTTGCCCTGTTTTTGCGGACCTAGCTAATTTATGTGCCTGCCTGTGTCACCACGGAAAGCTATTCATAGCTGAAACCAAAATTTTACTAAATCTCTTTTCACCTAAATGATGAAGTGGGCATTTTCTATCCATTTGATTCTGTCGTTGCCAAATTGCTTGCCTGGCATTGTTGCTCCCTGGTTTTTTGCATCAATCTCGATTTCCAGGTGGGCAATTTGCCTACCATTTTGACAGCAAGAGGTAGTAGTTGGGCAGCAGTTATATGAAACAAAAATGAATTCTATGTGCAGTACGACTATCTAGAATAAAATAACTGCTATGAATCCTCAGTTCATAAAAATATTCAAATTTAATTTTACTTGATCACGTTGACGAGTTAGAAGCTTTGAACCATGTTTTTTTGCGTAGTATGCAGTTTATACCATCAGAGTAGCTGCTAAAACAGAAGTGGCTGTAAGATACTTTGCATTGCATATGGTTTTAGATCATTGCCTCACATGGAGCTGAACCATCCGTCCGCAATGTCGTCGCCAAGGTCAGAGACAAAGCTGCCCTTTGGTTCAGAGCTGGCGCGTCGGGCCTGCGTGTCCTCCCGCCGCCCACCTGGGATGTCCACTGAGTTGTAATCTCTGTTTATCTTTTCAGAACTATGGCCTCTTAGGAGGATTGTAACAACTAACTCTTCCCTTCTTTTTAATGAAATGAAATGCAAAAGCTTTTTGTGTTTTCTCGAAAAAGATCATTGCCTCACCGCCGTTGCCTTTTGGTCAATTTCTATCTTCCGTAGGTTGGATTGAGGTAGAGCGTGGTCACCGACTACCGGAGGTGTTGCAAAATGGGTCTGCTGGCTGATACGGAGAAGCAAGGCAAGGTGATGCCATTGCCACAAACTGATTTCTTTCCTGGTTTCCCAAGAAATTCTGTTATGCTTTTCTAAAACAGTGCAATTGGTTTCCTTATATTTTGATGTATGTTGGTCAATTTTTCCTAAATATATTTAATAAATGCAGCATAGTGGTGTTGATGGCAATCTTCCTTTAAACATTTATAATCCGTTGATCTTGGTTCTTATCTTCTCCATTGAGCCATATTTGTCGCAATAGTGGATCCAAGTACGTTTTTTACTTAGATATGTGCTCTCACCGCATTGGTTAAATAGTGTTATCGGGTTGACCTAGAAGAACACATCATTTCGTATAATGCTTTGCGGTAAACAAACTAGAATTATATGATTACCTCACAAAAAGATTTTCCGCACACATAAATGTATGTGTTGATCCGATGAAATTAATTATTTATCTGACCATGGAATATTTTTATTTTAAGTGTGCGATGTAAGAGCTTTTTGATGATCTTCTATCTAGGTTAGCCGAACATGATTCACTTGAAGTAATTTTTCCCCTCTCTTGAGTGTTTTGTCTTCTCATGTCTACTGAACCACTTGCATTTTTGATATTATTTGAAGAAGCTTTACATATTTATCCACCTAAGGTTGGACATGCTACCACAAACTTTGATAGTTATTATTATTATTTAGCAAGTGTTATTTAGATACCTATAGCTCAGAAACTCAATTCGGCTCCCGGGTGCGTATGATCCCTCTACCATAAAAACATATTTTCAAGTGTTAAAAAAATTTTAAAAAAAAGTTTACATGTACATATCCATAATATATGTGTATTCGTCAAGTTTCACAAAAAAATGATATTTTATGTAGTCTAAGCGAAAAAGAGAAAATTTATCTTGTGACAAGTCTTTGTTTCAGCACCGAATTTTGTCTTTTTACACACGCCACATGACACGTCGATTTTTCATGAAACGACTTTGTGAGCGCGTAGCACATGAAGATGTACGTGCGAAATTTTTGTTTCAATTTTTTTGACATTTTAAAATGTGGCTAACATGTATTTCAAAATAAAGGGAGCATACGCTCCCATGTGCCAAAACATCACCCCCCCTATAGCTGAATCTCTTCTCTTTTTTTCTAGGTTTTGGTGCATGGATCAGTAGAAGCTACCTAACAAGTACATTTTTAAATACATTGGGCAAATACAACAGACTTGCTTATTTATGGTCCTCGTGTATAAGGAAAAATGATATAGCATCAGATTTATGTGCTTACTAGGTTTGTTTGTTCATTCTGGAGCTTTTTCAATTCTCAGAAAAAAACATTGTGTTAATTCTTACCTATTGGATTTGATAAGATAAGAGATAATATTTAATAGCTATCGACTTATCATTGCCAGTCACTTTTACCAATTTGCTGTCATGATTCAATATGCACTCAAAAAAGCCTTGGCTGAAATAATGAAAAGGAAGATATACACTCTGCTCTGCTCTACTCAGTCTTTCACAGCGGATCCTTTTTTTAAATGCTATACTTCTGAAATGTTTGCTTCCTATTTATAGGTATTTGGTTCAAGTGGGCAAGATTAACTTTTTGTTTTCATCATCTACTGCAGGGAAAGAGCAGCTTATGCACAAAAGGTGTATATCTTATGCTTTTTACTATATTGTGGTTGCACACTGCCACTGAACTTTTTAGTCTTTTGGATCTATTTGTATATTTATATGTTGTTTTTCGGCCACAACACCCGAACAACAGAATGGTTTTGCCCATATACCTGTCCATTTGATTGAACACCTATTTTGGTACATTTGGTCCGTGGCATTGCTTTGTGAAACTTAAGAAATGCAATATCATATAAGTAGATTTTTGTTGTTGTTATACAAAATATACATTGTCATGAGCTCTGCGGGGTCGTGCGCCAAGGCGCACATCTAAATCTAGTATAACAAGATGTGCTGCTAGCTAGCTTGCTGGTGATGGTTTTCTAAAACCGATTACCTTGTTTCAGTTTTTTTTTTTTTTTTGCACAATAGAATTGTCGTCCCATATGCATTCTTTATCTTAGAAAGATCTACACATAAAACGAAATAAGTATAAAGAATAACGAATGGAATTTAGTTAACTATAATTAAAAAATAGTACTCCCTCCAGTTCACATTAATTGATCTAATATGGAGTACATGACTATGTAAGTAATCTATTAGTACATATAGACTTCCTGGTAGAATTTGTGGCTAAGTTAAATGTTTATGGAGTGTTGTTTCAGCCAATAGTATAAAAAAACATTCCATGGATCACATGAGCGTTACTCAAGAGGGAAAAAATGGGGCTTAAATATGTGAAACAATCCCATTTTTAAGTAGGGATAGCCATGGTTGGTTTGTTTATACTCCTCCATTTCCTTTTAATATTGATAATAAAAATCAACACCGCTTAAACTTTTAAGATGTCGTAACCTTCCTTCAATCTTGAAAACACGTCGATCTTTCGAATTGTACTAACTTAGTCACATCCAAATTTTTATATTTATTTATTCGCAGCAACGCGCGGGCATTGTGCTAGTCAATACTATCATAGCAATAGTTAACTTCATAATCTACAAGAGATCATAATCATAGCCTACGCCAAGTACTAACACGGATGCACACACTGTCACCATTACACCGTGCAGGAGGAATAAACTACTTTAATAACATCACTAGAGTAGCACACGGATAAATTGTGATACAAAACACATTGCAATCATAAAGAGATATAAATAAGCACTTCACTATGCCATTCATAACGGTGAATAAGTATTCTGTGAAATATAGCCTAAGAGACCCACACGGTGCACACACTTGTCACCTTTACACACGTGGGACAAGGAGTCTCCGGAGATCACATAAGTAAAATTCACTTGACTAGCATAACGACATCTAGATTACAAGCATCATCATATGAATCTCAATCATGTAAGGCAGCTCATGAGATTATTGTATTGAAGTACATAGGAGAGAGATGAACCACATAGCTACCGGTACAGCCCCGAGCCTCGATGGAGAACTACTCCCTCCTCATGGGAGACAACAGCGTTGATGGAGATGGCGGTGGTGTCGATGGAGGAGCCTTCCGGTGGCACTTACCCGTCCCGGCGGCGTGCCGGAACAGAGGCTCTTGTCCCCTAGATCTTGGCTTCGCGATGGCGGCGGCTCTGGAAGGTTTCTCGTACCGTGGCTTTTTTTTATCGAGGTTTTAGGTCGAGGGGGCTTAAATAGGCGAAGAGGCGGCGTCAGAGGGTCGAAGAGGCGACGACACCATAGGGGGGCGCGGGCCACCCCTAGACCGCGCCGGCCTATGGTCTGGTGGGCCTGTGGCCCCCCTCTGGCGGCTCTCGGGTGTTCTGGATGCTTCCGGGGATTCTAAGATGCTGGGCGTTGATTTCGTCCGATTTCGAGAATATTTCCTTACTAGGATTTCTGAAACCAAAAACAGCGAGAAAACAACAAGCTGGCCCTTCGGCATCTCGTCAATAGGTTAGTTCCGGAAAACGCATAAATATGACATAAAGTATGCATAAAACATGTAGATATCATCAATAATGTGGCATGGAACATAAGAAATTATCGATACGTCGGAGACGTATCAGCATCCCCAAGCTTAGTTCCTGCTCGTCCCGAGCAGGTAAACGATAACAAAGATAATTTCTGGGGTGACATGCCATCATAACCTTGATCATACTATTGTAAGCATATGTGATGAATTCAGCGATTCGAAACAATGTAAATACAATGAGTAAACAATTGAATCATATAGCAAAGACTTTTCATGAATAGTACTTTCAAGACAAGCATCAATAAGTCTTGCATAAGAGTTACTCATAAAGCAATAAATTCTTAGTAAAGGTATCGAAGCAACACAATGGAAGATTAAGTTTCAGCGGTTGCTTTCAACTTGTAACATGTATATCTCATGGATAATTGTCAATGCAAAGCAATATAACAAATGCAGTATGCAAATATGTAGGAATCAATGCACAGTTCACACAAGTGTTTGCTTCTTAAGATGGAGAGAAATAGGTGAACTGACTCAACAATAAAAGTAAAAGAATGGTCCTTCAAAGAGGAAAGCATCGATTGCTATATTTGTGCTAGAGATTTTATTTTGAAAACATAAAAAGAGCATAAAAATAAAGTTTTGAGAGGTGTATGTTGTTGTCAACGAATGGTAGCGGGTACTCTAACCCCCTTGCCAGACAAACCTTCAAAGAGCGGCTCCCATCTTATTTTGTTTTTGGGTGGCACTCCTTCCGACCTTTCTTTCACAAACCATGGCTAACCGAATCCTCGGGTGCCTGCCAACAATCTCATACCATGAAGGAGTGCCTTTTTATTTTAGTTTTATTATGATGACACTTCTCCCAACCTTTGCTTACACAAGCCATGGCTAACCGAATCCTTCGGGTGCCGTCCAACAATCACATACCATGGAGGAGTGTCTATTTTTGTTAATTAATTTGGGACTAGGAATCCCATTGCCAGCTCTTTTTGCAAAATTATTGGATAAGCGGATGAAGCCACTAGTCCATTGGTGAAAGTTGCCCAACAAGATTGAAAGATAAACACCACATACTTCCTCATGAGCTATAAAATATTGACACAAATCAGAGGTGATAAATTTTGAATTGTTTAAAGGTAGCACTCAAGCAATTTACTTTGGAATGGCAGGAAATACCATGTAGTAGGTAGGTATGGTGGACACAAATGGCATAGTGTTGTTTGGCTCAAGGATTTGGATGTATGAGAAGTATTCCCTCTCGATACAAGGTTTAGGCTAGCAAGGTTGTTTGAAGCAAACACAAGCACGGACTAGTACATCAAAACTTACATAAAAGACATATTACAAGCATTATAAGGCTATACATCGTCTTCCTTGTTGTTCAAACACCTCACTAGAAACTATCTAGACTCTAGAGAAACCACTCATGCAAACCAAATTTTAACCAGCTCTATGTATTTCTTCACTAATAGGTGCAAAGTATATGATGCAAGAGCTTAAACATAAGCACAACAATTGCCAAGTATCACATTATCCAAGACATTATACCAATTACTACATGTAGCATTTTCCAATTCCAACCATATAACAATTAACGAAGCAGTTTCAACCTTCGCCATGAAAATTAAAAGCTAAGAACACATGTGTTCATACGAACCAGCGGAGCGTGTCTCTCTCCCACACAAGCATTTATTCAAACAAAAACAAAAATAGAAACAAACAAACAGCCGCTCCAAGTAAAGTACATAAGATGTGACCGAATAAAAATATAGTTTCAAGAGAAGGAACCTGATAATTTGTCGATGAAGAAGGGGATGCCTTGGGCATCCCCTAGCTTAGATGCTTGAGTCTTCTTGAAATATGCAGGGATGAACCACCGGGGCATCCCCAAGCTTAGACTTTTTACTCTTCTTGATCGCATTGTATCATCCTCCTCTCTTGACCCTTGAAAACTTTCTTCACACCAAACTCGAAACAAACTCATTAGAGGGTTAGTGCATAATCAAAAACTCACATGTTCAGAGGTGACACAATCATTCTTAACACTTCTGGACATTGCCCAAAGCTACTCGGAAGTTAATGGAACAAAGAAATCCATCCCACATAGCAAAAGAGGCAATGCGAAATAAAAGGCAGAATCTATCAAAACGAACAGTCCGTAAAGACGAATTTTATTGAGGAACCAGACTTGCTCAAATGAAAATGCTCAAATTGAATGAAAGTTGCGTACATATCTGAGGATCACTCACGTAAATTGGCATAATTTTATGAGTTACCTACGGAGAATTTTTCCCAGATTCGTGACAGCAAAGAAATCTATTTCTGTGCAGTAATCCAAATCTAGTATGAACCTTACTATCAACGACTTTACTTGGCACAACAATTCAACAAAACTAAGATAAGGAGAGGTTGCTACAGTAGTAACAACTTCCAAGACACAAATATAAAACAAAGTACTGTAGTAAAATAAACACATGGGTTATCTCCCAAGAAGTTCTTTCTTTATAGCCATTAAGATGGGCTCAGCAGTTTTAATAATGCACTCGCAAGAAATAATAGTTGAAGCAAAAGAGAGCATCAAGAGGCAAATTCAAAACACATTTAAGTCTAACATGCTTCCTATGCATAGGAATCTTGTAAATAAACAAGTTCATGAAGAGCAAAGTAACAAGCATAGGAAGATAAAACAAGTGTAGCTTCAAAAATTTCAGCACATAGAGAGGTGTTTTAGTAACATGAAAACTTCTACAACCATATTTTCCTCTCTCATAATAATTTTCAGTAGCAACATGAGCAAACTCAACAATATAACTATCACATAAAGCATTCTTATCATGAGTCTCATGCACAAAATTATTACTCTCCACATAAGCATAATCAATTTTATTAGCAATAGTGGGAGCAAATTCAACAAAGTAGCTATCATTATTATTCTCATCATCAAATATAGGAGGCATATTGTAATCATAATCAAATTTATCCTCCATAACAGGTGGCAACAAAAGACTACTATCATTATAATCATCATAAATAGGAGGTAAAGTATCATCAAAATAAATTTCCTCCTCAATGCTTGGGGGACTAAAAAGATCATGCTCATCAAAACCAGCTTCCCCAAGCTTAGAATTTTCCATAGCATTAGCAACAATAGTGTTCAAAGCATTCATATCAATAACATTCCCATTAGCATGCATATAAAGTTCCATGGGTTTTTTAATTCTCTCTTCAAACACATCATGTCCTAATTCAAGATAAAGTTCATAAAGATCTCTCATATTTTTGTTGTTTTCCATTATGCCTAACTAGTGTAAACAAGAAACAAAAAGATGCAATTGCAGGATCTAAAGGAAATAGCTTCGAGCACACACACAATGGCGCCAGAAAAGTACTGTTACCTGGAACCGGAATATGAGTGCCTTTTACCTTTCCTCCCTAGCAACGGCGCCAGAAAAGTGCTTGATGTCTACGGGAGCTTCTATTCTTGTAGACAGTGTTGGGCCTCCAAGAGCAAAGGTTTGTAGAACAGCAGCAAGTTTCCCTTAAGTGGATCACCCAAGGTTTATCGATCTCAGGGAGGAAGAGGTCAAAGATATCCCTCTCATGCAACCCTGCAACCACAAAGCAAGAAGTCTCTTGTGTCCCCAACACACCTAATAGGTGCACTAGTTCGGCGAAGAGATAGTGAAATACAGGTGGTATGAATATATATAAGCAGTAGCAACGGCACCAGAAAAGTGCTTTCCCCAGGACTGGCGTGTAGTTGATGGTGGTGATATGGCAGGCAGTACAGATACAGTAAAACAGTAAACAAGTAGCGATAGCAGTATTTAGGAACAATGCATAGGGATCATACTTTCACTAGTGGACACTCTCAACTTTGATCACATAACAGAATAGATAAATGCATACTCTACACTCTTGTTGGATGATGAACACCATTGCGTAGGATTACACGAACCCTCAATGTCGGAGTTAACAAGCTCCACAATTCAATGTTCATATTTAAATAACCTTAGAGTGCATGACAGATCAACACAACTAAACCAAGTACTAACGTAGCATGCACACTGTCACCTTCACGCTACGAAAGGAGGAATAGATCACATCAATACTATCATAGAAATAGTTAACTTCATAATCTACAAGAGATCATAATCATAGCCTACGCCAAGTACTAACACGAATGCACACACTGTCACCATTACACCGTGCAGGAGGAATAAACTACTTTAATAACATCACTAGAGTAGCACACAGATAAATTGTGATACAAAACACATTGCAATCATAAAGAGATATAAATAAGCACTTCACTATGCCATTCATAACAGTGAATAAGTATTCTGTGAAATATAGCCTAAGAGACCCACACGGTGCACACACTCGTCACCTTTACACACGTGGGACAAGGAGTCTCCGGAGATCACATAAGTAAAATTCACTTGACTAGCATAACGACATCTAGATTACAAGCATCATCATATGAATCTCAATCATGTAAGGCAGCTCATGAGATTATTGTATTGAAGTACATAGGAGAGAGATGAACCACATAGCTACCGGTACAGCCCCGAGCCTCCATGGAGAACTACTCCCTCCTCATGGGAGACAACAGCGTTGATGGAGATGGCGGTGGTGTCGATGGGGGAGCCTTCCGGGGGCACTTCCCCGTCCCGGCGGCGTGCCGGAACAGAGACTCCTGTCCCCCAGATCTTGGCTTCGCGATGGCGGCGGCTCTGGAAGGTTTCTCGTACCGTGGCTTTTTTTATCGAGGTTTTAGGTCGAGGGGGCTTAAATAGGCGAAGAGGCGGCGTCAGAGGGTCGAAGAGGCGACGACACCATAGGGGGGCGCGGGCCACCCCTAGGCCGCGCCGGCCTATGGTCTGGTGGGCCTGTGGCCCCCCTCTGGCGGCTCTCGGGTGTTCTGGATGCTTCCGGGGATTCTAAGATACTGGGCGTTGATTTCGTCCGATTCCGAGAATATTTCCTTACTAGGATTTCTGAAACCAAAAACAGCAGAAAACAAAGAATCGGCCCTTCGGCATCTCGTCAATAGGTTAGTTCCGGAAAACGCATAAATATGACATAAAGTGTGCATAAAACATGTAGATATCATCAATAATGTGGCATGGAACATAAGAAATTATCGATATGTCGGAGACGTATCACCCGCCCAATCGGAGTCGGTGAAACCAACCAAAGCAAAGTCCGTGTCCCTTGGGTACCATAGTCCGAAGTGTGGGGTATCAACTAAATATCGAAAGATCCTCTTGACCACCACAAGGTGGCTTTCCTTCGGACTTGCTTGAAACCGTGCACACATACCAACGCTCAACATGATATCCGGGCGAGAGGCACAAAGGTAGAGAAGCGAACCTATCATCGAACGGTAGAGCTTGGTATCCACCGCCTTGCCGCCCTCGTCAAGAGTGAGTTGACACTTGAGTTGCATCGGAGTTCCGATCCCCTTGGCGTCCTTCATATCAAAGCGCTTGAGCATGTCTTGGAGGTACTTTGCTTGATTGATGAAGGTGCCTTGTCGCATTTGCTTGATCTCGAACCCAAGGAAGTACTTGAGTTCACCCATCATTGACATCTCAAACCTATTTGTCATCAACATAGCAATCTCATCGTTGAATTTTGTGTTAGTAGAGCCAAATATGATGTCATCTACATAGAGTTGGCATACGAAAATCTCCCCATTGACCTTCTTATTAAAAAGAGTGGGATCGATTTTCCCCACTTGGAATCCACGGTCTTCAAGCAACTCCTTGAGATGCTCATACCAAGCTCTAGGAGCTTGTTTGAGACCATATAGGGCCTTTTTAAGCTGGAAGACATGGTCCGGAAAATGGGGGTCCTCGAAACCCGGGGGCTGCTTCACATATACTTCCTCATGTAGAGGACCATTAAGAAAAGCACTCTTAACATCCATTTGTTGCAACTTAAAGCCATGATGTGAGGCAAAAGCCAAAAGGATACGGATGGACTCGAGCCTTGCAACGGGTGCAAAGGTTTCACCAAAGTCCACGCCTTCAACTTGAGAATAGCCTTGTGCCACCAATCTTGCTTTGTTGCGGATGACCGTTCCACTTTCATCTTGCTTGTTCTTGAAGATCCACTTGGTGCTGATAACATTGCGGCAATGATCGGGTCGCTTCATGAGAGTCCATACATCATTCCTCTTGAAGTTGTTGAGCTCCTCTTGCATTGCATTCAACCAATCGGGATCGTTGAGAGCATCATCAACTTTGAGTGGTTCCACCCTAGAGACAAAGGCATGGTGCGCACAAAAGTTTGCAAGTTGCCTCCGAGTGGTGACATTTCTCTTTAGATCACCAATGATGTTTTGCAAGGAATGAGACTTGAGACGCAAGTGTCTTGAAGTAGAATCTTCACGGCGAGTGTCGGCTCGAGGAGATGGTTCTTGTGAGTCCTCTTGGCCTTCATCACGGTTTAGGTCCTCACCTTGACCTCCATTGTCGTTGAAAGAGGCAACATGGTCATGAGATCCGGATGGCTCGGGGGTATAGGGAGTATTATTGTCCATGAAGACTCTCCCCGAACCACTCGGAGATGAACTTGAAGCTTGACCTTGGTCACTTGATGTTGGGTGTTGAGGTAGACGAGCTTGCGGTGTATGTTGTTCTTGATCTTGTTGAGGTGAACTTGGACTCGATTGTTGTTGTAGATGTCGAGGTTGATCTTGTGGTTGAGGTTGAACTTGAGGTTGGCTTGCATTTGTTAGATCAACGGAAGAAGCTTGGCCTTGTGGTGTAGATGGCTCCACTTGGGTGGAACTTGGTCCTTCCCCGGTACTCATAGAAGGTAGCGTTTGAGGTAGGCGAATGTCCACACTCATCCTTCCTATGGTATCCGGGGGAATTGCATCTCCTTTCTCACAAGAAGCACTTCGCTCCTCCAAAGATCTATCATGTTCATCGAACGTCACATCACAAGATTCTACAACACGTCCACTTGACTTGTTGAAGACTCTATAGGCGTGAGAATCCGTAGCATAGCCAACGAAAATTCCTTCTTGAGCTCTTGAATCAAACTTGGATAGGCGCGTGTCCTTGATAAGTATGTAGCATTTGCATCCGAAGACCTTGAAGTATGACACATTAGGCTTGTTGCCGGTGAGGATCTCATATGGTGTCTTCTCAAGATCTTTGCGAAGATAGAGGCGATTAGTAGCATGGCAAGCGGTAGAGATAGCTTCCGCCCAAAAATTGTAGTTGGACTTGTATTCCATCATCATGGCTTCGATCAAGGTTCGATTCTTCCTTTCGGCGACCCCATTTTGTTGGGGAGTATATGGCGTGGAGTATTGGTGTTCGATTCCTTCCTCGCCGAGAAAGTCATCCAACGTGTAGTTCTTGAACTCCGTTCCATTGTCGCTCCTTATTGCGAGAATCTTGTTGTCGTACTTGCGTTGAACTTGGTTGGAAAACTCCATCATGGTCCGTTGAGTCTCACTCTTGTACTTGAAGAAGAATACCCAACAATAGCGTGAATAGTCATCAACGATGACGAGGCAATACTTCTTTCCTCCAAGACTTTCATGAGAAGGTGGACCAAAGAGATCAACATGTAGGAGCTCCAAGCATCTTGTGGTAGAGATGATGGTCTTGGCCTTGTGAGGAGCTCCATGCATTTTTCCTTGTACGCAAGCCCTACAAACACGATCCTTGCAAAAAGAGACATCTTCTTTTAGTCCGAGAATGTGGCCACCCTTGTGGAGACTTTGCAAAGTCCTCATGTTGACATGGGCTAGTCGGCGATGCCATAACCAACCCTTGTCACCTTTGGCGAACAAGCAAAGAGCGGAAGATGTTGTCTTTCCGGAGAAATCGACAACATACAAACCGTTCTCTACATATCCAACAAAAGCTACATTGAGTGTCTTGCTCCACAAGAGGACCACCATATGTTCATCAAAGAATGTGCATAATCCCATATGAGCAATTTGATGAACGGAGAGTAAGTTCTAACCAAGGGTCTCGACAAGGAGGACATTCACAAGTGAGATGTCGGGTGTTACCACCACCTTGCCAAGACCCAATACCTTAGAGCACGTGTTGTCGCCATATGAAACGGTAGAGAGAGAAGGCACGAGGTCGACAACAATATCCTTGCTTCCGGTCATATGACTTGTGGCTCCACTATCAACCACCCATTTAGCGCCACCGGAAGCATAGTCCTACAAGGAATCAAGTCTTGGATTTAGGTACCCATTTTTCAATGGGTCCTAGCATGTTAGTAATAAGGGGTTTGGGAACCCAAATAGTCCAATCAACATTGTCCTTTGGAGGACCAATAAAGCGAGCACGAATATGTCCATAGTTGTGGCACCCCCGGGATCAGGGTTAGACAAATACCAGATCTTCGTCTGACATAAGCCTAACCTAGAGCTCGAGAGACTACAGTGAGAGAATCGGTAACACAACAGTGACTCTACGACTCAAGAAGTAATACAAGCTCATAACCGAGCGAAGAACCAAAGCATTACAAGCAGAGGTCACTGACCTGGCATACATCAATCAACGGAAGCAAAGTTATGCTATTAGACATAGCAAGATAGCAAAAGGCCTAAGAGGCCAGGAGCATAACGGCGACGTCCCAGCCCATAGATTCCAGGCTGCCACCTGGGAACCCCAAGCTACTCGTCGATGTCGACTAGAAACCACCATCTGTTGGAGCGACTTCGTCTGAAACAAAAGCATGCAAAGCTGAGTACAGGGACTCAAGCAAGACTTAGTACAACCTTTTAGCAAAGCGGTTATGCGGGCTTTCGTGGAGCTTCTTTGCGTAAAGCCGCTTTTCCTTTAATAAACAAGAGGGAGAAGAAGTTCGACTACTCGAACCGTTAAAAGGGGATAAGAGAGCGATATCTCTATCTCTATTGATCATCATATTGTATCCACCAAACTTCATCATCTCGAACCACTATCCTCGGATTACCCCCTCAACACCCGAAGAAGGTATCCGTAAACACACATTGTTTGCCAAGTTTTACGATCAGGTTAAAGTTGTCTATGATCACGTAATCCATTCCCAAGTCGTCCGTAACCGTGGACACGGCTTTTCGAAAAGATTTAACCCTGCAGGGGTGCACAACTTTACCCACACGTGCCAACCGATTCTTAGTGCCAGTACATTAGCTCTCTTCCTTGGAAAGCCGGCAGAGAGTGGTTGACCACGACCTTTACCTTGCTCGTCGCCGAGACCATGAGTCACGCGCTAAGGATTGTTCCGCCGTAACGGGTCAAGTCCCGAAGTCGGTCCTTAACGATGTGAGGCGAGGTGGGTTTCTCCAGGGACTCTAACCCCAGCCACCACGGCCACGCTTAGCTACCTGTATGCTATGCACCTTTTCACAAACGTTTTCCATGCATATGTCCAAATAACACGCAAACTATGTGACTCATGGAATCTACTAGGCAAGTTAGTGAGTCGAGAGGGTACCATAATAGGGCCTCGCGTGGTTGTACGCTCGGCCTTGGTTCAAGAGGCGAGAACTCGGTTCCTAGGGTCGGCGAAACGAAACAACCCACCACATCCCAATGTGGCCTCTCGTCCGAGCCTTTAGTTATATTTTAACAACATCTCTACACTTACCACGTCAACCTGTCATGCTAGATTCATTTTATTGTAAGACTCCAGATCCGAAGACCGGAGTAGCAGCGTAGCAAACTAAGCATGGCTAAGCATAAAGATATAAAGGCTCTAGCGATGCACACATGCCAAACCTAGTTATGCTAGGAGCAAGTGGATCGGGGTATTTGAGGCTACAAGGGTGGAACATGCAACATATAGGGTAACTCTATCTATCGATAAAAGACAGTTGAATCGCATGCAATATGAAGGAACCGAGAGTAAAAGCATTTCAAAAACATATATGAACCAGGCTAGGGCTTGCCTTTGTCCGTGACAAACCAATGTGGATCTTCGGAGATCCTATGCTTGACTTGTTCGTCAGTGAACAAGTATTGATCTGCGTTGTTGTCGGACTTCATCGTCTCGGACTTATGCTCTATCGATCGCGAAGAAGCGAACACCGAAAAGGTAAAATAACAATCAATACATGGCATCGATGCAATGCGCAAACAAGAATGATGAAATGATATGTTTAAAGGTATTGAAATTATTCCTATGAAATGATCATCAATTTAAATGAGGTTGAAATGCAAAATGCATTGCATTTCCATAAACCCCATAATTAAAGAAAAGGGTTCATTGGTTCTTCTATTATGGACAGGGTTCAAGTATCTTAAGAATGCATGAAACTGATGTAAACATATTGATTTTGTTTTTCTGAACGTTTTGATATCTAGTTTGTAATTTTCGGATAAAGTATGAATTAGTTACGAATTTTATAAAGTTGCACAATTCCTGAAATTTCTGGGACAGGGAAAACGATTTACAAAGAAGTGCAGTAACTAGGTACTCTTCTCATCTCCGAAATTTGTGAGTGATACGGTTTAGTCTGGAATGACTACACATGTCCAGGTTGTGCTCAACTTAGCAACAACATACACTTACAGGACATGTAACTGAAACTAAACCACAACCCTGAACATGCTATACTAGATCTAAAATACAGAGTATATATTACTGCATTAGTTTAGAGATTTAAACTTGTTTTAAACATCACTCAAATATATGGCGCTCTCAGCTAGTATTTGCCATAGTCAGCTCACAGGAAAAAGAAGTGGTGGCCAGCATGACTTTTTACAGAACCTGATACGTATTGGCAAAACAGGATCAGGCAAGACTGGACCTTTTTCTACCTCTGACCAAAATACAAACTGGAGCATGTTAGGTGCTTACAAACATTCATATGTTTGCTTCTACGCATACACACTCGCAGCAAACCAGCGAACTATTTGTTCTGAAGAAAAGGATGGAGATTGTACAACTGCAGTCAAACAACAGAAAACCTCCGTATGAAAATGGTTCTGGGCATGGTCACCACCGGCTGTACCCGAACGCGAGAGAGAACAGAGATGCTTGGGGGAATTGTCTGCTCACCGTGAACGCCATGGAGTGGCCGCCTGGCCGGAGAGGTCGGACGGCAAAGACACGGTCGGCCGCGACCGTGGCTGGGAAAGACGCGGATGAAGAAAACGATTCACTGCTCCCCGCGCCGATTCCTTCCGCGAGGCGGAGCTCCCAGTACGCTCGCCGGAGTTCGGGGCAGCACGGAACCGCGGCGCAAGGCGGCGGACGGAGCTAGGGTTACGGCAGCGCGGGAGGATTTTGTGGGAGAGAGGGAGAAGGGATGAGGACGGGCCGAGGGAGCTTCGGGGCGACCTTTTCCCTCTGCAAGAGCGGCGACGGCGGCGGGAATCCCCTCATCTGATCGACGACGCACGACGTGACAGGCAGCAGTTTGCCTCTTTGAGGAAGAAGACAAGGGCCATTTTTGCACAAAGGACCTCCGTTTTTGGGAGTTTCCCCGGGAGCACTAAAACATAGTCGTTTTTTCAGATCTTCTTGCTGATTTGAAACTCATACAAGATTCGAAACAAGTTAGAAAACTACGGAAGATTACTGAGGGCCCTCCTAACATATATTAGAAGGTCCACTTGCTTTTGTGTTTATATTTTGGAACATTGGAGAGAATTTAAAACAGAAGAAGCTTAACATACATTACGATTTCCACTTAAATTTTAAAATGCAAATTTTTATAATGCATTTTATATGATGCTCATGATGCACAACACAACCCTAATTAAGGTTTAGCAAAGCAGGGATGTTACAACTCTATCCCCTTACAAGAATCTCGTCCCCGAGATTCCTAAGGTAGGAAAAGAGAAGGTAACAAGGACTAAACCGGTCTTGAACGAGCTTGTCGATAACACGATGATCTTCTGTGTTGATGAAGTTGATCCATGACACCATGAATATCTCTTCATTTTCTTCCTTTGAGGTTGTTTCTCAACTGCACCTAAAGGAAAGAGAGAATAACTCTAGAACGAGGGATCTCTAGAAGATCGAGTATCTCATGGTCAACTCATGGAAGGAGTGTTGAAAAACAACTCTTGAGCTAACAAAACATGAAACACATCAAGGTTACGGAGGAGACGAAAGAAGTTTCAATTTCTGGTAGGCAATTGCTCCACGCTTTGCAAGAATACGAAGAGACAAGGTAGCGAAGAGTTAAACTGCCTTTGATATCATAACGAGGCACTCTTAGAGAGGGTGACTCGTAGAAGCACGGATGATTATACAACGAGAGCAACTGTAGACTTCATAATCATAGTCACTCTTCAGGAAAGGATACATGAAACTATTGAAGTGTATTCAAAAGGCTGGGCCCTAGATGACTGACGAATTCACACAACGTGTGAATCGATTGGAACTTCAGGTACAAACAACAGGAAGGGGAGGAGAACTAGCTAGTCAAGTGTCAATGATTACCGGGGAGTGAAATTTCTCCTAACGGAGTGGTTGTCACCGGAGAAATGATTTCAAGGGATTGACCGGGAGACATTTAGCAACTTTGTTTGTAATGTTCTCCTTGATGTTCTAGACACCAATATTAGGCTATTGACCAGCCTTCAATAGGTCATCAAGTGAAGGTCAGGCTTCGGAATTGAAAAGACATCATAAGGGCAACTCCTAGAATAAGTCGCACAAGAACCTTATGGAGAGTGGTTATTCTTGATGATTTAAGAGATTATGGCATTAGGCCTTCCGACTAATTGTGTTAACCACGACATCAATCTTGCGAGGATTACAAAGAGACCTATGGCATGAATCCTTGAGAAACACCAACCATCATTGCCGCTTGAGATTCAGCTTAGGTTAGGTGTAAAGATATTTCAGACTCAGAATGTTCGAATAGAAGATTGGCAACCGTTACCACCAAGGTAAAGTTGCTAGATTCTCAAGATATAGACTATAATGTCAAGCTCCAAAGGATTGAGCTAGATTGCGTATCACATATGGATGCGACTGCCAAAGGAAATTGCGTGCATATGAATTTGCAATGTAACACCTTTGAGTCATTGTGGGGACATCAAAGAAGACAATGAAGTTCTTAAGCTTCTTCTCTTTCTTGAACAAATCAGTCAGTGGCTTGGTGTGCATAGAGAAACTTTTCAAGCAAATGGAGGTAACAACCTGCCATCTCAAGAATATTCCGCACATGCATAACTGACTTGCGATGATTCCCGAGAAAAACAAAGGGAACTCGTCTCGGACTCACGGCGACATCTTTCAGCAAATGCACGTGAACCAGAGACGGTTACTTCCAGCATCCATAACACATACTTCGTGATAACACAAAGATGGTTCTAAAAAGTTTCCAACATTACTGCCACTTGTCCAATATGAATCTGTTTGAACTTGGAGGAAATAAGAATGTCGTCGATGGGCTCAACAACAAACTTATCAAGATACTCCAATGAGGGACTCATATTCTATATGAACTCGACATAAATATTGGTCAGACCAAAGGACATGAAGGTATACTCAGATGAGGCACCATGAGTATAAACATCATCAAGATAGTCCTTGGAACTGAATTTGATTTGACGATAGCCCAAGCTCAAATCAAAGATTTGGGAAGATAGCATATCCATCAAGGATATACTTCCTTGCTTCAACACAAACAACACTAGACATCCCTTTATGAAGGAACAAAGTTGAGTAGAGCATTTGTCTTTCAACTCTCCAAGTTGTTGTTTAAGCTCAACCAACTAGTCCAGGGTTATCCAACACAGTTTCTTAGAGAAAGGAGTAGTTCACGGAACTAACTTACTCATGAACTTGATAACACGGTCATGTGGCCACATGGCGATACTTCTAGAAAGACATCCAGAATATCACGAACCACCGGTATATCACTGAATTCAAGAGGGGAACTTGCTTTACAAAGCAAACGATGTGGTCTTGAGAGCTTTGGCATAAACCTAACTCTTTGATCGAAGATGTGCGCCTGAACGAATGGACTTGGTAGCACAATCAAACTTCGCTTAATTAGTTGGCGAACTAATCATGCTAAGAATGACACAACTGTCCTTGGATTTTGAAGCAATAAGAATTGCTAAGAATCTTAGATGTCTACGTCAATACACACACCCCAACATTCCCAAGCATAGACAGCTCGAAGAAAGGGTGAGTAAAGACGTACAAGAGAATCACTTCATCAATAAGGCCATGATATACAACACGACCTAATGATATAAAAGAGGGTGATACTCTAAGGTAGAACAGAACAGAAGCTAACGAGGCCTCTTAATCTGCGGATTACAACACTTTGACCAAGTCTTTGAAATGGACAAGGTACTGGAGTTTGTTTCTCCTGACATACTGAAGTGGAATGTCTTGACGAACCACAAGAGTAACATACACTGGAAAGCGCCAATGCATATTTACAACTTGACTGCTAACTAGCAGGCAAAGGTCGGCAAGCAACTAAAGCGGAAGAACATGATTAAGATCAGAATTCCTGGGAGGTAGATGCACAAGATAACACTTTTGTGGAACTCATGTTGAAAAAGGAGGTGTGGCAGAGTCATAGACATAGATGTGATACTCACAAAGAGCACACTTGTCGTGATCCATTTGGTTCGATTAAAGAACCTCTACGATAGCTAGTTGAAGGGAAAGATCTTTATTGCCGCAGTTCAACACGACAATAACCACAAGCTTGAAGGATAGTTTGATTTGAATTTTTTTTTTTGCCATCCCGATGTAATGTTTGAACATTAACACCAGCGTTCAACGGCATGGATCTTGGGTTAAAGGCCAGCTTCATGTACTAAGATTCATAAAATAGAATCCGGCACAATCGGGGACCTTCGGTTCAATTCCAAGGGTTAAACCCCAGAGAAAGGAGTAACTACTAGACGAGTGACATGGAGGACACTACGAGGTTGTGATCACGGTGTAGCTTTTAGTAGCGACGCAAAACTTCCGAAGTACCAAGCAAATAGAAAGGAGGCATTCAAGGCGAAAGGAAACCTCGAAGCCTAGAACAGAAGGATGTGGAACCCACAAAATGGAGAGATCATGATGGGAAGGAATCTCTCTATTGAAACAAAACAGAGAGGTGGCAAAGAACACACATGACTCTAGAGAACTCTGCACTAGGTCAACTGGTTTAGGAACGACATGCCCTTGAGGCACCTAAGTTTGAAAGACTAGAAGAGATAGAAAAACTTTCAAATCAACACAAGGTAAGGCACCTTAGAATTAGAGCGATACCAGATAAGGAGTAAAAAGAAGCCTACTCAGATTTTCGCAAATACTTTTAGCTTTCAAATAGTTTCACAAACACTAGACTCAACATCGACCAGTAGAAAGGGTTTTCCTACAGGCAGTCCTGCTCTGATACCAAAACCTGTGGCACCCCCGGGATCAGGGTTAGACAAATACCAGATCTTCGTCTGACATAAGCCTAACCTAGAGCTCGAGAGACTACAGGGAGAGAATCGGTAACACAACAGTGACTCTACGACTCAAGAAGTAATACAAGCTCATAACCGAGCGAAGAACCAAAGCATTACAAGCGGAGGTCACCGACTTGGCATACATCAATCAACGGAAGCAAAGTTATGCTATTAGACATAGCAAGATAGCAAAAGGCCTAAGAGGCCAGGAGCATAACGGCGACGTCCCAGCCCATAGATTCCAGGCTGCCACCTGGGAACCCCAAGCTACTCGTCGATGTCGACTAGAAACCACCATCTATTGGAGCGACTTCTTCTGAAACAAAAGCATGCAAAGCTGAGTACAGGGACTCAGCAAGACTTAGTACAACCTTTTAGCAAAGCGGTTATGCGGGCTTTCTGTGGAGCTTCTTTTGCGTAAAGCCAGTTTTCCTTTAATAAACAAGAGGGAGAAGAAGTTCGACTACTCAGAACCGTTAAAAGGGGATAAGAGAGCGATATCTCTATCTCTATTGATCATCATATTGTATCCACCAAACTTCATCATCTCGAACCACTATCCTCGGATTACCCCCTCAACACCCGAAGAAGGTATCCGTAAACACACATTGTTTGCCAAGTTTTACGATCAGGTTAAAGTTGTCTATGATCACGTAATCCATTCCCAAGTCGTCCGTAACCGTGGACACGGCTTTTCGAAAAGATTTAACCCTGCAGGGGTGCACAACTTTACCCACACGTGCCAACCGATTCTTAGTGCCAGTACATTAGCTCTCTTCCTTGGAAAGCCGGCAGAGAGTGGTTGACCACGACCTTTACCTTGCTGTCGCCGAGACCATGAGTCACGCGCTAAGGATTGTTCCGCCGTAACGGGTCAAGTCCCGAAGTCGGTCCTTAACGATGTGAGGCGAGGTGGGTTTCTCCAGGGACTCTAACCCCAGCCACCACGGCCACGCTTAGCTACCTGTATGCTATGCACCTTTTCACAAACGTTTTCCATGCATATGTCCAAATAACACGCAAACTATGTGACTCATGGAATCTACTAGGCAAGTTAGTGAGTCGAGAGGGTACCATAATAGGGCCTCGCGTGGTTGTACGCTCAGTCTTGGTTCAAGAGGCGAGAACTCGGTTCCTAGGGTCGGCAGAAACGAAACAACCCACCACATCCCAATGTGGCCTCTCGTCTGAGCCTTTAGTTATATTTTAACAACATCTCTACACTTACCACGTCAACCTGTCATGCTAGATTCATTTTATTGTAAGACTCCAGTCCGAAGACCGGAGTAGCAGCGTAGCAAACTAAGCATGGCTAAGCATAAAGATATAAAGGCTCTAGCGATGCACACATGCCAAACCTAGTTATGCTAGGAGCAGTGGATCAGGGTATTTGAGGCTACAAGGGTGGAACATGCAACATATAGGGTAACTCTATCTATCGATAAAAGACAGTTGAATCGCATGCAATATGAAGGAACCAGAGTAAAAGCATTTCAAAAACATATATGAACCAGGCTAGGGCTTGCCTTTGTCCGTGACAAACCAATGTGGATCTTCGGAGATCCTATGCTTGACTTGTTCGTCAGTGAACAAGTATTGATCTGCGTTGTTGTCGGACTTCATCGTCTCGGACTTATGCTCTATCGATCGCGAAGAAGCGAACACCGAAAAGGTAAAATAACAATCAATACATGGCATCGATGCAATGCGCAAACAAGAATGATGAAATGATATGTTTAAAGGTATTGAAATTATTCCTATGAAATGATCATCAATTTAAATGAGGTTGAAATGCAAAATGCATTGCATTTCCATAAACCCCATAATTAAAGAAAAGGGTTCATTGGTTCTTCTATTATGGACAGGGTTCAAGTATCTTAAGAATGCATGAAACTGATGTAAACATATTGATTTTGTTTTTCTGAACGTTTTGATATCTAGTTTGTAATTTTCGGATAAAGTATGAATTAGTTACGAATTTTATAAAGTTGCACAATTCCTGAAATTTCTGGGACAGGGAAAACGATTTACAAAGAAGTGCAGTAACTAGGTACTCTTCTCATCTCCGAAATTTGTGAGTGATATGGTTTAGTCTGGAATGACTACACATGTCCAGGTTGTGCTCAACTTAGCAACAACATACACTTACAGGACATGTAACTGAATCTAAACCACAACCCTGAACAGGCTATACTAGATCTAAAATACAGAGTATATATTACTGCATTAGTTTAGAGATTTAAACTTGTTTTAAACATCACTCCAATATATGGCGTTCTCAGCTAGTATTTGCCATAGTCAGCTCACAAGAAAAAGAAGTGATGGCCAGCATGACTTTTTACAGAACCTGATACGTATTGGCAAAACAGGATCAGGCAAGACTGGACCTTTTTCTACCTCTGACCAAAATACAAACCGGAGCATGTTAGGTGCTTACAAACATTCATATGTTTGCTTCTACGCATACACACTCACAGCAAACCAGCGAACTATTTGTTCTGAAGAAAAGGATCGAGATTGTACAACTGCAGTCAAACAACAGAAAACCTCCGTATGAAAATGGTTCTGGGCATGGTCACCACCGGCTGTACCTGAACGCGAGAGAGAACAGAGATGCTTGGGGGAATTGTCTGCTCACCGTGAACGCCATGGAGTGGCCGCCTGGCCGGAGAGGTCGGACGGCAAAGACACGGTCGGCCGCGACCGTGGCTGGGAAAGACGCGGATGAAGAAAACGATTCACTGCTCCCCGCGCCGATTCCTTCCGCGAGGCGGAGCTCCCAGTACGCTCGCCGGAGTTCGGGGCAGCGCGGAACCGCGGCGCAAGGCGGCGGACGGAGCTAGGGTTACGGCAGCGCGGGAGGATTTTGTGGGAGAGAGGGAGAAGGGATGAGGACGGGCCGAGGGAGCTTCGGGGCGACCTTAGAGCATCTCCAGTCGCGTCCCCCAAACCGTCCCCCAAAGCGCGCCGGATTGAGCGTTTGGGGGACGTGTTTTCCTTGTGTCGAGTTTGGTATGTCGCTCTCCAGCCGCGTCCCCAAACGCCGCCCCCAAATGAATATTTGTGCAGGAAAATAAAGGTTTTCATTCAATTTTGATTATATATTACAAAATTTGAATGAAAACGGCTAGATTTCATCTAAACCTAGGCTACTGACCGCCCGGCGGCGCGTTCGACGGCCCCGCCCCGTCGTCGCCTCCCCTACGCCGCAGCTCCTCCTGCGCGCGCCTCCTCTCCTTGCGTTCGGCGGTGGCCAGACGGTGCCGCTCCCGCCGATAGTCCTCCTCCGCCCTCCCCTGCTGGGCCGGCAGGAGGGAGAGCTCGATGGCGCGACGAATCTCCGCCTCTTCGCGGGCACGGGCGTCGTCCTGGAGCTTCTTCTCCGACTCGAAGGACTCGACGAGGGCGCGTTGCTGATCGGCCGTCTCGTCCGGGTGCGGGGCGTCGTCGTCGGACCCAGTCGAACTCGTCGTCGTCGTCGTCGTCGTCCTCCACCTCGGTCTCCTCCGCCTCGGCCTCCTCCTCCATTGGCGCCTCCTCCTCCACATCTGTTGGCGCCTCCATCATCGCCGCCGCATACGCGTCGGCCGCCGCCAACTGCTCCGCCCGCCTCCCCCATAGCGCCGTAAGCGCCGACTCCGCTGTCGACGCTCCTCCGCCGTCGCCTGCTGCCGGAGCTCGATCGACTCACGCCGCCGGCGCTCGATCGAGTCACGCCGTTCACGGAACAGCGCCCGCCGCTCATCGCGCTGGCGCCGGCGCTCGTCAGCCCATCGCTGCTCCATCTCCTCCCGGTACCGGCGCCGTCGCGCCTCTTGTCCCGTCGAGGCGTCGAACGCCGCAACGGTGTCGCACTGCTGCTCCTGCCACGCTGCTGCCGCCGCGGCCTCCTCAGCGGCGGAGGCAGGGCGGAGAACGCCGCAAGATCCGCCGCCTGCTGCGCCTCACGCCGCTGGCGGGCCTCCTCCTCGAGCGCCTCCTCGAGTGCCGCACGCCGCTGCCGGCTCGTCAATGGAGGAGACGGCGGTGGAGGGAAGTGGCCATCGCCGGGGCGGTTCGCCATTGGTGATGGAGGAGACGGCTGTGGAGCGACGAGGGCTGTGTTTGTTGCCGGCGGGGTGTGGTGGCTACCATTGATGAGCCGGGAGACCTTTTATAGATGCCGGCGTCGGGAAGATCGCGCGGGAACAGACGAGAAGAGGCGGGAAGATCGCGCGGGAACGGGCGGTGGCGTGCGAACGCCGGCGACGCGTGGAGGCCGCGCAGCACCGACGAGACGTCTCGCCTGCCCCTCCGTCGCCATTAAGGCAAAGATGCCGCCGTGTGTCACCGCGCGCGCGGATAACTTCCGTCGCGAGGTAGGCGACGGTTAGGTTAAAATTAACCGTGCCGCTGACGCGTCGGCCCCGCCACTCCCCGCCTCGCTTTCGTTGTGTCCGGCGTCCCCGGAGCGTCCCCGTGGGACGGGGACGGGCTCGGGCGCCGGACACCGTATCGGGCCGCGCCGGACAAAAAAGGGCTTTGGGGGACGCGGCTGGAACGCTTTTTTTGTCCGGCGCGCCCCAAATCGCTTTGGGGGACGGTTTGGGGGACGCGACTGGAGATGCTCTTATCCCTCTGCAAGAGCGGCGACGGCGGCGGGAATCCCCTCATCTGATCGACGACGCACGACGTGACAGGCAGCAGTTTGCCTCTTTGAGGAAGAAGACAAGGGCCATTTTTGCACAAAGGACCTCCGTTTTTGGGAGTTTCCCTGGGAGCACTAAAACATAGTCGTTTTTTTCAGATCTTCTTGCTGATTTGAAACTCATACAAGATTCGAAACAAGTTAGAAAACTACGGAAGATTACCAGGGGCCCTCCTAACATATATTAGAAGGTCCACTTGCTTTTGTGTTTATATTTTGGAACATTGGAGAGAATTTAAAACAGAAGAAGCTTAACATACATTACGATTTCCACTTAAATTTTAAAATGCAAATTTTTATAATGCATTTTATATGATGCTCATGATGCACAACACAACCCTAATTAAGGTTTAGCAAAGCAGGGATGTTACAATAGTAATCAACAAAAAGAACATGAGAAGGGTTGTTAGAGCCGGCGAAACCCGTCGAGGCGGAGTTGGAAACTCCATCCCTTCTTGAGCTAGCATTGCTCCCTTCACGGTTGGTCTCCATGTTCTTCTTGTCCATCTTCTTCTTGGTCCTCCTCTTCCTCTTTCTCTTTGGCTTGGTAGCCACTCCTCCTTCATTGCAAGAGCCCTCTTTGGCTCCGTCTTTGGCTTCAATGATTCCTTCCAAGTACTTGGCTTGAACTTGGAGTCTCTCCACCTTGGCCTTCAAGCGATTGACTTCATCTTCATGCTCCGGGTGTGGATGGCAAATATCGAACACTTGGACCTCCTTTGCCTTGTTCACCCGGAAGTGTTCCATCAATGCTTCTTCTTGGAGAGTGTTCAACTTCATGAGCAAGCGCTTGTCATTTTCCATCTTGGCAATGTCGCTCGCATGAGTGCAACATGCACGGTCCTTGCTCAAGGGAAAGTACTCCTTCAATGTTTCTTCTTGCATGGAGTTGATCTCCATGAGCTTGGCTTCCCTTCTCTTCAAGGCGGCAATTTGCTCCTCATGATCACAACATGTATCCTTCTCCTTGCTCATGCGGAGACACTCCACCAACGACTCTTCTTGCTTGCTACTCAAACTCAATAGCTTGGCCTTGGTGATCTCAAGAGCGGCAATTTCTTCTTCATGGTTGCAACATAAGGTCTTCTCTTTGAACAAGCGGTAGTACTCATCCAAGGCTTCTTCTTGAAGAGCATTGACTTCCAAGAGGAGAGCATTGTGCCTCCTCAAGGAAGTAACTTGATCCACAAGCTCATCATGGGAAGAATCGGGGTCTTCATCGTCTTTTGCTTTGTTGGCTTCCTCGAGTGAGAGCATCTTCTTCTTGAGGTCACCAACCAACTCTAGAGCATGATCTCGATCCTTGGTGAGACGTGAAACAATAGCTTCATTCTTGTCTTCAAGCACAATTACACTAGCTTCAAGAGACATGCGAAGATTCCTTTCATCATCAAGCTCCTCCTTGAGATTGGCAAGCTCAAAGGCTGTTTCCCTTTCCAACTTCTCCCTCTTCTCGATAAGATCTTGTGCCGCACCAAGTTGGGCTAAGAGAGCCCCAACATGGATCTTGGTGTCCCCCTTCATGTTAGTGAGAAAAGAATCCAAGGAATCCAAACCCATAATCTCACGTTTAACGGCGAGACTAGTGGCATCAACCATATATGTGGCATTAGTCGAAGAGGATGGTTTGGAAGGGGATTTTACCTCCGTAGATACCTTTGCCATGAGGCACTGTGCATTGTTGGTGACGAGGTTCTCATTTGGAGAGTCGAAGAGGGAGGTAGAGGGAGTGGAAATGGCGATGGCGGCCACTCCCTCTCCTTCCTTGTTGGAGCGCTTGTTCTCATGCTCCCCATCTTCATCGGAGGTGTACTCTTCACGGATGATGAAAGCTCTAGGCTTCTTGTTGGAGGAGACCTTGTCGTCATCGGACCTTGGGGAGAACTTGGATAATCCCTTGGAGAGAGAGGCTTGTACCTATCCTTTGGGATAAGCTTTCCACCATGATCTTCTCTTCTCTCAAACATACAATCCGCGACAAAATGATTCTTGTCACCGCAATTGTAGCATGTTCTTCCCCTTGTCCTTTCTCTTGGGCTCTTGGAGGGTCTTCTTGGAGAATCACGTGATCTTCTTTGTCTTGTGTTTTGGGACATGTTTCCATCCCAAAACTTCTTGGCGGCGAGAGCCATGTGCTCATGGTAGTTGAGCTTGAGATCATCCGAACCCCACTTAACGGGATGCTCATCACTTTCACTAGCTTCATGCACCTTCATCTTCAATGCAAGATTGGGCTTGCGGGAGTTGTGGGCGCGAGCAACAAGATCCTCCGCATTCTTCTTGGAGATGTCCATAGCGATGACTTCGCTAAGGACTTCATCGGATGTCATAGTACGAAAGGATGCGTTTTGGCGGATGGCCGTCAACTTCACTTCCTCATAAGGGAGGAGAGCGTTGTAGAACTTGCGCTTGATCCAATAGTCATCCACGAAGGTTGCTCCAAGATCTTGCATTTGCACGGCAAGAGCGATGAGGCGTCGGTACATTTCTTCGGGGGTCTCTCCTTCAATCATGACGAAGTTGTCGGCCATGTTGTTCACTTCATCAAAGCGAGAGCTTTGGATGCTTGCATTGCCGAGGAAGAGCTTCTCAAGTTTGTCCCATGCTTCCTTGGCGGTCTTGAGCGAGCGGATATGAGCGCGGTCCTTGGGGGAGATGGCCATATGAATCATGTTGATGGCGGTGGCGTTGAGTTGGTCATCCACCACATCTCTTCTTGTCATCTTCTTGGGATCTCGTGGTGAATAGCCCTCCTCAATGATACGCCAAAGCTCGGTAGAAGCGCTGCGCACATGTGAATGCATTAAGAATTGCCAATTCTCAAAGTTGTTTGACTCGAGTAACGGTGGAGAACCATGCGACAAGATATGCGGCATCGGTATTGGAACGTTGATGGTGTAATCATTTGGTGGTGGCACCGCATGATAACTCCCTTGACGTTCCTCAACCGGTGTGTCATCATCCTTCCCTTTTGTTGAAGTGCCGGTATCCCCAAGCCCTTCCTTTTGTGTATCTTTTGTCGCTTCCGCGACAAAATCAACAAGAGGAAGGGTGTTGGCTTTTGGTGGTGGATCCTCGGCACTTGCTTTTGGAGGAGGGTTTGGTTTTTGAACCACCAACTCCATCATCATCGCCTTCATTTGGGCAACGATGGATGACTCCAATTTCTTGAGGTCATCCAACGTAGCCGTCGTGGAATCGATGGGCGATGATGGAGCGGGTGGCTCAAGGGAAGGTGACCCATTCACAACCATCTCTTGTTCGGCCATTTGTTAGGCGGTAAAGCCCGAGCAAGAAAACCTCGCTCTGATACCACTTGAACGTATCGTAGCGAACAAGAGGGGGGGTGAATGGCGCTACGGCAAGTTTTAGTCTTTTTCAAGTTTTATGCAACGGAAGGTAAAGGTGTGACTTTTAGCAATGGGGGTGATCCTAGAATGAAGCTAGAGCATGTGCAACAGGTAAAGGAATCAACAAGATAACAAAAGTGAGGAGCGAGACAACCGGGGGGCGCGAGGCGAGTCGAGGTTTGTTTCCCACAGTTCCCTCCACTAAAGGAGGTACGTCTGTGTTGAGGAGGTGCTAGTCTCACACAAGAGACTAGGCGGCCACACCACGAAGGAAGGCCTCACCCTCTTCCTCGAGAGAGCTCCACGGAGATGCTCTCCCTCTTCCACTAAGGCACCGGTCGAGGCGGTGATTCCTTCACAAGGTTGCGACGAGCTCCACACACACAAGGATGCTCCCAACACCCTATGGAGCTAGTACATCACCAAGCTAGACTCCATAGCTGCACATCTCCAATGCTCCACCATAGGAGCCCATCACCAATGCTCCACCATAGGAACTCTTCCAATGCTACACCAAGAAACTCTCCAAGGCTCCACCAAGAAACTCTCCAAGGCTCCACCAAAGGAACTCCCCAATGATCCACCAAAGGAACTCTTCTCCAAGATTCACCAAAAGAACCCTACCACCAAGATCCACTAAGGAATAGCTAGTATTTGTGAAATCTCTCTTGGTAGAACTATAGATCGGGGTCTCCTCCACCTATCCTCAAAATTAGGGCAAGATTGGTTGGAGGGGGAAGGAGATCCACAAGGATTAAGCTCAGCAACAATGGAGGAGAGAGAAGGGGAAGAGATAAAATCGGGTGGGGAAGAGGGGCCCTTAAATAGGCTCCTCCAAATCCAACCGTTATGTCCAGATTTGGCCTAAGCGGTACTACCGCTTTGGGGTAAGCGGTACTACCACCCTGAGTTCGAAATCACCCCAGATCTGGTCAAAGGACACAGAGCGGTACTACCGCCCGCGGTACCTGACATGGGCATACCCTTCGGGTACCCATTATTAGTATACCTGGCTCGGCCCAATGTGGAGAAGACCCAATATGGAGAAGGCCCAACAAGGCAACCCGAAGAAGTAGTCGACTAGGACTCTTGTAAAACCCTAGGCTGGTTGCATATATAAAGCTAGCCAGGGCACCCGAAATAGAGCGACCAACAGATAGACAGAATATAGACAACATAGCTCCGCCTACGGCGGCACCCTGTAAACACATCTATGATCATATACTGGATTGCTAGCAGCACGTAGGGATCCTCCACCGAGGGGACCCGAAGCTGGGTACATCGTGTGCCTAATCTCGTTCCCGGAATCTCCATCGTCGCTCTCTCCCGAAACCCAAGTCTACAATACGTAGGCATTGCCGAGGTATTCCCTCGTCAATTGGCGCCGTCTGTGGGAATCGCGGCGACTGGATTTTGTCATCCGGGCGGGATCCTTCATCGACATTTGCAACAATATCTTCGTCGGCTTCTTCATCCGCGCCAACGTCTTCAACATCACCGTCATGATGGAGTTTCCGTCTGATCGATGTCCACGGACGGATCGCATCTAATCGGCTGCGCGCGTCATCACCGGCAAGGGCGGCCGTTTCCTGGACGCTCCAGCCGAAACCGTGTGTATCAGTCAAATTTCTACGCCAGCTTCATCCGACAGTCAATCGCGTCAAAGCGCTGAGATCCATCTACATAGAAAGCACTACGCATTGTTTGCATCCAATACACGGAAGGAGCAGGAGGCAGCGAAGGAATTTGCAAGAAGAAAAAAAAAAGAGCCTTGGAAGCATCGGGCTGGGTGCCGCGAGGTGGCACCTGATCCGTCGGGTCGCTAGCATCAGTGCTAGGACTCGTTTCAAGTCCCAAGGAGAAAACCTTGACAGGAGCGCACGATCCATCGGATGCATGATAAGTTTCCTAATCAAGTCTACCGTTTCCTTTCCTTTACATAAACCTACTACTGCATGGTTATATGCCACATGTATGTTTGATTTGAAACCATGGAATTGTGCTGATCGATGAAACAAGAACAAACTAATCAATCAGCGTCACGTGACATTGTCCCAATTGGGACCTTTCCTATTTAATATCTTTCTTTTAATCTATTGGTTGATTTACAGCATCTGCTTGGTTCTAATACCACATACACGTATACTTATTTTGTATGCATATATTTAATCTGGAGCAACGGGATGTAATACTTCGTGGAATATAGTTCAATCAGGTTGTACGGGCAGTACGGAGACGCTAATTCATCGGCGCGAACTCGTCATCTGACGCAAAGATTATCAGGTTCTATATTTTCAGTTAATTGCTACTTGCAAAATTGATGTGCAAAATATCTTTCGACTTGTGCTGTTATTTCCGCGGGGAATTTGTGCACTTCAATATTACCGCAGATCGGAAATAAGCTTCGACTACTTTGCTGTCTCGATACCGTTCGCCATCACACGTCCACTGTCGCGCACTCAACATCGCGCATTTGACATGCTCGGGGGCTCGCCCGTCATGGATCCGCCACATCGGATGCGTCCTCTTCATCGACTACTTCCAGCCAGGCGTCGCGCGACTATATCGACTGTGTTCGCCACATGACTTGCTTCCACTCCGGCTCCACCGCAACCGATAAAAAAGCTAAGTGTTCCTCTTCCGAGAGTTAATCATTGTTTACTTTCGCCACACCCGAATACTTGGGGGCTGCGCCATTACATTATTACAGCAAATTCATCCAAACACTGGGAGCTGCGCCATTACTTCGTTACCACAAATATATTCGGTTACTTGGTGAATTTCTTTTCTTCGGCTTTGGATATATCTTCTCCGGCTCAGTGAAATTATTTTCTTCGGCTCAGTGGAATTATTTTCTTCGACTTAGTGGCTTTATCTTCTTCGGCTCAGTGGATATAATTTCTTCGGATTATTAGATTGGTTTTCTTTGGTTAATAATTGGTTCACTTATACAATATTACCCGATGCATTTCCGGGTCAATGGATTCATCTTCTATGGTTATTACTGGAATTATTTTCTCCGGCTCAATGGATTCATCCTCTATGATATCAACGGATTCATCTTTTATGGTTATTACTGGATTCTTCGGATCAATGGATTCATCCTCTATAATGTCAACGGATTCATCTTCTATGGTTATTACTGGAACTATTTTCTTCGGGTCAATGGATTCATCCTCTATGATATCAGCGGATTCATCTTTTATGGTTATTACTGGATTCTTCGGGTCAATGGATTCATCCTCTATGATATCGGCAGATTCATCTTCAATATATGATGGTGTAATATTTAATATGGATTCATCTCAAAGTACTTCATCTCGGATTCATCTTCAGTATTTCATCCTTAATAGCCATCTTTCGGCGACACGGATAATACTCGGGGGCTCAACAACGACTTCGTCCCGAGTAACAACGGTGACACGGCGTCTAAGTAACAATCATGATATCACCCCGGCAGCGCTCGGGGGCTCGGCTATTTCTTCATCAACAATTTCGCGGCATCCACTTTTGTTATTTGGTGGTTTCTACTTTGGCTAGACTTCTTATCTACACTCGACTCATCGACTTCATCGTGTCCAATAAGCTAAGTGTTCTTTTATTTTGCACAAAGTTGATTATCGTTTACTTTCGCCGCACCCAATACTCGGGGGCTGCGCCATACTTCTTCATTTTACATCTCAGGTCGATAGAAAGAATAATTGCGCCTACAAAAAAGTCTTCAAGGATGAACCCGACAAAATTGTCTTCAAAGATGGACCCGACGAAATCAAAAGAGAACCCGACGAAATCTTCTTCAGGGAGGAACCCGACGAAATCTTCTTCAGGGAGGAACCCGACGAAATCAAAAGAGCACCCGCCAAAATTTTATTCAAGAAGGTGCCGAAATTTTTTCTTCAAGAAGGTTCCGAAATTTTTTCTTCAGGAAGGTCCCGAAGTATTATCTTCAAGAAGGTGCCGAAAAATTTCCTTCAAGGAGATGCCGAAGAATTATCTTCAAAGAGGACCCGAAGAATTATCTTCAAAGAGGACCCGAAGAATTATCCTCAAGGAGGTGCCGAAGAATTATCCTCAAGGAGGTGTCGAAGAATTATCCTCAAGGAGGTGCCGAAGAATTATCCTCAAGGAGGTGCCGAAGAATTATCCTCAAGGAGGTGTCGAAGAATTATCCTCAAGGAGGTGTCGAAGAATTATCCTCAAGGAGGTGCCGAAAAATTATCTTCAAGGAGGTCCCGAAAAATTATCTTCAAGGAGGTCCCGAAAAATTATCTTCAAGGAGGTCTCGAAGAATTATCTTCAAAGAGGACCCGAAGAATTGTCCTCAGGAAGGACCCGAAGAATTTTCCTAAGTGAGGACCCGAAGAATTGTCCTCAAGGAGGACCTGAAGAAATTTTCCTGAGGGAGGAACTCGACGAAATTATCATCAAGGAGAAACCAAAAAAAAAAAAAAAAAAAAAAAAGAGGAGTAGAAAAAAAAAGGAGAAAAAAAGAGGATGGACAAATCTTCGGGTCCATTGACTCGTCATTTGTTCTGAGCAAGAGCATCGGCGATGTGCTTGACGACAATATAGAAGCACCAATATATTCGGCTGTCTCATCAAGCCCGAGAGAAAAATATAGAAGAACCCGCAAAATGGGTCATTGCATCGACCGAACAAGGCACTCGACAATATATTCTCGAACGCCAAAGTTGCGATCAATTTCTGAATGCCGCAAATTTGCGAAGGTAAGACCCCAGATCCGTTCTGCTGGGCGTGGCATCGCCGAAGACTGCGCTCTGCTACTTTTATCCGTATCAACAGATACGAAGAAAAATCCTAACGGACGCGTTAGGTACCCGATAAATATGACTGGGACTCGACAGAATGGTAAGACCTTAAGCGGCACCTGTCGAAGTTTACACCAGTATCCCGAGATCATGTCCAGGGACGTGATCTTGAAGTAGGTTTTTGCGGATTGCACTAGAGCAGGTTAACTAGTACACGATCCGTCGGATGAACTAGCCCCAATTACCATTATCCCTGTACAATATAGATATGGATGTCAAATAAAAATAGCAAAGACCCGGAGTCGATAAAAAGAGGGGCTGTGTCAAGTTGATTATTGAGTAGTACAACTCGAGCCTATGCCCAGGTGCAAGCACCTGCCCATAGGCTCGGGGGCTACTCTTATCGAGAGGATTGTTCACCCTCCAGTTAAGATACAAGAAATAGGAAAAAGTGTGGTGTCGATTACAAGCAAGTTGAGCCTACACCCAAGTGCAAACACTTGGCTGTAGCCTCGGGGCTACTCCCATCGGGAGCGCTGGTCGCGCACCCGATAGAAAAATAACTTCGACAACATCTACGGCAATTAAGGTTTGTAGACTCAACTCGATTCTACGACTCGAGTGGAGCCTACTCCCATCGGGAGCACATGGATTTCATCAAGTCTTCCGGAAATATAGTTAAGTTCTTCATCGAGTAGTACAACTTGAGTCTATGCCTAAGTGCAAGCACTTACCCATAGACTCGGGGGCTACTCCCATCGGGAGCGCTGCCGCGCACCCGACAGAAAAAATAATTTCGAGACATCATCTACGCTACACATGATCTTCGACATGGACCTCGCCTTCTATTTCTTCGACTTCGGAGATGGTTATGCTTGGAGTTTCTACGCAAGTCTTCGACTTCCCTATAAACTCGGGGGCTATCGACATGGGCATACCCTTCGGGTACCCATTATTAGTATACCCGGCTCGGCCCAATATGGAGAAGACCCAATATGGAGAAGGCCCAACAAGGCAACCCGAAGAAGTAGTCGACTAGGACTCTTGTAACACCCTAGGCTGGTTGCATATATAAAGCTAGCCAGGGTACCCGAAAGAGGAGGAGATAGACAGAATATAGACAACATAGCTCCGCCTACGGCGACACCCTGTACACATACTTATGATCTTATACTGGATTGCTAGCAGCACGTAGGGATCCTCCACCGAGGGGACCCGAAGCTGGGTACATCGTGTGCCTAATCTCGTTCCCGGAATCTCCATCGTCGCTCTCTCCCGAAACCCAAGTCTACAATACGTAGGCATTGCCGAGGTATTCCCTCGTCAGTACCGCTCGTGGTACCTCAATAGGGTCCAGACCTTACTGGATCCAGAGCGGTACCAGGGCGGTACCGGAGCGGTACGACCGTAACGCGTTACGGTACCTCAAGCGGTACCTTGAGCGGTACTACCGCTCGTGAGCGGTACTACCGCCCCGAGTGCTGCAGGGGTACCACAACTTGTTACGGGGGACGAATTCAGCGCGGACTCGGAGCGGTACCGAGGGCGGTACCTATAGTGGTAGCGGTACTACCGCTACGGTGCACGGTAGTACCGGCCTGGCTAAATATTGTTTTCTTCCCTTTTTCTCTCCAACTTTGTTACCTCGCTAAACACACACAAAACCGGAAAACCTATCAACTACGCTTCAGTCTTCCGATCTTGACGCGTCCGGCGAGGCACCGTGTACTTGCAAATCTAACAATGATACTCAAGGCACACGGTGAGATTGCTCAAGTGTTGTAATCAAACACACAAAACTTGGGGTATGAATTTTGCTCTTACAGCCGGGCCTAACCTCTCAGGTTGACTGGTCAAAACTGTAATGGGCCGGCCCATTTAAAAAGTGGGGTCCACCTTGAAGCAAGTGGGCCGGCCCAAGAAGTTATTGGGCCGGCCCAATTAGCATGTGGGTCCCACTTTCCTGCTATCGGGCCGACCCATTTAGTACGTGGGGTCCACAATAGATCAAATGGGCTGGCCCAACAAGCCAGTGGGCCGGGCCAAAAAACACAGGTGGGTCCCACTTTCCTGTTAATGGGCCGGCCCATTTAGTATGTGTGGTCCACCACATAGCAAGTGGGCCAGCCCAAAAAGATAGTGGGCCGGGCCAAAACACAGGTGGGTCCCACTTTCCTTTTTAAAGGGCCGGCCCATTTAGTATGTGGGGTCCGCCATATAGCAAGTGGGCCGGCCCAACAAGAAAGTGGGCCGGGCCAAAAAAACGTAGGTGGGTCCCACTTTCCTGCTAAAGGGCCGGCCCATTTTAGGACGTGGGGTCCACCGTATAAGTGGGTCGGCCCAACAAGATAGTGGGCCGGGCCAAAAACACAGGTGGGTCCCACTTTCCTGTTAAAGGGCCGGCCCATTTAGTATGTGGGGTCCACCGTATAGCAAGTGGGCCGGCCCAACAAAATGGTGGGCTGGGCCAAAAACGCAGGTGGGTCCCACTAACCTGTTAAAGGGCCGGCCCATTTAGTGTGTGGGGTCCACCACAAAAGCTTTTGGGCTGGCCCAACAAATTAGTGGGCCGGCCCAATTAGTATGTGGGGTCCACAGTAAATCAGGTGGGCTGGCCCGATGAGTTAGCGGGCCGGCCAAATAAGCTTGTGGGCCCCACTTTTCTGTTACTAGGCCGGCCAGTAGTGGGTGGGGTCCACCTTAAAGCAAGTGGGCTGGCCCAATATGTACGTGGGCCAGCCCGTTTAGTTAGTGCTTATATGCCGGCATAATAGGCGCTTTAGGATTTTGCGGGCCGGCACATGTGTGATTTCGCTTAATTGGGCCGTTTAAGTGATGGGAATTTGTGATTTACTGAGAATATTTACGCAGCACATGATTTCTATCGGATAGCCTCACTTACCACAAGCACCAAAGAAAAAATGCGCGAAAGAACTATAAAAACTAACTAAATATTACATCAGCTGCAGGGCTTTGAAAAATTATTATAGAACCCAGAGAAATTGAATGGTAATTAAACCTAGCAATACAATGAAGCGATCCGGCAATCTTTTAAGTTGTCCATGCAGCACCTATATCTGAAACAAAGACATTACAAGTTAAGACAACAACAATGGAAAGGCAAAGACACTACAATATTGTTTGCCAGAGAATTTGGAACTAATCATTTCGTCGTTATAACAAGATCATTGTAATGCGCACAATAAGAAAACAAAGAGTGCATGCCGCATACCAATAGCCAATATAACAGAGCATGTTAGAATGAAACAACAGACTTACTAATGTCGAGTCCCATGCAAACCAACATGTTCAGGGAGTACAAGATTGGCATGAACAACATAGTAGCAGGCTATAAATTTTGTAACAACGACTGAGCAAGATGAAGTTATGATGTCTACATTTACAGAGCAGGGAATGTAAACCAAAAATAGAAGTTACGATGGCAAAAGCTAAAGAGGAGGGAATGTGAACCAACATGTGCCAAGTGAAATTACTTCATTTTAGCCGTGAACTAAATAATACTCCTGAACTTATAGTGAAGGGGATGCAAATCAAGATGTTTCGGGATATAAACTTGTAATGAGCAACACATAGAGGATAATGCTGGAGCTTAGGATGGACCAGATACATAATATAGTGGGATCACCTGTGAACTTGTATAAGAGGGAATGCAAACCAATATGTTCAGCATTCCATATGTGAGCGTCATGCCAAGTCAGAGAAACAAGTCAATAATGCAGCTTTTGAAGAACAAGATGGCACGCAAAATTATTATCTAGTAGTATGACAAGTTTATTTATACTACAGGCTAGATAGCAGAGTGATAGCATGCCAAACTAAGTCCTTACTTTGTTAGCTTACAATGAACTAGATACAAAACAATGGCATCACCCGTAGTACGGGGAATGCAAGCCAACATGTTCATGGAGTAAAAAATTGGCACAAACAACATAGTAGCGAGGCCATAATTTTTGTAACAACGGTCGAGCAAGATAAAGTTATGATGGCTAGATCTACGGAGCAGGGGGAATGTAAACCAAATATAGAAGTTACGATTCCAAAAGCTATAGAGCAGGGAATGCGAACCAACATGTGCAATTACTTAAAATTGGCCTTGAACTAAATAATAGCAGGATGTTACTATAATAGCTAGGAATAAAACAGATAGGAGTTACAATGGAATCACTCATAAACTTGTAGATGAGGGAAACAAATTAGTTTGTTTCGGGATATAAAGTTGTAATGAGCAACACATATAGGATAGTTAATGCTACGGCTTAGGATGGACCAGAAACGGAATATAGTGGGATCACCTGTGAACTTGTAGAAGAGGGAATGCACACCAATATGTTCACCATTCTATATGTGAGCGCCATGCCAATTAAGATAAACAAGTTAATATTGCAGCTTTTGAAGAATCGGATGGCGGACAAAATTATGATGGAAGTAGCTGCTCCGACGAGTTCAAATAAATTTGTACTTGCAGGATGGCGAGCAATAGCATGCGAGGAACTAATAGCGAGCAGTTACTTTGTTATCTTACGACGAAGTAGATAGAAATAACAATGGCATCACCTGTAGTACAGGGAATGCAAACCAACATGTTCGGGGAGAACAAGATTGGCATGAACAAAATAGTAGCAACCTATAATTTTTGT